>NC_084591.1:13671089-13983589 GCF_033807715.1 Cololabis saira
AAATTGGTTGCAGCCTGGATTTCCCACCGTGACTCTACAGTAGGGCCAGAAACATCTGCACCTGTTCTCCAGGGCTGTCCGAAGCCCGATCTGTCCTCTCTGAGTGAACTGTCTGAGTCTGCATTTGTCTTGTCTCTCTTCCTAACTGCCCTGGCTGCTCAGTATCAGCAGCACCCTGATGGAGATGGAGAGCTTGGTGTCCAGCGGGCGATCCACGCCTGCGATGATGAACGGACAGGGCAGTGCCAGACCTTCGGGCACCAAGACGATGGCTTACCCCTGCTGCTGGGACCTCTGTCCACAGTGCTTCAACTCCAGTCCTGATCTGGCAGAGCATATAAGGGGAATCCACGTGGACGGGCAGAGAGGAGGGGTCAGTAAACCTGAGAGTCTTGGATAAGCTTTGTTTTCATTCTGATTTGACATTTAGTTTTGCAAGCTTTTGCAGGTACTTTGACTTTTTAAACATATTTGAATAAAATACGTGGTCCTATATTGAGGGTGTAGTTAGGGCTGGGCGATATATCAAGATTTTAATATATATCGATATATTTTCAAACGCGATATGGTACAAGACAATATCGTTTATATCGAGGAAAAAAAAAACATTTCTTTTTTTTTTAATGATTTTGATATAGCTTATTTTGTGACAAATTGACTTGAATGTTTTATTTGAGATTTTCACAAATGTTTTGTTATTTGCAACTGTCAACCTCAGTGGAAAAGTCTGCCTGTTACTGTCTACATTGTATTAATTGCACAGTGTATTTTAATTTAATTGTTATGCAGGAAAGGGATATCTGTTTTATTTTATTCAGGAAGCATTTTTATTCTATATATGCAGGCAGTTTATTTTTATTTTATTTGTTTTATACATTTTGATATTGTGCAGACCTCTGTTAATAATTCAATTCAATTTTATTTAAAAAGGGACAGTGTACAGTTAAAACATAAATGTTGCCATCTGATGCACTGTACCAGATTATAGCTTTAAGCTAATTTGCATCTGCAGTCCCAATAAAGGAACCTGTGTGACGTTTGGCACGAGGCATTGTATTAAAACTGACTGTTTTTTAAGGGTTTGCCTCAGAAAAAATGAAGCTAACAGAGATGCTATGCTATAATGCTTTGGGGAAACTCCAATTATGGCACAGAAAAAATATCGATATATATCGAGTATCGCCATTCAGCTAGAAAATATCGAGATATGACTTTTGGTCCATATCGCCCAGCCCTAGGTGTAGTAGACTTTAAAACACCTACATCGTTGCATCTACAACAGGTGGTGCAGGGGCATCAACCTGAATGTGCCTATTTCAGTTTGAAATGTAAACGTAACGTTTCAATACCTCCCAGGGAGTTTCAGAGATGAAGAAAGAGGACCATTTGCTGATTTTTAAAGTGGCTCAAAAGTAGGAAATGAATAAAAAGATGTGTCTAAGACTTATCTTTAAGGTGAAGGTGATAAATGATGTGCAATTGTCAAACAGCCGCCAAGCAGTGAGCAATAACATGTAGTAATAACAAAGTAATTCACAGCTATGGCAGGCCCCTAAAACACTGCTTTAAAAATGCTTATGCATTTTTAAAGGAAGATTGGTCGCTTTTGTGATGCTTTAGCAGGAGGTGCAGGTGTGTGTGACTGCAAAAGAAGTGCAGGACTGCCTGTCACTTAAGGTATAAGTAGGTTGAAAGCTTTTGAAAATCACTAGTTCAACATGAGTTCTGTTTGTAACTAGTTCTGTTTGTTATTGAGTTTAAAGGCAACCTGGTGCAGACACATGCTGCAGCATAATGGATTGCATTTGTGTTGCAGGACGAGTTTCATCGGAAAGGTTTCACCATCTACGATCTTTCTAAGTAGTTGAAGCATAGCATTTAATCATACTCTTTAAGAGCAATGGCCCCTGTTCAACCCAAAGGCCCAGATGAAATATTAGTCCCAAAGGAAAGGGAGCCCTTCTGTTGTGTGAAAGCATTTTGCACTTGATAATGGAGATGTGGCAGCCTATCCTGTGCCCAAACTCAAATTACACTAGCAATTTGGTTCATTTGACCAGAGTGCTGCTTTCTGTACTCAACTATGACACAATTCCTGGTCTCTGGCACAGTTGGAGAATGTTTGCATGAACGGGAGGAAAAATGTCACGATATAATCTGCACTGATTCTCTGACACTGCACTTGCTTCAAATGAAACGGACACTAGCACAGTTATCACGGGCCGGCCGGAGGATCAGGAGGGAGGGTCGGTCATACCTCGCCACGGTACATCTTGACTAGTGTGTGCAGACCCTTTAGTTAAGTTGCACTTTTACGTTTTATACAGGTTGTATGAACAAAGTCGATGTGGAGTTTGATGCCACATCAGCTTATTAACGAATGAACCAAACCTGCTGCTCACCTTGATCTTCATTAATGATGACTTCCAGTTGAAAGTCACTGCCATACTTTTCTGTTTACCTCACAGGTCAATGTGGTACATTCCAGCATGTTAGGCATGTTCCAGCAATGCAGAGGGGAAATTGCTTTTTAGATTGATTTATCGCAAATCAGATCTCAATCGCAGTATTGACCAGTAAAAAAACAAAACGAACAAAAACATTCTTTTATTTCTTTTATTTTTTTACTGTCATCATCATCAACATGGACTGGATTCATGCTGCTGATGAACTGATGGTACCGTCTCCTCGGCCAGGAGGCTTCACAGCATTAGAGCCACAACGACCAGCTGGAAGAAAAGTTTCTCACCAAAAGCTGTCAGACTCATAAACTTTGCTTCATGCTAGAAACTTGCACCTGTTTGTTTGTTGTTGCAGTGGTTGTCCATTCAAATTTTGTCCGCCTTCACAAATGCTAACCCTTAACCACATTTTCCACCTGACAACTCCATCAGATAGAATGACAGTAGATTATATTAGTCACCTGGTGACTGTGAGCTAGTTTGAGTAAACTTTGTGTTGGTCTTTCTCCCCAGGTGTTTGTGTGTCTGTGGAAGGGCTGTAAAGTGTATAACACACCATCCACCAGTCAGAGCTGGCTGCAGAGACATATGCTGACCCACAGTGGGGATAAACCCTTCAAGGTAAAAGCAAAGATGTGAACATGATGTAGATCTACTTCTCTTCTTTTTTTCTTTTTGTGTTGTTGTTTCCTCATGTTGACCTCCACCAAACCTAACACGGTGAGTTGACACAGTTTATCACTGATAAGGCCTTTACTTTTTTGCTGGGATTAAAATAAAACCGGCCAATAATTGAATCCACAACATATGATACCCCTTTTGAGGGGTGTCAAATTAGTGCATTAATTGCAATTAATTAATAACAGGCATATTTAGCGCATTATATTATTTTAATTGCATTATTTTTAATTGCTTTTTTAATCTTTAACTTTTTTTCCTTTTTTTTGCAAGTTGCCTTTATTTTGAAATCTAGGTTTGTGCAGTGGGCTTCTTGTGATTGAGTTGTGGGCGAAAAACAATGGTCAGTCCCACCTTGAAGTGGACAATGACTACGTTTACATGCAATCAAAATTCGGGTTATGCTAATATTCTGGTTACTGAAACATTCGGAATATTCCGTTTACATGCGTGAGCAAACAGGGTTATCCCTGTATACATGGTAATTAACAGAGGTGGGTAGAGTAGCCAAAAATTGTACTCAAGTAAAAGTACTGTTACTTCAGAATAATATGACTCAAGTACAAGTAAAACGTAGTCATCCAAATAATTACTTGAGTAAAAGTAAAAAAGTACTTGGTGAAAAAACTACTCAAGTACTGAGTAACTGTTGAGTAACGTCTGATTTATTTTTCTAACACAACCATTCAAACAGACAAAAGTACAAAATAATCATCTTCAGGCAAATTAAATCAATAAAATAATAAAATTAATTAAAATTAATAAAAAAAATAGCTTAAATTAAAATAATCTTAAAGTAAATTCAAGTACTTTAATACATAATAAAATGATGAGAATAAAAAAAATAAATTAAGCACAAGTAGTACAAAATTTCAAGCCTTTGTACTTTTCTTTTTTAACCAGGCAGAACTAGAACAAGCCCATGAACTCATAGAAACTCTGTGTTTGAGATATATGTGACAAAACATGCAAAAACAAAATTTTTTCCCAAAGAATCACCCAGTGATGTCATGAGATTGACGCGTACGCGGATAAAAGAAAAGTAACAAACTCAACGTAGCCTAATGTAGCGGAGTAAGAGTAACAGTTTCTTCTTCACAAATCTACTCAAGTAAAAGTAAAAAGTATGGGGATTCAAAACTACTCCTAAAAGTACAAAATTTCCCAAAACTTACTCAAGTAAATGTAACAGAGTAAATGTAACTCGTTACTACCCACCTCTGGTAATTAATCATTTGGGATATCTCGATCAAAATAGCGATGCACGGAGAACGTCATGACACAATTACCGTCATTTCCGCTTCTCCTTCCTGTGTCCAAATTCAAAACAAATGCTGCTTCGCGCAACTTTTCGCTCACCTTCTTTTAAATCTCGCTATCCCGGTACTTTCTACTGTTTACAAATACCAAAATGTTCATATCCTCTTTTTGGAAGTTATCTTACTCCATATGCAACCCGATTACTAAATGTCCGACATAGGTCCGAAGTAGATGGGGTTCAGGTGTTTGCATGCAGTTTAAAAGTCCGAACGATGTGTTATACGATCAGAAACCCGATTGAACTGCTGCAGGTAAACGTACTGACTGAGTGCTATGCGCCGACTAGTGGTGTGAAGGCTGCATTGCTACTGTAGCCTGGCGTGAGCCTGTGAGTCTGAGCTCAGGGCAAAGGAAAAGTTACGGACAAATCGTTTTACACACTGATTCATTTACAGATTTGCCACAGCAGAAGTGTGTCAAAATCCACGTGTACAAAGACAGCCAATCGAGAGCTCCTGGCTGATTTTTTTGCGCACACATAAATATGAATACACACACACAAATCTTTTTACACACACAAATGTGAATACGGACACACAAATCTTTTTACGCACACACAAATGTGAATACAGACACACAAATCTTTTTACGCACACACAAATCTGAATACAGACAAATGTGAATACACACAAATCTTATTATACACACACAGATTGAGATACGCACACACAAATAATATTGGAACAATAATACCCCCATAAAAACAGTTCAAATTGAGGGATTTTTTTTGGTGAGATTAAAAAAGCGATTTAATTAGATTAATTAAATACAGATCTTAATTAATCCCTCTATTTTTTTTAAATAGCTTGACGGCACTACCTCTTTCTCTTCCCATCTTTTCCAGTGTGTGGTTGGTGGCTGCACGGCCAGCTTTGCTTCCCAGGGCGGCCTGGCCCGCCATGTCCCCAGCCACTTCAGCCAGCAGAGCTCCTCTAAAATGTCCAGCCAGTCCAAACTCAAGGAGGAGTCTCCCTCCAAAGCTGGAATGAACAAGAGGAAGAAGCTCAAGATCAAGCGCAGGTGTACGCTACGTACGTATCAGAAAGGCACGCCAAGTAATGTCATTTCTAAATTCTTCTCATGGTAATGTTCTGTTTTCTCTGTTGAAGCGGATTACACTGTGAATGAGTTTCTGAGCTAGAGTTGTGCTGAAGTGCGTGATTTTTATCCCCATTTTCTCTTATCTTCTGGTACAGGAAAAGCTGGATCACAGACATCTGCACAAGCTGCTAGACGTATAACTTCTCCAAGCTGTGTTCTGAATTTTAGAGAACATTTTATTTTTGTTTTTGTCGATTTTAAGTTTCTTTTGCCAGAGCGTCTTTGCTCAGGTTGAAGTTGATGGATGGCTCCTTGGTTTTGTTTGTGCTTCAGATACAGAAGGAGCCCTTTTTGCTGTTTGTACACTTTTAAAGAAAACAGCAGGGGATTAAGTATGAGGAGAGGGTTTTGATCTAGAATGTGTGAAATATGAATTTCTATTCTTATTTTTTTGATGGGTGGTATGATGCCAATATATATCTACTGTTACTAAACAACCTATCTCTAGTGATGTCCTGATAATGTGGTTTCCAAATCAGGACCGGATTTTATTCATTTATTTATTATTTATCATTAAGTTTCACAGTTAACAATTAAGATTTATGTCAGGTGGGGAGCAGGTGTAACCTTCAACCGAGAGGAACCGCTGTAGCTAGCGAGCTGACCTCAGTGTTGCCAACTGTATACTATATTTATAAAGTTTTCAAACCCTGCTGGTGACTTTTTTTTAAAGCCAAAGCCACTACTGACAAATCTAGCGACTTTTTTCAAATTTTGTGTGGACTTTATCCCTCCCTTCTACATTGTCCACTACAATTATGTAAAAAGTGTAAAGCCAATATGAATGTCCTTACTAGGAGTTGGCAACATTTTGGCTGATTTTGAAATATTTCTAACTGGACAGTGAATGGAGGGCTGCAGCAGCTCCTGCTGTTTGCAGTTTGGGAATTGGTGGACTGGAAAGGACAGAGCCGCCTCTTTTCTTCCATTTTTGTGGATTGCAAAAGTATCAGAGGTGGACTCTGTCTGGAACGAGCAAAAAAAAAAATGTGATCGGGACATCCCTACAGATCTCCATTAATCAAAAAGGTTACAATTTGACTTATTCAATAAATTAACTTAAATTTGTTAGCTGGAAATGTAGCATATTTGGCGTCATTGCCAACCTCCATCTCAAAGTACAAAATTCTAAATGCATTAGTTCGTTAATTGACGTAATTATGAATTCTCAAAAATGATTTCATTGTGTTTATAAGATGCAAGTTGTGTCATATTGAAATTTAGCCTAAGTTAATGTTCTGGCAGCAACCACTCTGATAGTTGTCTGTCTTCATTGCTTGGATAGTTTTGTGCAGCTACATTAACTGAGTTACCATCTTAAAAATAAGAAGTTCAGTTGTGAGGTTGAAGATTATGCTTTAAATATTATTGTCTGTAATTTTAAGTCAACATTAATGATCAATTTTAATTGTATTTTGTTTTTTCCACCTATACACATAACACATAATTGGCATGTATTCTGAAACTCTTGGTAATTGTCGAAGAATGGTAATACAACATGTTTGGATTTTTAAAAGAAAAGACCAATCATGGTCGGATAAATGATGGAGAATCAGAAGTTTGCAATGATAAAGACTCAAATGGTAGAAAGTTTATCCTAGATGGGTTGGTTTAAAAAATATATCTCAATGAAAATCCTGTTCAGAACCCTCATGTGAAATCGTCATCTGTACGTTGTAATAGCACATTTTACTTGTTTAGTTATTGAGCCCAAATGACACATTTGTGAAAATGCTTTAAATGAATACTATATTTAGTCTATTTTGTCTAAGTTTAATATTTACAGTGATACACTTGTTCACACCACACTTTAGCAAGAATTATTAAGTAGTTCAGGTTTTTTTTTTGTTTTTTTTTTTGTTTTCTTAGCTTACATTTTCTTACAAATTATAATTTCTCAGTGATTAGTTAATCCTGATATACATGTAATAGTCACATAAAGCCATGGAACTTAGATACTGTTTTGTCTTTGTCTTTTAAACGTGTTTTTCATTTAAGTCTGTCTTCCTGCCCCTGCAGCAAGGCCCCACGACTTCTTTGATGTCCAAACCATGGATGCTATTCGCCACCGGGCCATCTGCCTCAACCTCGCCACCCACATCGAAAGTGTGGGTAATGGCCACAGTGTTGTCTTCCACAGTACGGTACGTGCTTCACCGGTACAAGTCTTCTTACCCTTCTGTCTGACTCTTTACATTCGAGTGAGTTTAAACACAGAGGGGGGGTGGTGTAGGAGCAAAGATGTTGGAAAACATGTCATTCTTCTGTACAAAGTGAACATGATCAGACCTTTGCTTTATGTTAGTCATTGTGCTTAATAAATGGCATTTGTTAATTGGTATCTAGCTGTTTGTACTGAGGGGTGAAGAGAGAGAAGTGCAGTAACCCTCCAACAGCTTTCAATGTGCATCGTCTTGACTAATATCTGCCTCGTTTTGAATGCCAACAACCCCAACGTGGAATAGCTGGGCTGTTTTTTTGTTTTTTTGTTGCACCCTTCCTTTGCCTGTGGAGGTAGTAACGGATCCAAATCAAAGGAGAGATGGACTACAGCTACTACCAGTACTACTTTATCCAAAGTGACTTACATCTGAGAAAACACAAGCCAGAAATCACATGGGAGGGTCCAGCATGGATAAGTGCTGGTCATACCAGGTGCTGCCATGCCAGTTCTAGATTATTTTCTTTTGGTTCCCTTCCCACCCAACACAATAGTCCCTTTATTCAGCAAAACTTGGTCCTAAATTCACCATCATAATACCATCTTGTCATAAGTGCATGCATCTTTCTTAGTGCTGAGTCGTGCAAAGAGCTGGACAAATCTAACTCATTTTCATGAGCAGAGACGTTTACTAGATACAGAAATGCTCCTTGATGAAGTGAGTCTTTAGCTTGCTCTTAAAAGTAGGTACGGACCCTGCAGATCGGACAGAGTTTGGTAGGGTTTGGTATATGAGGGAGTGAAGATAGGGGGAGTGTAGCTGTGGATGAAGCAGTGAAAGTCAGCAAGAGCCATTTGGGTAATTGTTTGGTAAGCCAGAAGCAGAGCTTTGAACTTGATGTTGCAACTGGAAGCCAGTGCAGGGAGATGAGCTGCAGAGTGACATGAGCTCTCTTGGGCTGGTTGAGGACCAGACGTGCTGCTGCATTCTGGATCATCTGCAGAAGTTTAACTGAGCACCCAGGAAGGCCGACCAACAAGGAATTACAGTAGTCGATGCGTGACATGACTAGAGCCTGAACCTGGAGCTGTGTCGTATGTTCTGTCAGGTCGGGTCTGATTTTCCTGATGTTGTACAGAGCAAATCAGCAACATGGTCCTTAAAGGTCAGCTGGCTGTCTTGCATGACACCAAGATTCCTAGCAGAAGACGTGGACACAAGTGTGATGGAGTCCAACTGAACACTTATCTGAGGAGGTGAGGAATGACTCGCTGGACAGACGATAAGCTCAGTCTTGGACAGATTTAGCTGAAGGTGGCGGTCCTTCGTCCATGCAGATATCAGAAAGACAGGCTGATATTCACATTGAGACGGCCATGTCGCCAGGTGGGAAGGAAAGGAAGAGCTGGGTGTCATCAGCATAGCAGTGGTAAGAGGGGCCATGAGAGCTGATGATTTCACCTAGTGAGATGGTGTACAGTGAAAAGAGAAGAGGGCCAAGCACTGATCCCTGTGGCACTCCTGTTGCCAGCTCATGCGATTTGGACACTCGTCCTTGCCATGATACTCTGAAGGATCTTCCTGCGAGGTAAGACATGAACCACAAGAGAGATCCTGAAATGCCAAACTTTGAGAGCTTTGAGGAGGATGTGGTGGTTGATTGTGTCAAAGGCAGCGGACAGAAAGAAGTATGAGGACTGAGGATTAGGGATGTCCCGATACCATTTTTTTCACACCGAGTACGAGTACTTTAATTTGTGTACTTGCCGATACCGAGTACCGATCCGATACTTCTACCACAAAAATAACTAGGCTAAAAATGCAATGAAAAATGCAATGAATTGGAAGACAGGTTTTATTTGCAACAGAAATTCAATTTTAAACAAAACTCGGCGGGGCTTTCCTCCGCGCTTTAGTCTCATCGCAGGTACGTCAACTGCGCATGAGCGGTGCTTCACCTGAAGCCGTCCGTGTGAAACAACATAAACTATCAAATAGAATTTAAAAAACAGGCTAAATGAAATTATGTTACACACTCTTGTACAGTAGGTGGCGGTATGCGCCTTAAAGTTGGTTGCGAGCCGCCAAAAAAACAGAGAAGAAGAAGAAGAAGAACATAAACAATCCCGCTAGGCGGCTAACCGAGAGTGGTGCCCGTGGGTGAGACTGGCAGCGCCGTTTCAGGCAAGATAGCGACAATTAATGCCAGCGGGATGTCAGCAGTGTGGACATATTTCAAAATAAGGGACGACGACAAAAGCAAGACAGACTGCGGGCGGTCGGCGCGGCTAACGCGGCTAACCGGAATGTAACAATGGGATTGTTTATGTTGTACTGTGAGTTACGTGGATTGTTTAATAAAGTTCCCTGTGAATAAGGGTAATACTCAACCGTCCAGTTTGTATAATTAAGGAAGATAGAACAAACTGAAACATGGATCAGCTGCTACAGCTACAGAGCAGCAGCTCTGCTGCTGCTGCTCAGCCAGGCTGCAGACTGACCCGGGGAGCCGCGGGGCGGCTCAACATCTCCCCCTAGCGGCGCTAACCAGTAACTAAAACAACAATGAAGTATCGGTACGTGGTATCGGAGAATTTTTGCGAGTAAGAGTATATGAGGGCAGTATCGGCCCCTACTGAGGATAGACCAGTGGATCCGGGAGCCTGTAGTGACTCGGTAACAGATTAAGTTGAGTGGCCCTGCCTAAAGCCAGACTGATGCGGATCAAACAGGTAGTTGTCAGGAAGGAACTGTGAGACCTGACTGAATACGTCTCGTTCTATAATTTCATGGTAGGACGGTAGGAACAGGACAGGGCTCTGTGGAACAGATCGTTCCTACCAATGCCAATCCTGTTAGATGATGATTACTTAACGTCGGCATGCTGTGTGCGTGCGTTATCAAACACTGATGCAATCCCTGGATATTGCCAACGGAGAACAATGGCAGCTCAGCAAGGACGGCTCCTTCACTCTGATATGGTTCGTTTGTGAGGGGAAAAAAGCTAATGGAAATGAAATATTGGGTTTATTTCAAACCAACTGTTACATAAACAGTTAAACGTTTTCTTCATCAAAACTAACCAAATTACAAGTTATTTCTTTTTAATCATTCATGGACTGCTCTTAACATGTAGAACTGTAGATTTTCCTTCATTGGAACGTTTTCGCAGCAGAGACAGACTGAACATGTGGACTGAACTTGTCATGAAGCTGTTCCTGCAGCTGTTGCATTTACAGGTGTTTGGATTATAAAACTAATTTATGCATACTAGTCCGACCCACAGGACCATGCAACACCAAAATTACAGTGTTTCTGGGAACACAATTACTACTCTGAACACTGAGAACATCATTTTCTATCTCAGGAGCTCCAAATCAAATTAACCTAAAAACATCCACTCCCTGAAACAAATTGGGCATTTTTTTTTTTTTCTGGTTTATACGTCTTGAATATTCAATCTGAAATAAAAGACTGTCTTTTTGATGACGGATGCAGATATTCTGATGTAAGTTAATTATTTCACCACATAAAATGTTGAAATCGTTGGATGCATTATCTTTGAGCATTTATTCTTTTGTTTCAATAGGGGGCATCGGAGTGACTGTTTAAAATGGTCATTTTTTTTACTCTCTATGCCCTTCCCTTGAACCTGTGGAAATACCACTAAAGCTTGATTCTGTTTTCTCTGTTTTGTTTTTTTTTAATCACAAAACTGTATACATATGTGCTTGCTCCTCCCTTTAACCCAGAGCATTATTGTGAGATGTGAAGTTTGTTTTATCCTTATAGCATGAGCATGTCTGAGAACTCCCAAAGGGGAAAATAAAAAAAAAAGTTATTTTTGTTAATTATCAGTATTGAAATACATTTTATAGTAACTGAAATTTACAGAGGAAGACAATAAAAAAAGAAAACCGATGAAAATAAAAAGACTGGCATCTGCTATTCACCTGCATATCCACCAGGGGGCACCCTGACCCTAACAACAAATGGTGGGGCAGGGGGAATAATCATCTACTTCCTAATCTCCTTTTGCTGCCACGCTGCACAAACATTTGCTCTCATTTGTCAACATAATCTCCAGTTACATTCAGCGTATTATTCAGTCATTAATTCTTCTGACTTTCTTGAAAAGTTGCCTGATTGTAGCCGTGGTTCTTCTGAGATTTTTCATGTGCGATTCCGCTGTGTGGGGAAAAAGCAGACAGAAGTTGCCTGTATTGTGCTGTGCTTGTCGTCCATTTGATGTACCATTCGACTGCATCCTGTTGCCACTAGTTTACCTACTGAAAGAATATGCATTTTTAGTCAAGGACATTTGGATGAATAAATATATACATTAGAAATCAGAAGAGGAAAGGTCTATGGTCTCAAATAACAAAACATATTTTCATGTGAATGTAATCAATGCTTATCTCCCTTTTTTAAAGCTGTAATATTTGCCTTACTTGACTCAAAAGAACTTAAAGAAATGAAAAGTGAAATTGTGCCTCTATTATCTGTATTTAATAAACTTCCAACAGGCATTAAAGATGAAGCACAAATTAAGACAAATATAGTGTTATACCTCATGTTCAATAGTAATTGGTGTTGACCTCACCTTTATATTTGCTACTTTCTTACTCTGCAACTAATTTCTAATCAGCCTCTACAAACCGTAACCGCTCAGCAAGCAGCCAATAATAACAGGGACAAAAAGAAAGAGAAAATAAAACCTGAGGAGACGTTAAGAGAAGTAACCGGCTCTTCTTCCTTTATCGTTTTTATCCACATGTACCGATGGGTCGGGGAGTAAGAAATGGAGTAAGAGGATCAGGGAGAGAGGTTAAATTAGGTTCAGGGTCATGGAATCGGAAAGAGATCTGACCAGTTGGGCATACGTTGTGTTTCTCTTAACCCTCTGGAGGATTGTGGTGCGGGACTGCGGTGACGGTGCCAGACCCCGGGCCCCAGCGGACCCTCCCCGGCCGGAGGGAAGGAGCAGAAGCTGCGGGGGCTCCGCACGGCTCGGCCACTGGGCCCGCTGACCCTCGACAGCAACTCAGTCATGTTTACCATGGGATATTTTTGTTATTGCACCAATCTGCGTCATCCACAGCCTGACCCCCCCTGACTCGAGACAGGCACCCAGTTTTAGCAGTCTTCCCCTCCCCTGGCTTTGCTCCCGCATTTTTCACTGCCATGTTTTGGAGCCACACTAATATCCACTGTTCACTCCCTGTGCACTCCTGCTCCCTCTCCCTTTTATTTTATTTTCCTCTCTGGGGTTTATGGAGGATTAAGATCTGTGCTTTAATGCACAAACTGCCATCATCAAACCACTCAGCTCACAAATCACTTCTTGCCGCTTTAAGCACAAGTCCACTTCTTTTTCTTCAGCTCTTACAAACATGGTCATGGCCCCTTTCCAGTCTTGGTTTGTTACTTAAAAAACCAACAAAAAAAAGCCCGTCCTGGAGGAGCCTGAGTGTACAAAGATAACAGCTATGCACTTTCTAATTGGAAGGGCAGCAAAGCAGCGAGCTGGTGTACTCAGTCTAACCTTAAGGGCTCCACACGTTTGTACGGGGAACACTGAGCCAGGGGATTGACTTTTGCTTTCTCGTCGTCTCTGAAAATTCTTCTTTGTGTCAATAAATACATTTATAAAGGTGGACTTCATCTAAAGATGGGTATTTTCACAATTATTTTGTAGTGTACAGATACAGGATTTTTCAGCACACCGTTGTACAAAACCAAAAGAACAATACACTTAATAGTGCACTCATTAAAAATCAACATGTGATGCTTATTAAAATGAGTTTCAAAAAGAAAAGTGAGAGAAGAGCCCTGACATCACCGAACCACTGACATCATACAGTATGTAAAAGCTAATATAAGAGATCACAGGCTCAGCAGGGAGATAAAGCAGCTTCTTCTTTCCCCCTTTTTTAAATAAATATACGAAGGGGTTTCACATCAGTAGTGCTTCTGAAATCTGTGCAAATATTTTTTTTCTCAGTTTCAACACTCATACTTGCAGTTGTTGAGCAACTGTCCTCCTTTCCATCTCGGGTTTAATTTGCGCACACTTTTATCACAAAACTGCAACTGTCATGAATCCAACTTTGCTGCTTTTTTGTGTTAAGCACACAGTTGTGCAGACACTTGTGCTCACGCTATAAAATGATTGTAAGCACGATATACTCTCCTCCTTTTTAAAACAATTTAATAGGATAATTCTGGGTCTTGGTGCCTCTGGTGTTAGTGAAATCTCATCTCTCCTCCTGTCCTAAAACCACTTTCCTTCAGTGCTGCAGCAAATCCCCGGGGTCACAAAAATATTTTAAGATATTCAAGTTCTTCACATGTGAGCTCATTGACTTCCCTAAAAACAGACGCGCTGAAAAAAAAAAAGGAAAAAAAGTCATTGACGTAAGAGGTTATATCTTTGGCTATTTTTGACACTCCTGGTTATTTTTCTAGCCTTCTTGTCACCCTCTGACAATATTTGTGAATTCCAGACCACTTTTACTATAAACCAACACAGCATGATAGATGAAATGTTATACTTAACTTATAAAGCGCCAGCCATTCAGGAAACCTGGTATTGTTTCAACGGTATTTTCATAAGGAGAGAAGCCTTCAAGTCGTGTGATTGTGTTGGGAGTTCAGCAGTTTAAACCAAGAGTCCTGACAAAAAAAGAACACAACGTGGCAGATTACAGCAAAAAAAAAAAAATGAAAGTGGGCAACAATCTCCTAAATCCATTCCTGCCTAAAGCACTGAAGGATTTGGTGTTGACATGTTTATGATGATACCGGCTCACCGTGTGCCTCATGTCTTTCTCCCTGGCTCTCAGGGAAGTCCAGATCCTCTTAACATTTATCTGAATGTGATAGTTTAAATTTGTAGTATAGCTCCTTAAAAAATCTCCGTGAGCTCCGTGAGTGTTAAGTAGTGTCGTGTCTTGCTACTGTGGATGCTGGAAGCTCGGAGCGCAGTTATTCATCAGAGGGATCACTCAGTCTGTGCTTTTGATCGACTGTCTGTGCAGGTTCTCGCCAAAAGGAAAGAGGGATCTGGAAAGGTGAAGGTACTTCTTCACTGGACACCTGAAGACATGTGAGTCAAACCTTCTCCTAAAATGAACCTTCTTACTCAACTTAGCCTTAAAAATAAAATAGCCTTAAGCCTTATGTTTTACCTAAATAAAATCTCATTACAGTTGATTTTAGATCATTAACATGAGATTCTGCAGATTGTGCACGGGGATTTTTTTAAACTGCTGTAGTAGAGAACATGAGATCATACAACTTTATTAATCACAAGGGAAAGAATGCAAGAGGACAGAATTACAATACCAGAATTTAAATAAATGTACACATGTAAGTTAAAATAAAATATTCTAAAGTAAATCAAGTCAGATAAACACATTTGTACGACATTAATAAAACTTGTGTAAATATAAGGTAATAATAATAATTACTTTATTCCTCAGTATACATGGAAACGCACTGAAATGTGTCCTCTGCTTTTTAACCCATCACTAGCCAGACTAGTAGCAGTAGGCTGCCTTTATTCCGGCGCCTAGGGAGTAATTAGAGGAAAGGGCCTTGCTCAGGGGCCCAAAGTGGTGTATAAGGTTACCATCTTTGGGGCTTGACCCAAGCCCCAAAGATGGATGTTGTATGTTCTGAAGGTATGTATGTCCACATATGATCAAATAAAATAGTAACTCTGTTAGTGCAGAGTGTTGGAGATGAGGCTCGAGTATGGATACAGAATTGTGTTAGAAGTTATTATTGCACATTGATGTAAGAAGTCCAAGTTCACAGGCTCTTCCTCCTTGCTGAACGGGGAAGACTTTTACAGTGTGATAGCCACAGGTGTCAAGTAACGAAGTACAAATACTTCGTTACCTTACTTAAGTAGAAATTTTGGTTATCTATACTTCACTGGAGTAATTATTTTTCAGACGACTTTTTACTTTTACTCCTTACATTTTCACGCAATTCTCTGTACTTTTTACTCCTTACATTTTAAAAACAGCCTTGTTACTCTATTTCATTTCGGCCTTTAAAAAAAAAACTATCCAGTTAAATTGCTCCATCCGGATAGAGTGAATTTGGTTGTGGTTGTTTCAGATGTTCTTGTCCAGTTTTGTTCTTAGATCCGTCGCCCTCAGATTCCTGCAACTAAACTTGGATGTACATTCCAATAAAGGTTAGGATAAATGATAACATGCCTCTGAAGTTTGACTTTTTGTACCATTTATACTTATAGGCAACTAGTCATCATATCTTCTGCTCTCTGAAACACATGTTAATGCTCAATAGTACACATATATGGTTCTTTAATATATTTACATTATACTAAGATGCATTCATTTTCAATGGCTTTTGTACTTAAGGGCTTTTTTCCCCCTTACATTACCGTACGTTTACTTTTACACTTTAAGTAGTTTTGAAACCAGTACTTTTTTACTTGAGTAAAAAACTTGAGTTGATACTTCAACTTCTACAGGAGTATTTTTAAACTCTAGTATCTATACTTCTACCTGAGTAATGAATGTGAATACTTTTGACACCTCTGGTGATAACCACAGGAAGAAAGGGGCTCCTGTGGCGTCCCGTGCTGCTCCTTGGTCGTGTCAGTCGACAGCTGAATGTGCTCCGGTAGGATACCAGCATGGCATGAAGGGGGTGAGGCGGGTTGTTAGGAATACTGAGAGTTTCCTCAGTGTTCTCCTCTCTGGCATCTCTGCCACGGAGCCCGGCTTCAGACCCACTAGCTCTCCTTAGGAGCTTGTTGAGCCGGTTAGTGTCGGCCACTGTAATCCCGCTGCCCCAGAACCGTTCAGCGTAAAGAGATGATGGCACTGGCCTACCGTGGATTTGGTGGAACATCTGCAGCATGGGTCTGCAGATGTTACATGACCTGAGTCTACTCTGTCCTTCCTTAACCAGAACATCAGTGTTTTTTGGACCTGTCCAGTTTATCATCAGTGTGGACACCCAGGTCCTGTACTTGTAGGAGTCCACACTGTCCACCGCAGTGTGCCTGATTTTGATTGGGGGAGGCGAGGTCGTCCACGACCAGCTCTTTGGTCTTCTCAGTGTTCACCTGCAGCGGTGACGCACAACAAATGTAACTATTTTCACAATCTGTTCATCAAAACAGTCATTGATAGTTTCAATTATTAATTCATTAACATTTCAGTGCGCCTCAAAAATATCTTCAATATGAAATCAAGTGAGATGACCACACTCCTGCAGGATAGCGCATTCAGAAGTTACATGTATCATCCAATAAAAAGAAAAATGAAAGTCACTCGAGGACAACACAGAAATAAAAATTAAGTGCAAATAAAAGACAACTGCAGAATAGCAGCGGACATGTTTTTGGGTTTATTTATTTTAAGAGCAACACAATCCTATAGAACTTTGAAATTGTGCATTACTTATAATATATGTCTCACTCTCCTTCATTTCAATACCTCAACATTTCAATATATATTAAACAGTTCAACATTGCGCTGTAGAGCATTACTCAAAAATCTTTCCAAACTGAAATAAAATCTGAGACTATTCATGCAAAATGATGCAGCAGGACTGGTAACAGCTTTAGACTTTGCTTAATGTTAGTTATAGTGGCGCATTTAACATGACTAGCTAGGGGTGTAACGGTACACAGAAATCACGGTTCGGTACGCACCTCGGTTTTGATGTCACGGTTCGGTTCATTTTCGGTAGAGTAAAGGGAAAAAACAAAACTTACAAGTTTCTTTTCATTTAATTTTCATCTTTGGCAAACAACGGTTTATACATTTTCTGAAATGAAACATTAAAAAATAAATATATATGAAGTAGGAATAAAAATAGAATACTGCTTAAATCTATTACCAAATCCTCCAATAAATATTCTCAAATTAAACAATATAAAACGTGTTTAAAACCTGTGTTCTCCACAACTGACGCACGTCGCAGATCCACAGCTATAAAAACACCAACGGCATTAGTTATAACTTTAGCCTGATCTGAATTACTGGCAAGAGTTTGTTTAAATACAAAAGGTAGCTGCATTGACACGGTGCTGGTTTCTTTCCTCGGCAGCAATATTCATTATCCCGGAGTGCCGTTTCAAATGCGTTATGAGGTCTGACGTGTTGCCAGAAACATGCCCGACTGCTGGTAAACAACGTCTGCTTATCATCTTATCTTTGTCCGTTGTTGCTTTTCACCGGGAAACCGAAGTGTTCCCAAACAGGAGACCTTAAAGATAAGGGATGGTCTTCAAGCTCCAGCTTTTTGTTTGGATCAGCCATGACGTCTGCTAGCAGGAAAAAAGAAAACATGAGACTCCACAAACTACCAGTCTACCACTTAAAGGGATTGTGACATGAAAAACACATTTTTCTTGATTTTTTTGTGTTTTGTTGGGTGTCTTGACATCAATTACACCCAAAAAACAACGAACTTTTAACATTCAGTGTATTGTGTGCTTTCTGGGATTTTCCGCATAACTGTGCAAAAACGGCGCACCTGGTTTGGTGGCGGGCCGTGACGTCAGGGCCCGCTAAATCACCGCCCCCTCCACCCAGCTCCCTGCCTCCTCTCCTCTCCAGGGCACCATAAAGGCTGATTTATGGTTCCGCGTTACACCGACGCAGAGCCTACGGCGTAGGGTTACGCGGCGACACGCACCGTACGCTGACCCTACGGCGTAGGCTCTGCGTCGATTTAACGCGGAACCATAAATGAGGCTTAACACGGAGCTGTTTAGAGCGTCTTTTGTTCTAATCACCGGAGGAAAACTGCTAAGAAGACCCGCGGCCACTGACTGGACTTAAGATAAGGGGACACTGCTGCTTGCATGCCTTTATTTTTATTGTTTGCTGTGGTTCGCCCTCCTGCTTTTCCGTGCATGCTTCGCCTGTCGCTCCGACGCCGCTGTGAGCGCATGGCTGGGTTGGAGGAGGTTTGGAGGAGGAGCGGAGCAATGATTGACAGGAAAGGGGGTAAAGGAAGCGTTTTTCACGGCGCAAAAAAACACTGTAATAAAAAGCCAGGAAAAGATTACTAGAGTGAAGTTTTTTTTGTTACACTCTTTTAGACACATTTGAGGGATGTTGGCCAAGACTTTTAATAGTGTTAAAAGCATGTTAAAAATGATGTCACAATACCTTTAAGATGTCCATGTGGGAACTCAGATTTGAAGTAATATTCTCTGTGGCAAAACTAGCTACTGTTAAACATTGTATTCGGATCGGTGCACATCTGCACCGTACCGGCGGCCCTGTATGGAAACATTTCCGTAAGAACGTGTGTATCGTTACACCCCTACGACTAACACAATGTTCCATAACTGCTAAAATCAAACTGCATGTCAGTGTTTGATAATTCAACGTTCCCATGTGGCAAAGGGACCAACAAGTTAACAGAACTTAGTGTTTTGTTGCCAGCTTGACAAAGTGCTCCGGGGTAGATGTTCATGCATCGCTGTGGTACTAGTGTGATATGATAACTGCATCTTGCCTAGTCTGCAGACCCCCGAATCATTAATAAAATATTCCCACACTTAAGAAGATCGTGTGAGAGCCTTTTCCTTTTCCTTTTTTTTTTCTGTTCCAGAGAGTCCCTGTCTTCGTTACCAGATGCAGCAATGCAGTTATTATACGTCCTATTCGCAGTGGACTAATATTACCTGTGGACCTGCCGTAGTTCTGAAAGTACGCCCCACATCCGTATTGGAAGTCTGTGTTTTACCGTGATTTACAGGCATTGATCCTGGAAGTAACATTGAGGATTTGCATTTTATTAAATAATAACCTTTTATTTAACATTAAATGTGAATATTGATTTAAAAGCATCTGATTAGACACAAAGGCTTACTTACTGCGTGATGTCATCATCTCACTGTCGCTCTTCTGCTGATCTGGACTTCCTGTAAAGCTTAATGTTGATTAATTTCTTTGTTTATCAGCTAAAAATATCAGATCATTACACTACATGGGGAGGATATAGGTGTACGTTGTAATATATCTCACTATGCACTGTTATTACCAAAATGATGCAGGGAAAAAGACAGAAAAGGCGAAGAGGGTTTTTTTTTTTTTTTTTTAAGATTCCAACCTGCACATCATTGAATAAGTGACACATGCATTCAGAGAGGATTAAAATGATCTTATGACCTCGGTGTTTGATGAAATAGGGTAGGTAACTTGTGGTGGAACTTTTTACTTTACAAATCACAGACGTGGTGAATTTGACGCGATTTAATTCACAAATTTCCTCGATTTTATTACAAATCACAGCAGGTCCCCAGATAATTTTAATCCTGTGAAAATGGGGTAAAAATGGTCAATTATTTATTTTCTTATTTAGATCTGACGCGCTAACGCAGATCATTCACGCTGACATATTTACGGTCAGTTATGTTGACTATTTTGGCGTTTTGTCCAATTGCAAAAAACGGAAAACAAAAACAGTCTTTATGACAAGCAGGGATGCATTTATGTACACACCATGTGATTTTCCGTCACACCTGGACTCGCTGTAAATGTTTCTCACTTGACTGATAAAGTAGTCGTCATGGAAGGCTGTTATGAAGAATCTTGGTCCCCTGTAGTCCATGTCATAGCAGCTTCTCTGTTTAAAGGTGTAGTGCTCTCCTCAGAAGAGCAGAGCGCATTAGCCACGGTTATCTGCCATATACTTGCTCTCATTCATGCCGGCAGCTCTGATAAAGGCGAGAGAGGATTCGACCGTTCAAACGTCCGTCTCCGTCTGGCTTTACATAAACAAACATCGGAAGCTGACATCTTTTAAAAGGTGGATTAGCATCCAAAGATTTTTTTCTTTTCTGTCTCTTTGCTATGAATTTCAGCTGAAGGCACACTTGTCAGTCACAGTACAGTGAAGCAGTCATTGGCTTGACTCGCTCTTTAAAATCACGATTAGCCCAATGAGACGTGAACCACTTCTTCCAGTCCTCACCTGATACACTCCTCGTCCCCGCACGGCCTCCCAGGGTTCAGCTCATTGGAGATGAACATTGGAACCACTAAGCCCCAGCGCAGTAAAGCAGTTGTGCAGAAGGACGGGCAGTTTTTTAGCACCGTACTCTTAATGAGAGAGCTCGACGGAGCACGGTGATTCTCAGGAGTAGGGATGGGCGGTATGGACTAAAAAATGTATGACGATAATTTCTGGCATTTATCCCGATAACGATAAAAATGACGATAAAAAAAATACCAATTCAACTCCACCTTTTCAACTATAAATCTATCTTGTTCTCAGATCCGCCATGTTTGTTACACAAAAACGTCATCAATGGGAATTTATCCTTTTTTCTTTCTTTCTTTCTGGCTCATTTCTTTCTTTCTTTCTTTTTTTCTTTCTTTCTTTCAGGCTCATTTCCTTCCTTTCTTCCCTTCCTTCCTTCTTTCCACCTGCTCTCTTCTTCCTTCTTCCCTTCCTCTTTTCTCCCTGCCTTCCTCCTTTCCTTGTTTTTTTCTCCCTTCCTTCTCCCCTTTCCTTCCTTCCTTCCTTCCTTTCTTTCTTCCTTCTTTTTTCCCTTCCTTCCTTCCTTCCTTGCTTCACGTACGTTGTGCGTGGATTTAACGCAGAACCATAAATCAGCTTTACACAAAAACATCATAAACGGGAATGTATCGTTTTTACCGCGAGATGAAAAATTCTTATCGTGAGGAATTTTTTTTGACGGTAAATCGTGAACGGTAAAATATCGCCCATTCCTACTCAGTAGGGTTCCTGCTCCAGAGAAGCTCCCACCATAGTCGCTCTCGCTCCCCCACACCCCGTTACAGGGTCTGACGGCATCGTTTCAGAAGATGGTCAGAGAGCAAAAAGAGGAGGAATGAAAGGTAAAGGAAAAAATGGCAAATGGGTTTGGGGAAATGAGGAAAAAGATGTCTAAAATGGAAAGGAGATGAATGAAGAAAACGGATAGGGAATAGAGTAAGATCAAATAAGAGTTTGAAAATCCCACGAAAAAGAGGAAAAGTAATAAGGAAACAGGATAATCCACTATTTAATATCAAACAGCCTCTTGTGAACATTATGTAGCAAAACCTTCTCACGTTTCAGGGTTCTGCTGACGGATGCTGCAACCCTTCCTCCTCGTCTTGCATTTTTCCATTTCAGATTCTACAATCCTCTCCGGCCGTGCATGTGGGAGTTGAATGTTTTGTAGAGAGAAATAATGCACGAGTGGGGGTGAAGAAAAAGATGCAGTTTGGGGATCAGCAAAGACTTCTCAGATGAGGCAGAGATTGATGGTGACACTAGGAGTACATAGGCAGAATGGAGGAGGCAAAGAATCAAGCAGATACAAACTGGAGGAAATTGAAAAAAATCAGAGAGGGAACAAATATGTCTGTGGGAGCGAGAGAAGCAGAATTAAGAAGCAGAAGAGAATTAAACACTGCTGAGTCATGCATTTGCCCCATAGCAGAGGGCGTGCTCTGGTTATTAATGCACATAGTCGACTGATGAAATAGTGCAAAGCAAATATACACACTGGTGTCTTAAACTGCAATGGTGGTTTCATAATTTCCTTGTAAAAGTCAGTTATCCATCCATTTTCTATACTGTTCAGGATTGGAGGACATCAGACCTTCTGATCAGACGGGTCAGAAATAATAATTGACCAAATGAAAAGCATCTCGCATTTAGAAATGAACAAATAAGCTTAATCTATCCAAAAGTTGTATTTATTTCTTGCTGAAAATTTTTTAATTACCGTATTTTCTGGACTATAAGCCGCACCCGTATATAAGCCGCACCCGCTCTATTTAAAAAAAAAAAGATATGCAAGCCGCAAATATTTATGTTGTTAGATTAGATATTTACTACATGTACAGAAGGATTTTGAACTGTAAATGATGTACATGTTTGTACCTAAATAGATCCTTTCCTAACAGTGTCTTTTAACACGGCAGCAACTTTGCTGATTAAAACTGGACAAAACCAAGAGAAAATAACCAGTATTTATTTATCTATTTATCTGTTTGAAATCTGCTTCTACCTACTTCTATCTGCTAAAGAAGAAGTAGCGTATTCTTCTTTGCATTTATTTTGTCTTAGTTTTGATTCTAATTCCGGTTAGAGCGCCCGAGCGGTGGAAGAAAAATCCACAGAATAGCCGCACCTTTGTATAAGCCGCATGGTTGAAAACCTATGAAAAAAGTAGCGGCTTATAGTCCAGAAAATACGGTAAATCCACTTGGTGGCTAAATACCCCAGATGTCACACTGAAGGACTGAAGCTGCGTCTCCCAGACAACAGTGCAGCATCTTCACTCATCCAAGAACATATCAGAGGATATGGAAATAAAAACACAGAGTCATAAATTTGATCATTCGGGGTGAGTTTGTGTTTGTGAGACTGAATCCAATATTTAGTCTTTTAGTCCAGGTGCATCTTTTTCAGGAAGATTCCTAACTGGGTGAAATGTGTGTGGCAGCCTCGATGGGAGCTATTTTAGATTCTTAAAATACTGAAGAAAGGAGCTGCAGAGCTTTTCTGACCCGCTGTAGCAGAGGGCGTACCCTTGTGTTAGTGGGGTCAGGTTCTGCTGCAGCACGTTTGTCTTCTAAGACCTTCAGAATGGTCCAATCCCTCTTGACCTTGACCTCTTGAGGTTGAAGAAAGAACTTGGTGTAATGTCCTAAGTGACAGGTAATATTATGCTCATTTAGTTAACCATCAAGTGTCGTAACTTTTAACACTGGGGGCCGACAATGAGGGCTACGCTGTGTGCGTGTGCCCGCCCGCGTGTTTGTTTCTCAGCCACTGAGTAAATGATTAGCTGTGTAAATGTGGGAAGCCATGCCTATTAATGCTGAAGCAACCCACTCACATTCTGACTGGCACTCATTAACTCCATTTAGATTAATGAGTGACTGATTAACATGAGCCTCTCTGAACGCCATTCACCCGCGGTTCACTGAGGAAGAAGCAGAAGAAAAGTGGGAAGCCTGGGAGAGACGGGCACAGTCATAATTGCTGTGTAATACTTGATGGATGGGTAAATGGATTCCCCTACACGCTGTTAATTGCTCCGGGGTAACAAATACTTGAGCACACGGGGGCTTACAGAGAACGTCTCCAGCCACTGGATCCAGCCTGGCATGTCGAGTTGAATAAGCTACAGCGTTGTTATTTTTTATGTCTTATTATTTTTATTGCCTGTGTTTTTATTTCTTTTTAATTGTGAAGGACTTTTGTAAAACCCTGCTTGTTTAAAAGGGCTACGCAAATAAAAATTGTTTGTGCGATCTTCCGCGGGTCTTTTTTAAGTATATCGTTCAAAAGCTTGATGGTCTCTTACAAAATAAGACGTTATTTATTTTCCACACATCAGGTACACGGTTGGCCCGAAAAGGTCACCACCTGGATTTAACAAGGGAAATAGTTAACACCCTTCTATTGGTAGGAAGCAGATGTGTAGCCTTTTAGAAAACCACTAATCAGTGAGGATAATCAGGGAAATGACCTCAAATTGCTTGCAAGAATAAAGATTAGACTGAAGCGATGGAGAAAAAGATCATGTGGCCAAATGATTCCAGATTGAGCCTCTTCCAGAGTGAGGGACGCGTCCAGATGAGAGTGCTAACTGTTAAAGCCTGTGGTAGCGGTATCATGGTCTGGGCTTCAGCTGGTCTGGCTCATTCACTTCCCTTTGGGCCTCAACTAAGTATGTTGAACTTGAATTTAATCTTGGTTCAGTAAAAATGATGTCACGAAAACTGGAGGTCAGATAACTTCCTAAATGTACTGAATGATGAGGTTCTTCTATCAATACTTTTGTTTTTCCGCCCTCCTAAAAAAAATAAGAGTATTCCAAGACGACCACGTAAGGTATCACACATGAGTTGGCTACCAGTGGTAATAATTATGCAGCTCTAGACGGATATAAATGGTGCATAACTTTTAAGCGTACATTGCATTAGCTTAATGGAAACATGACGAATGTGAGCAGCAGTCACAGCAGGTTTATCCAGCAAAGGATTAGTTATTCAACTATAGCCCAGTCTCCAGCATATCTGATTGTGCAGGGGAGACTTAATTGTGCACTGGAAACAACTTTAAAAACTAAAAGGATTTTTTTTTCCTCCCCTTTTTCATTATTGTCAGCATTATTTCCAACAAGCTTTGTCCAACCCTCGAGCAATTTTTGATTGTTATCATAATGGTGAGTAATTGTTTGTTATTTTTGTACTTCTGTTGTGCACGCTCGCTATAAACGCTGCAGTCATTCTTTTTTTCTTTAAAAAAAGCCATCTCAGCCTGCCTATACGGAGCCATATGGTTTAGAAGAACATCGAACCCCTGCCGTCATCCCTGCAGAGTCCCATATGAAGCTGGTTTTAACAGTTTAATATGCACTTGCTGGTTGATGGTGAACATATTGCTCCTGTCAACACTGAGCCTCCAGGCCTGGAACCAGCCATTAATTCAGGGTGGAAGATTGGGGTTCAGACTGGCAGGCACCCCCAGTGGCTCTCCCAGCACAGGCCCCACTCCAGCTATACATTTAGAGCTCATAAAGACGCACGCCAAAGAGCAGTCTCTTCTGGAAAATATAACAAAGCCGTTTGTCTGTATTTTGTGGATTTTTTTTTTTGTCTTAGGTCTTTGATAATACACTGCAAAAAACTCTTAAAATTGTCAAATAAGTTATTTTTCTGGTAATGTCTCTTGTTTTAAGTGTCATGAGATTTTTTTGACTAAAAATTTGACATTTTCACTAAAAATAAGACAAATATTCCTGGTAAGATTTTGAGTTTTTGCAGATTTGCGTGTGCATGACGTACAGTATATGAACACGTTGGTGTGCATGAGCGTCAGTGCAACAGCACCCCCCCACACACACGTTTTTCAGACAATAAAATACGACAACTCATCAGCACAACAGCATATTCGCTGTGACATGTTCACTGTGA
Source organism: Cololabis saira (assembly GCF_033807715.1). Classification (NCBI taxonomy): domain Eukaryota; kingdom Metazoa; phylum Chordata; class Actinopteri; order Beloniformes; family Belonidae; genus Cololabis; species Cololabis saira. The sequence continues at coordinate 13,696,767 of NC_084591.1, forward strand.
CTCTGCAGAGTGCACGCACATCACACATCACTGTTTACTGCATATGTTACACTCTGCAGGTCCTGCTCTGTCATTTGAGGTTTGCTTTGGATTAAGATGCCAGCTGAAGGCTTCCCTAAACTTTAAATCTGCTTTCCAGCGGTCTGTTTCTTGTCTTGTCCCTGCTGACTCTTCTCACCCTCCTCGGTTGTCTCTCCATCATCGCAGCACACAGACACAATCCAAAACAGAAAGTCTTAGTATCGCACTGTGTTTTCACAAGTGTTAAAATCTTCAACTAAAAGTCACCATGTTTTCTGTTTTTTGCAGATTTATCTTCCAGATACTGCTGTACCTTTTAATAATTACAAGTCCCACGTGCATTTGGGCACGTTTCTCACTGCGGGTTCCTTCTTCCCTTTCATGTGTAACTTGATATTCAGTCTAATTTTGTCACTGCACACATTTCTTTCAAGTCTGTTGCAGTAGTGAAAATCTCAGCTGCATAATTTCTGACCCGTTAAATTTCACACCAGGATTGACATCTGGTGGAATTATAGCACTGATGAGAAGTTTATTGTATGTACTGAAGTGCCTTTTATGGACACTTGACCATATGTGCCATAAAGTACTTGCAACTGCTTAAGCACCTTGCTTTAGCATGAGCCACTTTATTTATTTTTTTCTTCTTTCCTCCCTGACAGCTGGTTCTGTTTTTTTTTTTTGTTTTTTTTTCTGCCTTTTGGATTTATATCACATTTGCTTTTCTACCTCTACCTTCCACTGAGCGGAGCATGCAGCGCTACCTGCACACCATCCCGCTGAATAGCCCCACTAGTCGTGTGAATGAGTGATTTTAGCTGGGCGGCTGCCTGCTTGACTTACTGCAGCCTGCAGTGCGCGTGTGTGTGTGTGTGTGTGTGTCTGAGAGAGAGAGAGAGAGAGTGTGTGTGTGTGTGTGTGTGTCTCTGGGGGCTCCAGTGATGACGCACGTTGTGACGGGGGAATGCTGGGGGTGTAGACAGGGAGGTGGGGGCTGGAGGAAGGAGGGGGAAGCGCGGTCGACTTGCGAAGCTCTTTGTCTCTTTTTTCTCTGCACCTTGGCTCACTATGACGGTGCTTTGCAGACTCTCACCTTTCATTACGGGATCACGCAGCTGTTTCTGGGGGGGGGGGGGGGGGTAAATCAACTGTTTGTTGATTTATCACATATGCAGACTCAGAGTTGGATCATACACGAGCAGGGCCAGTAGTCTCCCTAGTGCGTGTACGATTGTACGTGCACTGGTTTGTGTGTTAGTTGCAGGGTTTGAGGGCTGTGGTCAAGGCCACATTACTTATACAAATGTACTTGGTGTTCACAGGAAGTTGTTAACATGTGCACTGGACTCGGGAGTCTATAGTTCCCATCCCGCTGCCTACTCCCACTCCATCCCCTCCGTCCTCTCCCTCTTCCTCGAGGCCTGACCAGATGTCCTCTCTCTGCATGTGTGTGTTGCAGACTACCTGACGTGTGGGTGAACGAAGCCGAGCGACCTCAGCTGAAGACTAAAGTGGTGCATTTATCCAAGCTACCACAGGACACAGCCATGTCATTAGACCCAAACATCTACCGGTGAGTGTGTGATGAAGCAAGCAGCCCCGTTGTGCATTTCCACACACACGAGAGTGGGGAATCCTGCAGTACTCTTATGACAGAGCATGACATTTCTGTTTGAAGATGCCATCTAATTATTTGGAGGATTCATCACGTGACACATTAAAGGGGGACAAGAGTGTGTTCAAGGTTTTACCTCTTGTGTGCATGTTGCACTGCCAGACTGCGCAGACGCCCACTTGCTTCCTTCCAGCAGGTGGCACCAATTCTTGATTTTTAGCAAACTCGGTGCAGAGAAATCATGTTCTCAACTGGTCCGGCTCCGGGACCGCCATCACCCCTTATTGACACGCTGCAACCTGGGATTGAGGAAAATGTATTGGATGTACAGATGCAGTTTCAGCCTCACGTTGTACAGTGATGTCATACACAAACACAAAATAAAAAAAAACAGCTGAGATGTACTTCCAAAACAAGCTTTACTTTTCCCTGAGACTAAGGTTCACGACCCCCGTCTGGGTCCCGACCCTCCAGTTGAGAATCAGCCCTCAAATGTACAACCTGGTCAAAGGATTCAGGTGCAAGCCTGATTATATTACATAGCATCCATAACAAAGACGGTTTCTGAGTTTTACTAACGTAAACTAAGTCAGCTGACAGTTATGAGAACAGAATATTAATTCCATGTGATGTTTTTGTTTTCAATTTTATAGCAGAAATCACCTTGATCTCATCCTTTTTTTTTCCCTCTCAAGTGCAGTGCATACCACCGAGCATAAAAATGTTAAATATTAATACAATTTGGTGCAGCTATGCAAAACAACAGCTCACTCATCACTGAGATGAGAATATAAGGCTTACTTTGCAGCAGTGAGCGTCATAAATGACTTAAAATGAATACTGAAAGAAGAACAATGTGCCTAAAATAACAGACTGGTCATTCTAGCAGAGATACATGGCACACAAGTGCACTAATCAGCGCACAGGCTGACTGATTTTAATTAGACCTGAAGGCTCAGTAACTGCAGGGGCTGCTGCTAGACTCCGGTTTCATAGTTGAATATAGCCGTCAGCACCCAGCCAATTTATGTCAAGGTTGTCCCAGTGCATGAAATTCCCAAACAAATGTTGTGGTCGCTGCCTGTGGCAGTAAGTGCATCCCTGAGCATGTAGATGGGATGGACAGAACGAGACTGGCGAGAAGTAAGGGATATATAATTTCAACAATGTTGCCATGCTGAAGTCCTGTTTTACTGAACTGGACTTAAATATACAGTATTTTGTTCTGGCACCAGCATCTCACAGAATTTATCTGCATTTTCAGAGCGCTTCCTCAAAAGCGGCTGAAGCGTAGGTAAGGAACTGCTTTAACATGTCTATTTTAAACAAAAGTTATATTGTACATATAAGATTCACATATATTCATATTCATACGCATTAAAATGATACATGTCTTTTCTTCAGTGTGGTTGATCTGACGTGTCATTTAGTTTTTCTTACGTGGCTGACAAAATCACATAATAAACACAAAACTAATTTATGTGACTATTAGGGTTGTCCCGGTCAGGATTTTTCAGCTCCCGATCTGATCCCGATTACTTGAGTTTGACTATCTGCCGATCCCGATTTTTCCCGATCAGATCACTTTTTTTGGCTCCCGATACATTTCCCATACTTTTTCCCAATCAGATACATTTTAATTATATATATATTAAAAAAAAAGGAAAAAAAGAGGGCTAAAACTAAATTATCCCAAGTTTCTTTTATTGTCCATTGGAGAACAACATGGACATATTTCAACACAGCTTATCAGCTCTGGTGCCACAAAATGTAAAAACATGAAAGTGTAAACTAAAACAAAAAGTGCAGAATAGTGCAACAAAAATAAATACATTTAACTTCAAAGTTTGTGAGTTTTCCAGTCAAACTCACAAACACAAGAAAATTAAAATACTTTTTGACTTAACCTTAGTGCAATATTCTGAATGGCATGAAATGAATAGCAGCAGCTTAATGAACATGAACAGATATAAAATTTCACAATTCAAACATGTAAACCATGTTAGTTTCGCTTACTTCGTCGCCGCCGGCCGGAAGTGACGTTAAATGCAACAATATATAAAACGATTTAATATATATTAAAAACATTAATAACTAGGTATGTCCCGATACTTTTTTGGCCGATACCGATGTTTTGAAAATGCCGTTGGGACAGCACTAGTGACTATAAATGACCAAGAATGCACAAGATTCACCTGGATAAGATGATAAACGGGATGATGTATTCTGGTGGGCGGGGCTTAGCTGGAGGCTGGGTGCAGCCTTAGCAGCCCTCACTTAACTAGTTTTAAAAGTTACACAGGAACATGATATGAATAAAACTCACACCGGTGACCTAGTGTGAGTACATACGTTGAATTAATCACCGGCACCGTGAGTGCTACCCGTAAGAAATGAACCCTGACGGAGGCGGACTAGCTGACCTGCACGCTCAGTCAGTGGTTCAGCCATTACCCTTATTGCTGATGTCATTTCTGATTAGACGGGCACGATAACCACCACATGGTTTGTTATACACATAACTGTACATGCATGTTTTTTAATAACTTACCTGATATAAGTGTGCCCTGCAACATTTTTGATAATTGCCTCTCTCCAGTCTTTTCGCTGTAAGTTGTCTTTTTTTTTTTTTACTAATCTGGCACCCACGAACACAAGACACTGTCTTCAAACTTTGATATCGTCTACTGAAAAGCAGTAAATATTGGTGTTTTCATTCAGGCTCCCTCTGGGTTGCATCATAAAGCACACTGACCTGTAACACGTTACACACCGTAATGTGGGTTTCTGTATTAAAGTATAAAGAACATAAAATCAAATGTGTGCAACTCTTTTGTGAAGATGCATCTTCGTGGTTTATTCATCATTTAAAAATGTACTTTCTGTGTAAAATGCATCCTCATGCAGTCCCACTCAAACTTTAGGTTATTATTTTTACATTATTTATTCATCCATTGATTGACGACAGTTGTTTGGGGCAGTGAGAAGTCTGTCAGGGAAGTCAGCTCAATATCTGAACATCCAGCATAAAAGCTGTTATCTCAGCAATAAGCAAGACGTGAGAACAAGTGATTTTCTGCTTCTGTCTGTCTCCTGTCTTCATGCTCAGCCTGTGAGAAGTCGTCCATGGACTTGATACTAGAAGGTTTATCTGTATGATGGATAGGACGTTCCTCGTCTGTCTCGCCTGAAGGGAGGAAGTAAAATGATGATCAAAAGGAAGTGAAACTGGGTATGATATGGTGCAGCTCTTCTTCTTTTTCCCTTTTGTTTTGTACGTGGCTTTAAGAAAATAGTTTTTTCAAAAAAATTGTACTGATTCTTTTTGATTTATTTGGGGTGTTTATTATTTTGTTTTTCAAACAAGCCTGACGCCCAACAGTGTAAAACATTTTGTGTAAGCTCGACAGATAACCCAGTGTATTTTATTTTAAACTGTTTAGTGTAAAATATTTATCCAGATTTCTAACTTATTTTTATACCATGGACAATGCTGGTGTCATGTGGACTTTTGTGACGGTTTTGAAGAGAACCACATTTACTGTGATGATAATGATGATGATGATAATAATGTGTAAACTGTTTCTTGTAACTATATTAGGAAATGACTAGTTGTAATTATGCTGTACATGTCATATTAACCGGTTATTCTATTTATACTCAGAATGCAATGCAACTGTGTATGACGATAAAGTGTGAGGTCGACATGTAGTAAAGACAATTTCAACTGTTACTGGGGCAATAGTTCACTAGGACACTACTGTGTAGCTCTTGACCTAAGCCAGTGTGTAGACAATACACAGTACAAACTTCAAATACAATGAACGACTGACATTTCAACAGCCAGTGAAAGTTGAAATCCCAGACCTGTTTATTCCAGGGAATCAGTATGTTGGAGTTGTTATGGTAAATTTGCATTACCACTATTTAAGTAGATTCTTTTGTTGAGTTTTGTATTTTGTTTTGTGCTTCCCCTTTTTTTTCTTTCTTAAGAAATGAAATATTGTGTTTGTAATAAAATGGGGGAAAAAAACAGATGCTCTTGATTCTGATTGTTGCTGTTGTGGGATGATGGTGAATTCACTCTAGAAGGTTGTTTTTTTTTTTGGGGGGGGCGTGTTGGTATCCATTAGATGAACAGCGTCGGCGCATGCTGCAGGCGAGGCGATGCCCGGGTCAGCAGGGCAGAGCCCTCGCCGGTCGCAGCTGCTGATGAACATGCCTGAGAAAAGAACCCAACGGAGTTCAGGGAAAAGCCTGCACTTTAGCATATCATGCACTGGCATGCTTGCTCATAGAAATGAACTAAAGACTTTTATGTGACGTAATGGGGCTTTCAGGTGCTGTTCAACAGCCTCAGGCGAGAAAGCACTGCAGCTACGCTGTTGTTTTTTTATTTACTTCATGTAATGGGTTTCTAATATCTGCAGGACAAACGCTTTGCTGCTGATCCAAAACGCTTGTAGTTCCACCACTAGTATATACAGGATGTTTCACATTGTGATTAAAATACTGTGGTCCATTTTTTTTTTTTTTTAACCTATTTCTTTATTGGGTAAACCATGTAAATTATATTACACAATAAACATTTCTTTTAAAGGGTTCGACAGAATACCCCGTTTTATATTTTACCATACACACTCAAAAAAATAAATAAATAACTAAATAAAATAAAAATAAATAAATAAATAAGGACACAAAACTTAACATAACAAACACCCCAAAACACACACACTGCAAAATACGTAATTATAAACAGGTCCCAAAGTAAGTACCGATTACCAATCAAACTCTGACTGAAGACAATAATAATAGGAAAAATAAAGTAATAAACTAAAATACAGGACACAACAAAACAGCAGCAACAAAAAAATTAAAAAATAAAATAAATTAAAAAAACAAAATAAGATAAATAAATAAAAATTAAAACTGTGGTCCATTTTAACGTTTTCTTACTCATTCATTCATTAATTCATTCATTCATTCCACCCGAGATTATTTTTTTGTGGTGCTGGTATCGCTATCAAAGCGCTTATAACCCAAAGTAATGCGTACAGCAGCCGTAATGTTGGTGTGTGAAAACCTCACCAGGGAGGGGTCCAGGAGGCATCTGAACCGGATGCCCGAGTACAGACACCCTGCGGAGGACAATCATTTCCGCCACTTGTATCCCCTGTCTCTGGGGTCGGCAACCCAAAATGTTGAAAGAGCCATATTGGCCCAAAAACACAAAAAACAAATATGTCTGGAGCCGCAAAAAATGAAAAGTCTTGTATAAGCCTTAGAATGAAGGCAACACATGCTGCATGTATCTATATTGGTTATAACTGGGGGAAGATTGTTTTTTTCATTATGCACTTTGAGAAAAAAGTGGAAATGTCGATAAAGTCGAAATTTCGAGAAAAAAGTCTAAATGTTGAGAAAACAGTCAATTTCGAGATTAAAAAAGTACGGAGCCCCTCTGGTGACATTTGAAAGAAATAAAATAATGCGTTAATAACTCGTGGCGACGAGATAATCAATGCGTGGCCACTAGATATTAATGCGTGGCCACGCATTATTTTACTCGTGGATGGCATTATAACCTACTGTCTGGATTTCGTGGATGCAACTTCCTTGGTGGGATGGTTATTCATCATTAATAACGGTAATTATAGTCTATTTATATTAAAGAGCAAGAGTATTGTCATGGCGAGTGTAGTAATAACATGTGACATTTGAAAAAAAATAAAATAATGCGTGGCCACGCATTATTTAATTTTTTTCAAATGTCACCAGAGGGCCTCCGTAAAAAGGAAAAAAAAAAGGTCAAACATTTTTGAAAAAGCTCCAGGGAGCCACTAGGGCGGCGCTAAAGAGCCGCATGCGGGTTGCCGACCCCTGCCCTATCTGGTTCTTTGGGACGCCACCCACAGCTGGCGACCGAAGGGCACGCAGGCGGACTGGTACAGCAGGAGCTGAACCGAAAGGCCGAGCTCCTTCTACATCACGAGGGATGCAGCGTCCGCATCGCTGCGGATGCTGCACTGATCCGTCTGTCAATCTCCTGCTGCCTTCTTCCCTCGCTCGGAAACAAGAGCAAGGATGCTTGAACCTGTCCACCAGTAAGGAAGAAGGATATTTCATATTTCTCTTGTCAACCTAATTTAATTTCTTTGACGAATATTCACAGCGTTTGAGACCCGAAACAAATCCGAAAAATGGGGGAAAAAAAGGATGAATATGTTAAAAACAAGTGATGTCAACTGGTAACTACACAAAAGTCCTGGTCTTAGATCTCCAATATGTCAGCAAATGTTGTTTTTGTACAAAACACTAAAGTTTGACTGCAGCATCACAAGAACGTTATTAATGGCTCATAACTTCAGGAGGTTTTTGTCCTTTTAGATCTTTTCGCTTCTGTGATGGCAGCTTTGATACAGAAGTGTGTTGAGGTTTCAGACCCACGTGTGCAGCCACGAGTACTTACAGGCGCTGTCGTTGAGCCCGATTATGTAATACCTTCATATGTTTATTTATTGTATTCTTTTAATATTATATAATTCGGTTCCCTGACATATAAACCCCATTAAGCTTGTTAGTCACGTTCCCTACTCTGGAAACTGGGGCCTCATTCATCATTAGTGCTCGACCTCACATTTGATCCTGTTTGTTCCCATTCTACTCATCTCTTTATTTTGGTTTATCATGAAACGTGTGGTCTTGGCGAGTGCTCTGTTTCAGGGCCCGGGCCCCGAGGCACGCCCGCCGATAGGGGGGGACAAACTGGTCTGTTGTCCCGGGCCCAGGGTAGAACTGGGCCCTCATTATTTTTTTTTTTTTTCATTTTTTTTTTTTATTTTTTATTTTTTTTTATTCTCATTAAATTATGGAATCATTTTTCAAAATGTTTCAAAATATGGCTATTTGTGGAAAAAATATGTAGTATTTGAGTTACATAAAAGCTTGTTATTTGTTTTCTTCCTAAATGTCCTTGAAATAGTGGTCAAGAACCCCCAACACAAAAATGTTTTGGCCGCTGATCAAAATTTGATGTTATCATTTAATCCAACCATTAGAACGGTCAAAATGTCCGATCAGCACAAGTCCGGTGCTCAGAAAAGAAGAGAAAAGAGAAGAAGAGAAGAAGAAAATAGAGGCCTCAGAGATTCTCTACACAAATATTTTAAAAAGGGGGTGACGGTGAAGCTGGAATTAATAAAGTCAGCGTAGAGCAAGGTAAGAAACAGCGCAGCCAACGTTTACCAACCTTGTAACTTAACCTAACTGGCTAGCTCTAATGTTAACGTCCATTAGTTTGTATAAAAACCTGAAGAACGGAGGGAGAGGAGAGATCCGGGCGCAGGGGGGCCCATCTTAGATTATTTTGTCCGGGGCCCCGGCAAGACTGTCAGCTGGCCTGCCCGAGGACAACAGAAATCAACAACCTGTTTTACTTCACGGATTGTAAATGACACCTGGGAGTGTGACGGCTGGGCAGCGCGTGTCTGCATGTAGAAGAAAGCTGGGGTAAATCACCTGCCACATTTGTTTGTTTTCCATTGTGGCTTTTTGCTCTTTTGCTGAAGCACAATCCCATATTGTTTGTTTTGTTTCGGGATTGCTCCCGACTCTTGTTGCTTGAGCTGTTGCAGGACTGTGTTGTGACATGGCTGTCCATCCGTAGTGTTCTCCCTGCATTATTTATTGTAGTGGGGTTTGTTTTTTTTTTTTCTTTCTGTGCACTGATATCATTTGACAGGTCTGAACCTTTCCATTAGCCCAGGGAGTGCGGACGGTCCCTGACTGTTGACCCCTCTTGTTAACACGTGGACCCGAGCCTGTCTGAACATCTCCCAGCTGCAGCTGGAGGAGACCGCTCCGTCCCCGGCGGTCCTTGTCATTACCCGATGTGAGTCGCTACCCGATTTGAGTCACACATGCGCAGTCGCGCGCCCTTGTCTTGTGTACCCTTGTCTGTATAAAAATATAAGAGTGCACATCAAACATCAGATAAATCCTGGTCTTTTTTCATTACCAAAACTTTTATAGGAAATCCAAATCCAGCTCTATGAATGTAAAATGATTGTAATGTAATGTTAAAAATGTGTTAGTTTATACTATTCCCAACTGAAAAAATATGAACATATGCATCTTTATATATATGATCATATCTAAACACACAGACTATATACATATATATACTCACAATAAGTTGGGGATGTTGTGAGAGACTATTTTTATTGTCTAAATTTTTGGGGTAATATTAAACTAATGAAAATGGTGTTTCTTCTCATTCATCATTAGTAATATCAAAGGGAACTTTTACTTATTTCATTAAAATTCAGACCAAATAGGAAAAGCAATCATATAAATAATAATATCCCTAACTTATTGTGAGTAATGTATATCAAAACAAGTGTGTGTTTAGATTTCAAAATTTTCAAAATGCTTCAAATCGGGTAGCGACTCACATCGGGTAGTGTATTGTCACAGCCCGACCAGAGCAGGACTTGGAATGAAACTGATTTTGATATTCAGCATTTAAAGAAAAATAAATAAAGGGAAACATTTTCAATGGTTGGTTCTTCGTGCTTGAAGTCTTTTCCAGCTTGATGAAATCTAAACTGTCGTACTTGAAGGAACTAGCTGAAAACCTGATGGGTACAATGTACAGTATTTAGTGAGCAGCAAGATACCAATTTTTCTTTTTCCTGTATTTGAACGACCCAAACATTTGAATCATGTTTTTGATATTTATCTATTTCAAATTTATCTTGCAGTGGAAAAGTCATGTACAACCTTTTTTTTTTTGGAAATGTTCAGATTTGTTCGGACTTTTAAACTTTAGTCAAAGGAGTATCTTGCTGACCTTATAATCCTAGAATAGTTTTCTATTTATGCCAAGCTAAATCTGCTCTGACGGTAATTTTATCGAAACACATGGAGTAGGGTAGAAGAATACTATTTCCAAAGTTCAAGGACATCCATTAAATATAACTTGTTTGTCATTAACAATATAAATTAGGTCCTTTTCACTGCTATCTTGACCCAATCAGCTGATGTGTAGATGTATAAATGTGACCCTCGAAAAAAAAAAAATCAGTGTAAAATGTTTTGTTAAAGTTAATATGTCAGCAAATCAAACTTTATTTATGTAGCACTTTTAATACACGAGTAAAGCAAAATTCTTTACATAATAAAATCAACATTTAACATGGAAAAACTCACGCTTATGGTTAAAAACACACATCTGGTCATTTTCACACACATCCTTACTTTAATACCCACATACCCCTCCACCCCCACCCAAATAGACATTAAAACATAATCACGAACATCATAAAAAAAACAAACATCATAAATAAATAAGTAAATCCCTGGCTTGACGCTGAGGTGAGGAAGAATATCTATCCACACCAGGAAAAGAACCGTTAGCAATTGTCAGCTGCTGTCTTCATGATTGCCCTGGACCCTTTAAAGGAGCTTGAGGCTCCTTTTAAGAAATGAGACTCTCTAGCGCCACCCTTCACCACGACGGCCGTCGGGGGTACTGCAGCCAACAGCGAAGCCGGCACGGGAGAACGGGGAGAACGTGCATGCAGCGTCATGTGACGTCACATCCACAGCCCAGCGCGGAAATTCGGGACCGAATTGCAGCACATTTTGCAGCACACAGCCTGTTCAAGGCAAAGGAGAGATAAACTAGAGGGCTCATTCTTTTGGGTTTGGAACGCTTCATCTGACATTATTACTAGAAAACTTAAAATGTATACAGATTTTTTTCATAAATCTTGCCACAATCCGGCCTCAAGCTCCTTTAAGGCCGTTTCATCATCGGGCTCCTTATGTTGATCAGCCTCTTCTCCGTAGTTACTCTCCACCTCCACTTTGCCAAGTGTGGATCCAGCCATAGTAACGTTTTATTTATACATTACTGGATCCAAATCAGATCCACATCCTTTCAACTACGTTGGAGGAAGAACAGCAATATTGGGGCATGAAAGAGGAACTTTTTTTCCCTTCTCAGAGTTATGCTCTGCTTTTAGATTTTTTGAAAAAAAAAAAAAAAAGTTCATGTGGAGTATCTCAGTTAATGTTTTTCCTTTTTTTCTTTTGGCATTTTTTTGGGGAATCGGAGACGATGTGGTGTGGGACATAAAACTGTAAGACCCCCAGCTGGTGTTCATCACACAAACGTAAACCAATAATAGCCAGCTTGATGTTACATTTATTTTCATGTGAGTCATTCATCCATTCATTCATGCATTCACAGTACTTGCATGAGAGCAGATAACTCACAGACAAAGAGTATTTATTTAATATTTACTTCAATGCAGTTGCATTTGTAATGTTTCATGGACGCAGCAGTTCACGTGCGATAACTTTGACAACACCTTGATCGTGTCATGTCGTGGACTGATGCATGATGGACCAGGGGCAGCAAATGGGATGATGGTGATTGCAGACCACGCTGCTGTGATGGCAAAAGCAGAGTTAAATGGCCATGGCTGTTTCCAGTTCTCTGAACTCAGACTCTTGGGAGAACTAATTAGCGCAGGAACATTAACTATGCCTGTCATCAACTTCCCCTCCACCTCATGTGAAATGGAATAAGTACTTTAGATACTGTGCCATAGAATGCTTCGTATGCATTTGCCCGGGCAGGATGGAGGCCGAGACGATGGCATATGGAAATAATGTCCCTCTCATTGGGGCTCTCTGTGAGTAGTAACGCTCCCCAACATTATCAAATCACTTTTGCTTTCCCCATTATCTCTATGGGTGGAAATGGAGCAGAGGGAGGACTAACAGGGTTTCCTCAGCTTCCACTTCTCTCTGAACCGCACTCCCTTTTCCTCTGATGATTGAATACATTTGTCCTTGGAACAGGATTGGTCTGCTTCTTCCTCTCTAGTGCCCCCCCCCATTTTTCAGGCTTCAGTGATTTGTCAGTTTTATGTGCGGTCTCTTTCTATCTTGCCCTCCTTTCATCTCCATCCCCCCCATTCATTATCTCATCATGATATCAAGTATTACACTCTGTTTCCCTCTTGCCTCCTCACATGGAGCAGTATCTTACTGTCAGATGAAGTCCATCAGTTCCGTATGGCTTCAGCAAGCCTCCCAACTGGCGCTGGACTATGATGGGTATGACGCACCAAAGGCTTTATTTTTCTGTCTAGCGTATTTTTCTCTCTGCAGCATGTTTCTTTGGTTATCCATCATGCTATTGCAGCACACAGAAACACTTATAATGTATGCTGACGAAGGATGTCTCAATCAGCCATTAAGGTGTTAATGTATCACAGACCGTGCAATACATCTTTACTGTGGATATCTGCGTGTGTTTCTATTAGTTGGGGCCCAGGGCACTTTTACAGGGTCTCAGCCATCTCCATAGCTATAAAGACAGCCAGCTCTGGGTATATAATCATGGCTCTAAAAGACTGCTGGGTGTGGGGAGGCGTTGACTTGGTGCTGACTGGGTTTATTGTGAGCAGAAGAGATGCTGTCGTTAAGCGCTCTCAAAGCCCCCTTCATGGACAAATCTTATTGCCACTATTGCAAGAACCGTCTCAACTCCTTCAATGTCCATCTCGTTCTTCTCCCTTTTGTCCCTATTTGCCTTTTTCCTCATATTTTCATTTTATTGGCAGTTGGACTTCAACCACCAATCCGCATGAGAGTTATGGCACTTTTGCACTAGGACTTACTTGGCCCGACTCGGCTCGGCGCGGCTTTACACGGCTCCACACGTGTGTTTTCGCACTGCCAGGGGAGAAGTGGGGGGGGTGGGGTGAAGCGGCTGTGACGTACTCGATTGCGCAGCACCTTTGTTTGTGTCGGCGCAGATGAGAAATCAGCTGGAGCCGGGAGCGGCTGAGAAAAAAACAGCATCGCTTTTTTAATTTTTTCTCGACAGCCACCAGGTTTACCAAACAGACGTTTTTGCTGTATAATAAAATCGCCGCGAGCCGCGAGTCGCCTCGCGCTGACTCCCGCTTCCTGATTCAAACGTTTGACGGCCCCGCCCCCCGACCAATCAGAGGCGTGGAGGGTCGTGACCTCAGAAACAGTCCCGGCTCAGCCCGCTATAGAACCTCACTGAAATGGTTACAGAAAAAGGTATCGGCTTGGAGCGGCTCTACCCGTCTCAGCCCTAATGCAAAAGCGCAAAACGGGTAGAACCAAGCTAAGGTGATACTAGTGCAAAAGCGGCATTAGTTGTCTGCTGTGTCAGTGGATCCTACCCGGTCTGACACTAATATAGCCATAACAGCCAAAAGAATGACCAAGAAGAACGGACCCAGCGTGCTGACTGAGACTTAAGCTACTTAGTCAGCTTGACTTGTGAAGTGAGAATAAGGAGCAAAAACTTTTATATTAAAGTTCTTCCATCTTGTATTAGATTAGATTTGATTAGATTGTCCTTTATTTCTCTCTCAATGGGGAAATTTGCTTTGTGCAGCAGCAGTACACTCAACACACACATGCAGGGAAAGGGTAAGAAAAAATGAGGTAGACAGATATTGCACATGTTGTTGTTACTGTCCATTACTACTGTGAGCAGCCTGGTTGTACAGTCTGATGGCAGCGGAGAGGAAGGACCTACGATGCCTCTCAGTGACGCATCTCAGGTGACCAAGCCGGTCGCTGATGGAGCTCTCCAGGGCTCTGACAGTCTCATGAAGGGGGTGGGAGACATTGTCCATGATGGAGGACAGCTTAGCCACCATCTTCCTCTCCCCCACCACCTCCACAGGATGGAGACTGCAGCCCAGGACAGAGCCAGCTTTCCTCACCACCTTGTCCAGTCTCTTCCTCTCTGCTGCAGTGATGCTGCTGCTCCAGCAGACCACACCATAAAAGATGGCCGACGCCAAAAGAGGCCGTCCCTCTCTCCAAAGGTCCTCAGTCTGCGCAGCAGGTGGAGTCTGCTTTGGCCTTTCTTATAAAGTGCCTGCGTGTTTATGGTCCAGTCCAGTTTATTGTTCAGGTGAACACCCAGGCAGGCCAGCTGACAGTCTTGCCGGGGCCCCGGACAAAATAATCTAAGATGGGCCCCCCTGCGCCCGGATCTCTCCTTCTCCTCTTCCTCTCCTCTCCCTCTGCTCTTCAGGTTTTTATACAAGCTAATGGACGTTAACATTAGAGATAGCCAGTTAGGTTAAGTTACAAGGTTGGTAAACGTTGGCTGCGCTGTTTCTTACCTTGCTCTACGCTGACTTTATTAATTCCAGCTTCACCGTCACCACCCTTTTTTAAATATTTGTGTAGGGAATCTCTGAGGCCTCTATTTTCTTCTTCTCTTTTCTCTTCTTTTCTGAGCACCGGACTTGTGCTGATCGGACATTTTGACCATTCTAATGGTTGAATTAAATGATAACATCAAATTTTGATCAGCGGCCAAAACATTTTTGTGTTGGGGGTTCTTGACCACTATTTCAAGGACAATTAGGAAGAAAACAAATAAGCTTTTATGTAACTCAAATACTACATATTTTTTCCACAAATAGGCATATTTTGAAACATTTTGAAAAAGGATTCCATAATTTAATGAGAATAAAAAATAAATTAAAAAAAAAATTAATGAGGGCCCAGTTCTGGGCCCCCCCCCTACCCTGGGCCCGGGACAACAGACCCGTTTGTCCCCCCCTATCGGCGAGCGTGCACCCAGGTACTTGTAAGAGTCCACTATCTCTATGTCCGTTGCCTGGATGTTCACCGGAGAGGGGGGGGACTTTGCGCCGGCGGAAATCCGCTACCAGCTCCTTCATTTTCCCAGCATTAATCTGGAGGCGGTTCCGCTGGCACAAAAATAATATAGCTTCTTGTGCTGCTATCTGTACAAACAGACTGTCACAGCCGGCTCTGTGTTTACCTGGAAGGGTCTGGGGCACAAAGCCTGGTAAACAGCAAATAGCACCTACCTTTAGAGGATGGACTTTTAGGTCATCATCACCGTCAGCAGCTGGAACAGCTGGTTCCTCCAGCCGAGTCACCTCCAGGTTGGACTGGACAAGGGGTCGGCAACCCGCCGCTCCTTAGTGCCGCCCTAGTGGCTCCCTGGAGCTTTTTCAAAAATGTTTGAAAATGGAAATCGATGGGAGAGGGAAATATATTTTTTGTTTTAATATGGTTTCTGTAGGAAAACATGACACAAACATTCTTAACGTTTTCCAATGCTGTAAAAATGTGTAGAATAAATATTACATTTCAACATTTCTGTTAACGAAGATTTGTATGGAAGAGTATCAGGGCCATGCAGGGGAAAAGGTATTTGAGAGGGGAAGATTTTTTTTTTATTGTTCACTTCGAGAAAAAAGTTGAAATGTCGACAAAAAAGTCGAAATGTCGAGATTAATGTTGAAATACAATTTCAAGAATAAAGTCGAAACTTTGCCTTTTTTCTCAACATTTCAACTTTTTTCTCAACATTTCAACTTTTTCTCAACATTTTTACTTTTTTCTTGACATTTTTACTTTTTTTCAACATTTCGACTTTTTCTCGAAGTGCATAATGAAAAAAAAATCTTCCTCCTCTAAAATATTATTTTTATTTTTCTCCTGCCTCTTACTAATACTCCATAGTCCTAATATTCCATAGATTCGCGTAACAAAAAGAACAATGTGGAAAGACATTAGCATGCTACATTTGCAGCCGAGGACCCAGTTATAACTAATATATAATAGCAGCATGTGCTTTTCATTTTTTGCGGCTCCAGACATATTTGTTTTTTTTGTGTTTTTGGTCCAATATGGCTCTTTCAACATTTTGGGTTGCCGACCCCTGTCCTGGACTGTTCAAAATGGACTAACTGGACCTCAAGCCAATGGTCGACTAGCTGCTTTTGCCCAGACTTCTGCCGGAACTGAGGTCCGACGGAGGTGCAGAGACGCCCAGGCCGACCCTGAGGGTCAGTCGGGTCCTGGTGGACATCAGTTAGAGCCTGAGCCAAGGTGTTGTGAATGAGGTCAGGGTGCACATGTTTCTACCAGTTGCCAGGCTTGTTTATTCCAGCCATTTGCCCATTTTTGGATTGACCAGGCCAGGGCGGGGCAGCTCCTGCCCATTACGAGCTTCAAACCAACTCCCACATCATCTGTGGGTGACATCATAGAGGATGTACACTCTGCTACTGTAACCGGTGAAATATACTCAAATCATCTTTCAGTGTTGTGGCTTACCAGTTTATATTATATCATGTATTTTATATATTCATACTTTTATGTTTTACTGTGTTCTTTTTCAAGCTGGACAAATGAAACATATTGCTCAATGTCAAAGGAGGCATGATGTTGCGGAAGACACTTAGTCACCGATTTCCAGAGAACAAGAAATCTGATGTCTTTTTTTTTTTAAATGAATGAAAAACAGATTCAAACAATTGCATAAGAGCTTTTCCAGATGCACACACACGTTTTCTCAGCTCAACCCGAAAGCATTTTAGCCTTCAGTCCACATGCCCAGTTTTAGGTCACTGACAACGAACATTCGGGAACCGCGTGAAAAGATGTTTGGCTCGTGGTGTCAGAACGTGAACGGTCATGTTTAAATGATGTGAGCTGTCCAGTACAGTAAATAACTGTGTACTAGAAGTTACTATGGCAATCTGTCATAAAACCCAAGGAAGAAAAATAATTGCTTTGGCATGATCTCATGTGTGTTTGAGTGGGCCGCTGGCCGACGTGACGTTGGAGATGTTCTCATGTTAAACTCAGTTTATTGATGTGAGCGAGCTGCAGCTGATCTTGGGGAAATGTCGGCTGGAGCAACATTGTTAATGAGAATTTTATTTATTCATTTTTTTTAATCTCATCCATAGAATATGATCAAATTACATTTCCATAACGGTGAAAAGTAAGTAACTAATGTTTAAGGTATGACTTAAAATGAATCGCTCCTTTTCCACAAGCAGTCAGCAATTCTTGAACCATCCAGCTTTCCTGCAGGAAATGAAGAATGTGTTTGGTGCCTACAAGTGAAGATAAAAAATATGCATTACACCTTTTTTTTGGCAGAGATAACTCATCTATTACATTACTGAACAGCTGACCTGGTTTGGCTCGTTTATTGTAGGTCCTTCTGTCTTGTATATGTAGTAATTTAACATTCATATTCATATATATATATATATATATATATATATATATATATATATATATATATATATATCGGTACATATACACACACATATCTGGACTTGCACCGACACTTTTCTCACAAATGAAGTTCCTCGTGGAGTAATACATTTTTTTGAAGTTGAAGGATCTAAAGGTTTTAGAAAAGAAATGTCATATACCTGTATGTCAGATGAACCGGAGATCGGCTGCAGTTGCTGAACCTCAAAGAAACCAGCTTTACTCCTGTAATGTTTTAATGTTTCACCACGTTACACCAAGGGATGTTCAGTGGCACAAGTAGATCCAACAAAATTTCTAACCAGCATGCATTGCTTCATGACAGTAACAAGTTGGTGCTGCACCGTGCTACGTCTACAGGGCAGCTTTTAACGATTAAAGCGGGGGAAAGGAAACTCTTTTCCTTTATAGATTACTCTTATAAGTTGGCATGAAGCCTAAAAACAATGCTTAAATTTGAAGAAAAAAAAAACTTTACATACAAAGCATTAAAGAAATGAAAAAAATATTTGTAGTCACAAATTATTAAATGAACAGTGGTGCTAAACTATTACCCACGTCAAATTCTAAAAAGATGTCAAATAATGATCACTCTTGAAAACAAATGTACGCTCCATAAAGTCGCATCAGATGGCCATTAGGGCGCTTCTGCATGAGCTTTTCCTGTAAACGAGAAGATGTTGTCTTGAGTTTTTCTCCTAATTGGTCAAAATTGTGAGTGGTTGCAGCTCCAGTGCCGACCAGGAACAGAGCCCCGGACCAAACTTTGAGAGATCACTTTTGACAAGACCATGAACGCAGCCACAAGAGGCAGAAATAGATGAAAAGTGCTTAACAGAAGAAAAACACAACATGTTTCTGTTTGGGATTACTGAAGCAATCCAGCAAAAGCGGTGAAATGTTTGAGTGTCCTTGCGACCAAGTATTTCCAAGACATTATGAAAATACAAATGGAAATGTTTGTACAAAACAGAAGCCCATCATTATCGTCTTGGTGCGCTCTCAAAAAATGTTTTAAATGAATTCAATGTCTGTATTTGTTTGAACACCGGACCCGCTGTATTGATTGGCTGGTCCTGTGGGTGCCATGACAGGCGGCTGGAAGCCGTCTTTCTCAGGCACATAGACTCTGCAAGACTGGGATGTACCATGATTATTTTGCCCAGAAATCCAACGTCTCGTACAACCCTTTTTTTTTTTTGGTTTGTTTGTTTGTTTTAGCTTACAGTGACGTCTGAAAGTAAGATTTCATCATTGGAACATGTCTTGGTAGATCTGAAAACATGAAAAGCATGCTATCTCCTCTTTCAATCAACAAAAGAAAATATTGTTAGCTCGATAGTCAGACTTTCAAGATTAGTGTTTGTCTGCCTGCACAGGATGCATCAGTGCAGATATTTGATGGAATGCTATACCCACCTTGCTATTTTGTTGTAATACGTAAATATTCATGACAACTCTAACCAGATAAGCTTACTAAATAAATGTTCTCATGCTCTCAACATCTTCCACTTCCTTCCAGGCCTACTTTTCCCACTTACTATCCTGACAGGCAGACAGCGAAAGGTCATAACAAGTAGGAAACCTGCAACAGCCACATCAGCATCTCCTCTAGGTTTTTTTTTTTTTATAACAGCATAAAGTTTTCACATATTCCAACAATGTCTACGCTGATCGGCGAACACCCTTGTGTGGGATGCTTTCATGTGCATAAATGTGGGCAAACTCAACTTTTTATCGTCCCTGCCTCCCTGAGATGCTCTGCAAAGGGGCCTCGTCCTTAAAGGTATTGTGACATCATTTTTAACATGCTTTTAACACTATTAAAAGTCTTGGCCAACATCCCTCAAATGTGTCTAAAAGAGTGTAACAAGAAAAACTTCACTCTAGTACTCCATTCCTGGCTTTTTATTACAGTGTTTTTTTGCGCCGTGAAAAACGCTTCCTTTTGCCCCTTTCCTGTCAATCATTGCTCCGCTCCTCCTCCAAACCTCCTCCAACCCAGCCATACGCTCACAGCGGCGTCGGAGAGTTAAGCCAGGAGCGACAGGCGAAGCATGCACGGAAAAGCAGCAGGGCGAACCAGAGCAAACAATCATAAAAATAAAGGCATGCAAGCAGCAGTGTCCCCTTGTCTTAAGTCCAGTCAGTGGCCGCGGGTCTTTTTAGCAGTTTTCCTCCGGTGATTAGAACAAAAGAGGCTCTAAACAGCTCCGTGTTAAGCCTGATTTATGGTTCCGCGTTAAATCGACGCAGAGCCTACGCCGTAGGGTGCAGCGTACCGAGCGCGTCGCCGCGTAACCCTACGCCGTAGGCTCTGCGTCGGTGTAACGCGGAACCATAAATCAGCCTTTATGGTGCACTGGAGAGGAGAGGAGGCAGGGAGCTGGGTGGAGGGGGCGGTGATTCACGGCCCGCCACCAAACCAGATGAGCCGTTTTTGCATAGTTATGCGGAAAATCCCAGAAAGCACACAATACACTGAATGTTAAAAGTTCGTTGTTTTTTGGGTGTAATTGATGTCAAGACACCCAACAAAACACAAAAAATGAAGAAAAATGTGTTTTTCATGTCACAATACCTTTAAGCATGGAAAATAAAGGGGGATCCAAGTTTTGAGCAAATCTTCACCTATAATAGACACTAAAGCCATTTTCACATAGAGGGCGCACAGCGGCAGCCGCCGCCGGCTTTCCCATTCATTGTGTATGTGCTGCCTCCGCGCAAGGGCGCAGGGTCTGCCGCCGAGGTCGGCGGCCCGCATCAGGGCGCACACCGCTGAGCTGCCGCCGGGTTACCGCGCAAGACGCCCCAAGCTGCTGTTGCGAATTGAACATTTTTTAATTTCACTGTGCGCCCTGTGACGGCATCTCGGCGGTGTCCAAGAGAAGGTGCTGGAGGGAGAAAAGAAAAGTTGCAGCTTGTAGATCAGAGACGATCAAGATGGAAGAAAGAATGATCTTGGCTGTGAGTCTGTGTGAGGAGCTGTGGGATGAGACTGCAGGCCTATTGGGACATCAATAAAAAG
Organism: Cololabis saira; assembly: GCF_033807715.1. Taxonomy (NCBI): domain Eukaryota; kingdom Metazoa; phylum Chordata; class Actinopteri; order Beloniformes; family Belonidae; genus Cololabis; species Cololabis saira. The sequence continues at coordinate 13,717,556 of NC_084591.1, forward strand.
GGACAAAAGTGGAGAGAAATCTCCCAGAATTTGGACATACCTGGTGTGTTTAAAAGTGGTAGAAATGTGATATTCTTTTGCTCTTTTAACAATAAAATGTTAATTTAAAATAAAATATAGCATTTCCATGCCTCATATCAGGATCAATTGAATCATTTTTTTTTTAAGACCAATTTTTTTAGATAGGTCTTAAAGATTTTTTTAAGACCAATTCACAAATTCATAACTATAATACCAGACAATTTGAGGATCTCCATTCTTCATTCAGTCGTACCACTAGCAGTCAGTTCTCCATCAAAGACAGAGGTGCCTCACTCTGGAATTCTCATATACTTATTGCAAAAGCTTCACTGTCTATTAGTAGTTTTAAACAGAGATTGAAGACCAGCCTTATTGATCAAGCATCTAGAAGTGCTTCCACTTAATGTGGACTCACTTCTGCACGTGCACACCGAGAAATTGTCTGTTTATATCCATCTTTTTGGAACGCTGTTTTTTTTTCTTTGTTTTTTTTTTGTTTTTTGTTCTTGCTATTATTTCAATACAATGTATTTTCAATACAATGTATCTTCTTGGTGAGAACTTTGAATAAGCCCATTTAGGGCTTCCTTTCTCACCTGCACATATTTTCATGCTTTTATGTTCATTAAAACTTTTGTACCGTTTTTTATGTTGTGCAAATAAACAAATCAAATCAAATCATTTATCAATATATGGTTATGAAACTTTTTTTCGGTCGCAAAGCAACTTGCAACAAATATGTACGCCAGGGTTCTCCAACCCTGGTCCTGGATCCACCTATCCAGCATGTTTTAGGTGTCTCCCTGCATGAACACACCTGATTCTAATCAAGGGTCGTCATTAACTTGTCATCAAGGTCTGGGCAGTTCTGTTGCTGACACAGCTCCTTGTATCATGGTGTGCTGAAGCAGAAAAAGATCTAAAACATGCTGGATAGCTCTGCGCCGAGTCTGCGCCACCCCGGCGGTGTTGCCGCGTTTTATGTGAAAATGGCTTAACTGTGAGTCGAGTCCATTTTTTTTGAATGGATTTCCTACCACGCGCTCCATTGGCTGGTACCGCAATAACTAGTGACTGTAACACAAGTGATGGTGTTCATGTCGTCTGTGTCTTCTCAAACCATCAAAGCGAACGTATGTGCTGCACTTTTAGAGGTTGGATCGGAGACTCCTTCACAGCATGAAAACAGCTCTGCCGCTCACTACTTCATATCTTCTACAAGAATGGTAGGGAGGTTTTAGCACTTGTCAGGAATAATAGTTTGCACACAGGTAATAGCTCACCCAAACATTACCCCCTGATCTGTTTTGCCAGAAGTGAGCACTTGACAGGCGATTCATCCAGATCACATCATGAGGCCCAGCTCTTATGTTTGAGATGTTGCCTCGAACGCAACATCAGAAGATTACTAATCTCTGATGACAATGCTATTTTAGCCTTACATGGAGCTTTTAATAACCAGCCTCATCTGTTAAATGTTGCTTCTCCTTTCTAAACAGTTTCTCCATGGCTGTATATCATATTGGCCAGTTGCTATTGGTCCCGCTTGTGTGGTAAATCACGGTTAGGGAAACAGTGGTTTAGCGTGCAGACAGAAACATGGAGGCTGAAATACCAGAGGAGGATTAATGGTGGATATTCATCCATTTTTGTTTTGGTCAGTTTGTTTTCATCCAGAGGGAGAGGCTAATGACTGTTGACTTTCCTGACATATTTAGACAAGAGAAGGCTTTATCCTCTTTGAAATACTGTCTACACGTGAAAGTGAACATAACCACGAGGGGGAAAATGCTTGTCAAATGTTTATTCTGTCAAGAAAAAAAATAAATATATGAAATATTTATACGTACATCCTTGGCCTCTGAGACACTTGCATGTGTTCTGAGTAACTGTCCACCAGTCTGACATTTACTTGTTGAGATGTCTGGATTCTTAGACATGTCCAAGGTTACAGTCACAAGAGGATCCTTATGGACAAGTTATTAAAAAAATAAATGTATCAAATTTGCCTTTTCAAAATGATTCCTGGAGAGCTTTACAGATAGTTCAGGACACCAAACCTGATGCCTCAGATTATTCTGAAATAAACATTTTTTGATATTCTGTTGCAACAGAATTTTGTGCATCTACTGTTGTAAAATGTTTGGCTGTATGAGCTGGCTATTTAAAGGAGCTTGAGGCTCCTTTTAAGAAATGAGACTCTCTAGCGCCACCCGTCACCACGACGGCCGTTGGGGGTACTGCAGCCAACAGTGAAGCCGGCACGGGAGAACGGGGAGAACGCGCATGCAGCGTCATTTGACGTCACATCGGCAGCCCAGCGCGGGAAATTCGGGACCGAATTGCAGCACATTTTGCAGCACACAGCCTGTTCAAGGCAAAGGAGAGATACGGTAGAGGGCTCATTCTTTTGGGTTTGGAACGCTTCATCTGACATTATTACTAGAAAACTTAAAATGTATACGGATTTTTTTCATAAATCTTGCCACAATCCGGCCTCAAGCTCCTTTAAGTTCCTGAAAGGGATTTCTTTTTCTTTTTTTCCTGGTTCTGTGTGACGTGTTTGTGTGCTGTAGACAGCTCCTCTTGGGTGGATTTTCACCATTTAAACAACTCAAACCTCGTAAATTCCTCGAGTAAACACTGTTTTAGATTATCCATGTTCTGAAGCACTATTGACAGCATGGACCGTATCATGTGGCCCAGTCCAAATATAGCATTTCATAGAGTTTTGCTCAAACCACTCGCCGATTCCCCGAACTGGAAGTGCTATGAAAAGGTGTCAACCTCAGGTACGACACCAAGGGCCCATTAGCACTGAACAAAAACCTCACTTCAATAAAATAAACCCAAAATAACCTGAAGGTTCAGTCCACTTGTTAAAACCTTCAGACAGATGCCCCCCACATTATGTCCGAGCGTGTTTGATACGATGGAGAAACCACAGTTGAGTCAAACACGTCAAGCTGGTCAAACTCTGATGCAGTGAAGAAAACCCAAACCATGATCTGTCCACTACCATGCATCACAGTTGGGATGAAGCTCTCTGGTATAGATGCTTCTTGTTACCAGAGACACACTACTTCTTAAGTACTGTAGGACCCCATGTTTCAGTATCAAGGCCACGTGTCAGTGTCAGATTTTTTTTTTTTTAATACTCTTTTTATTGGTTTTTCAATTTTATTGGTACAAACATTAGAACAGAACAAAATGAGATACAACAAAACTTAAAAATAAAATTAAAAGAAAAAAAAACCCCACCCCAAACCAACAGTAAGCGCTGCGCAGTACGTATGCATAAAATGAATAAGTAAAATAGGTAAATTAAGAGACAGGTAAACGAAGAGCACATACATGGGATAAGTGAAAGAAAGAATAGGCAGTCCTCATCCTTCAGGGGCAGAAGCTGAGTTAAGGGCTTCTGTAAGAAGGAGTGCAATGGTTCCCAGATCCTCCAAAACTTGTCCGATTATTGATTAAGGTCATGAGTCAACTTCTCAAGAGGAATAAGAGCAGAAATCTGTGACATCCGCATGTCGACTGTAGGGACCTGGGGAGTGGACCACCGCAGCAAGATACATTTTTTTAGCCAGGAACAAAAGAATTATCAACAGAGATTTGGTGTCCGTGTCTAAAAAATTGTCTGGAGCATCATGGTTGAGTAAAAAGAAAGAATGAGTCAGTAAGAGCTGTTTACCAATGACCTCCTGGATTACAGAGTGAACCCCCTTCCAGAAAATGTGGATGTGGTCACATGACCAAAACAAATGGATAAATGTACCTTTGTGTGTCTTACATTTATAACAGAGGTTGGAAGTGTCAGGGAACATTTTCTGGAGGCGAACAGGAATGTAGTAAGTCCTGTGAAAAAATTTAAAGTTCTGTTCATGTATAGAGATTAAGGTACATTTAGGAAAAGTTGTGCTGCAGATCTTGTCCCAGTCTCCAGTCAGTGTTAGATTTAATATGACATGTTCCATTTGTAACTAAATAGGAAGAATCTAACTGTTGGTTCCTAATCTGGACTAGTTTTTGTCAGCATGTTTCAATTTTAGTTTTAGTCTTTGGGTCAAGCTATCTTATTTTAGTCAGAATTGTCCAGGACCTTTTTAGTCTAGTTTTAGTCAAAGATTGTATTTAGCCAAACCCATTTTACAATTCAAACAAGGTTATCTTATTATTATTATATTATTGTTACCTTATAGACTCAAGAATACATTCATTCCAGATACAGAAGACGCTCTAATTTTAGTTTACAACATATTTATTTTTCCGCATTTCTCCCCATCTTTTTCTTTTTCAACGGCACATTGGGTTTTCTTTTCCACATCTATGTAGGAAAGTGTATCCAAAGATGGTCTCTTCTTCTTCTCCCAGCCCCAGAGAAGATCCCCGCGTGGCCAGCCAGCGGCCCCTTTCTCTATGTAACTTTTACCCGGGGGGCAAGTCCCCTGTTTTCTTAGTGTGCTGCATTTGCCCTGCTATAAAAGGTAGTCCACCAGAAATAATATGACCCAGTAGGAACACAACCTATATGGACTACCTGGCCAATTTTTTGCTGGAAATCCAATATGGCCGCCTTAATATTGGCCACTTATCAAAACATAGCTTGGTGATAACTTTTGAACCAAATGGGCTAGAAATGCAAACTTGGTGCCTGTTTCATGGTTTCAGAGCATGGGAAAACCATTGGAATACTTATTTTTATGATTGGGTGTATCTGGACTTTTAATTTGCATATTTCCAACATGGACGCCCCTGAAAAGCAGCTTTACTATGGATTTTTACAGCTAACTGTTATGTCAAATAGTCTGCTTTTTAAGCAATGTGAACACATTTGGTCAGTTTGAGCTTTCATTTCTGTGTTGTCAATATGGCTGCAGTCATAATAAATAATGTATGGTATTACATTTTAGCTCAGATTGTGGGCATGACTGCAGAGAAAACTGAGAAAAAGCCTAGAATGTATCTTAAAGATAAAATTTTAATAAACTAAATAAAATAAACAAGATATGCAACACACAGACTTGCGATTTGGTTTGTCTGGACCCCAAATTTGCATGTTACCAAGATAGTGGATACTCGAGAAAGAGCAAATTCGAGACACGCATTCCACACCACCACAGGGAGTGCATCACCCTACCTTGATTCAACCAGATAACAAAGTTGCACAAGCACAGAAGACTCTACGCAGGCTCTGCCACTGGCCCTAACGAGACTAAGTACCCGCACCTGTCCAATTCCCAGCCTCTGTTTGTGCCAATTGACTGACATGGTAACCTCCAGCCTAAACAACCCCCATATTTGTTTTTATTTGACGTGAACCTAGAGCTCTGCGTTAACGGCATCAGCCTCTAACTCTGCAGCTGCATCTTCTGGATCTGATTCCCCGCGAGCCGCGACTGGGATTAAGGACGTGACGTCACCCAGCAGCAGAACTAAACCAAAGGAAACTACTTATAAAATGGATATTAAGGATCTTTGTTGGAACATTTCGTCTTGTTTTGGTCAATGAAAATGAAGACACATTTTAGCAGTTTTTATTTTTTTATCTACATTTTAGTCTCGTTTTTATTCAATTGCATTGCATTATATATTTAATTATCATTATCGTCACATGACCAGCATTTTCGTTGCGTCACGTCTCTGTCATGGTTTGATACTTCCTGTTTTATTTTGAAGCCCGTGTCTTTGTGTTTGAATTCTTGCTTGACTTTCCTGTTTCCCATCAGTCCTGATGGTCTGCACCTGTGTCTCGTTAACCCTGGTGTATATCTGGTCTTGTCTTTCCCTTGCTCCCGGCTGGTCCGTACTGTTTCCTCCCTCCGTGTGTTCCACGTCAGGTTTTGGTAGTTTTACGTTGTCACGTTCACGTTCTGGTTTTTGTATCCTGCTCGGTAGCGCTTTGCTTTTGTTTTTGACTAATAAATCACTACTTTTTGGAACTCCTGGGGCCTCATGTACTAAGAGTGAGTGGATTTCAACGTGAATCCGTGCGTGGAATTAACAAGACCGCAAAAATTCATATGTACAAAGCTGTGCGTACGCCCAAATCCACGCAGGTTTCTCTGTACATCCCAATCAGCGTGGATTTGAGCGCACATGCGGGAGCACAACACTCCGCCTTGTCTCCTCCCTCAAATATATGTTTGAATATGATATGAAGATAATTATCCATTAAAAACCGCTCATCCTAACAAGAAAATGCTCTGAGCTGGAATAAATAATTCATTTTGGGGCATTTAGGGGTGTCGGACTCCAGTCCAGGTTTTAGATGTTTCCCTGCTTCATTGCACCATGATACAAGTGACTGTGTCATCAACAGAACTATCCAGACTTTGATGACAAGTTGGTGATGATGATTAATTAGAATTAATTAATTAATTAATTAAATTAATTAAATTAATTAAAAATAAATTAATTAATTAATTAGGTGTGTTAAAGCAGGGAAACATCTAAAACATGCAGGACACCGGCCCTTCTGGGATTCAGTTTGACACCTACATTATGGTGTTCTTTGCTTTGCGTTGCGTTCCGTGAAGAGTTGTGGTTTTATTATGATCGTACGGGTTTGTGAATGTTTATGGGCAGCGTTAGTGCATCATTACACTCTGCTTTTCTTGTTTGTATTTTAAGAACCGACACCAGAATTTTTGGTGGATGAAAAACGGCTCCTCGTTCAGCTTTATTGTCATGCATATTATATACTAACGGATTAAGACCAATGTACACGTTTATTGAGTCTTACACATTATGGATGTCCGCGATCACCTCTCTCATAAGTATAACAATGTTGAACAAAATACATTTATATTTAAAACATGAAGCATTACGATCTGATTCCTCTGATGCAGAAATAAAGACAATTTGTGCCGACGGGATTATCGAGGTGCAAACGTGAGAAATAAAGAGCAAAATTGCTGTAACTCGGAGTGTTGCATCCGCAGGAGGAGAGACAGGTGTCGTGCCAAAAAGTGATTGAAGGCCAAATACAGTTAATGAAAGGTTGTTTCTGCCTAAATATGACTTGATCTCATTCTTGAGCTTCATAATCTGAAATCTGACGGTTTTAGCGCTCTCGCTCAGCGGGCTGCTGTGCGCGCTCCCGCGGCCAGAAATCAGAAGAAATCAGATTCTGGCAGACAATCACTTTTTGGCACAACACCGGTTTTTGCTTCAAAATTAATTTTAATGTATTTCTGTCCAGACACAGTTATGGGATGTTTAGGATCTGGCTTTTATCAGTAGTCCTCCATACGGTCTTCATGACGACAGACAGATGTCCGACCTGCAGCTCCAGCTGAAGCATCATGTTGGTCTGAACCGGAGCAGCTCGTCCAGTTCAGGGCAGAGATCCAGAAGATCCTCTTGGTACCTGAACCAGCTAATGGTCCAGTCTTAGTCCTGGACCAGCAGATCAGTTTGGTCCCTGAAGACTCGCTCCTGATCCTGCCATCAGCAGGTTCCTCTAACGGAGCCAAAGCTCCATCGGGATTTGCAGGTTCCATCGTTGAGCTCCTTTAGTTGTTTGTTCAGATCATGTGGTTGATTGTGAGATTGTTGCAGCTCCACTCTTGTGTAATTTATCTGATGATGTCGGGACTGTCATGTCCTTCACGTGGTCGTGAACTTATTGTTGACGTTACGTTTCCTCATATTCTGGACTTCACTGCATCACCAGTGAGTGTCGCCAACGGACAAAACCTCAGAAAAGTGCGTACAACAGCCTTGATGTGTGAGTGAAGGACCGCAGCTTTCTACGTTCACGTCATTATTTGTACATCCGACCGTGAGCGTTGAAAGTGGCGTGCGCACGTTTTTTGTGCGCCGCACTCTTAGTACATAAGGCCCCTGGTCTCTCCTGCATTTGGGTCCTCGTATACCACTTCCTGACAGTCTAGTTTTCCTCAGGTGATAAAGGTTCGTTGACGACGATATTTAGTCATAATTTTCGTTGACGAAAGCAACTTTAATCTGGAGTCAAACATTATCGATCTGAAAATGTGGTAATTATTTGCCTGTGCAAATATATCAAAACTACTTTTATGTGAGCTAGTCTAGTGCTGGGCGGTATACCGGTTCATACCGAATACCGGTGTTTATTTTTCTTATGATATGAATTTTTCACATACCGTAATACCAGTGAGTATGTACAGTAGCGTACACAACGTTGGGAACGCCGCGCGGCGTAACGTAGCGCCGCCGGACACTGTTTGTGAGGGGACTGTTTAGCAGTAGTGATGCACCGATTGTTCGGTAACCGAAATTGTTCGGCCGAAAATGGCAAAATAACACTTTCGGTGGAATAAGTGGGAAAAAAAACGAACAATTAATAACGGCGTTGTAATATAAGGAAATAGACCGGCCGCTCCCGTAACTGTTGCGCACCACAAACATAAATCGTTGGCCAACCAAAAAGTAACCACATAAGAATTTTACCTAACATTCACCAGGAGGTGGAACCAAAACAACATAATGCTGGGAAATTAAAAAATGTTCAGTTTTTTTATGTTCAATAAATATTTTCTACCTTGTAATTTTGTAAAAGATCAGTCAGACAACACTTAAAATCTTTAAGTGTTGTCTGACTGATTCTCTCACCTCATTAGAATCATAAGTGCCGCCACCTCATTGTAAACGGCATCATTTTGTGAGGCCATGCAAACCTGTATTTATACTAGTGTGGACATTAATGTTTTTCTACAATATTTCCTCCTCATGACAGTAAAATAGGCCATTCTAAGCCAATTTACTGCAGCAATTCCTTTCCAAATCATTAGAAAATGTGGTTAACACCCAGTTGTGCATGAAAAAAGAATACCGTGATATACCGTGAAACCTATATAATTTTGAAAAATACCGTGATATAAATTATCGGTCATACCGCCCAGCACTAAGCTAGTCTTACCTTCACACCACACCTAACAGCTGTCATTACATCCATAATGACAAGCTGCTTCGTGCTTTCAGAGAGACTAAAGGAAAATAGGAATCACAAGGGCTGAAGGTGGAGCAAGGCGATGTGTAGTCCCTCTGAAGTAGTGGGTGACACGTGGACAGTGGCCTTCGCACCCTGCAGCCTCTCAGGGCTCCTTTGGCCTGTGTATAATTGATGAGTAGAGTGAATAAGGGATGAGTTTGTGACTGTCAGCCAGCCTGATGGGGATGGACAGAGCTCAAGTTTGGCTCTCCTCATCTGGCTGATGATGACAACAGTGGTGACGGTGATGCCCACGTTTCCTATATGACTCTGCCCTGGACCGTGTCCACACTGTGCATCATCATTATCGTCAGAGCTACCTCTTCTGGATGGCCAGTAGAGGAAAGAGAGAGAGAGAGGTGGAGGCAGGGTTGGCGTGTGGAAGTGGAGGATAGATAAAAGGGCAGAGAAGTGGAGTGGGGGATGGTAGGATGGAGTCAGCTGGGGAGTGGAGAAAATAAATGATGACTGACAGCTGGAGAATAAATAAATCAATACGTGTTTCTTCGGGTCCGTAGGAAGATGGGACCGATATCTGAAGCAAAATTGCATGAGGAAAATTCACACTTGCACAACGTACTCTGTGGAATTCCAAAAGGCAAACCTATTCACATTTATATTTCTTATACGATAACCACACGATCTCCGATTCTATCAGAGTCAATAGAGACACATTGGATAGGAAATATGTGGGATGCTTTAAGGGAATTCTCCCATCATGAATTTTTCTATCACCAGAGTCAGCAGGAGTTGGCTCACAATGAGCCTTTAAAACCCACAGTTTGATGGGATAGTTATTACAGTCACTGCTGCTCCAGAGCTGCTACGTCCTTTATTGTGCTGCCACGCTTTGCTGATCTCATCTGGAGATTGAGATGTATGTGTTAATGCAGACAGAGGAGGAGCAGGGGCAGGGGAAATGTCAGTGCATACCCTCATATGGAAGCCAGAGTGTGGAAATGAGATGGCAGGGTCTTGCTCAGAAATCTGCTCGTTTCAGAAAAAGGAAGCAACGAGCCAAATACCAAGTGATAGTTTCCATTAGGATGAGAGAGATTCCTGCATGTTGAAAAACGCCATTTACGCCATATTAAAACTGCATTTAGGAAATGTGTAAATGGGTACATGGCATGAGGTTACCGAGCCGGTGGAAAACGTCAGCTTGTAAACAAGTGCAGGGAAGCATTTAAACAGTTGTTTCCCTTCAACACCACTGTTTAAAATGTATCAAGCAGAAGTATGTACTGATGACTACAAACGTGCCAGTGACAGCGTAATACTGTACACGTGCTTGGGCTCTGGTGCAGGGGTATGAATGTACAGCCAAGGTCATCTGCTATCCGGAGTCAACAATTTACATATCACTGTTCCTTCGGATAGGGATTACCAGCAGAGGTTGGACTTGTTTCAGGCTTGATGGGAAGAGGCGTATTACAATTGACATTTTTTCCTCTGCTTGAATGCTGATGTTACTCTGTCAGTGTAGCTTCCAATAACTGAGCCTTCTTCGAAACTGTAGAACAAGAAATACAAAAAATGTATTGAGAATTTTCTGCTATCAATTACCTAACCCAACATTTCATTGAAAAAAAAAATATATATATATACCCTTCAGTCATTTATTTTAAGTCATAAAGGTTGAGGAAACAGGATTTGAATTAATGGCAGTAAAAAAAACGGGCCCGTCTCCTGACCAACTCAATTATCTGACAAGATATTTAAATCAATTTACCGTTTCCAATCTTCGCAAAGGTCGATTAATTCTAATAATATTTGCCTGCACGAGCCGGGGGTTCCAAAGAAGTGGTGACCTGGGTCGGCCGGTGTGTGACTGCTCAGCGTCCCAGGTCTGCAGCGAGGTGGTCCACGGAGAATGTTCCCTCGATGTTTTTATGACCCTCACGACTTTTACGGCCGCTGTAAAACTTAACTGTCACGTTCACGTTTGCCTGATTTTTCTCAACAGGAACTTTCCAGTGTGTTTTCAGCACAATCCGTCCACTTAGCACGCACTGCTGGAATGCGGCGGTAATATTTGCAGGAACAACGAACAGTCACAGAAAGTGTCGGGGACGCCGCAGACACACACTTGGCCTCAGAGGGAATTGAGTTTGAGTTTCAGCACCGACAGCAGAGACCTTAACATTTTACAGATGTCCCCTGCTTCACATCCTTATTTCATTATCCTTTTTATTGTTTTTGAGGACCTCTACTATAAACAATGGCTCGATGCTGCTTTCAAGTGATTGAGGTGTGGTTGTTTTTTTTTTGTTTTTTATGAAGGGGTTTTATTTTTCTGTTACCAAATGACTGCTGTACACACGTGTTGCATATCCTCCGTAACCTTTGTGTTTCATCCTTTGAGAATGAAAGCGCTGGTTCAGTGAAAAGCTGCAGTGGTGCCACAGAAAAGGGAAGTTTGCCCTTTTCACAGGCTTTGGGACTGGTTGACATTTCTGCAGCTGCCATCACATGTTTTGTGCCATTTCGGCGAAGACATGGACGGTTACCACCCTGCACTCACACCATCCTGACCGCACAGGAAACCCCTCGTCTGTCTGTGTTTCTAAGTGAAAGCATGTGGAGATTAAATTGCTGAACCGTCAATGGAACTCGAATGTTGAATTATACAAAAAAAAAAATGAATGAGTTCAGGTGGCCGCAGTCAGGAAACGCTCAGAAATGCTGCAGCGTGTTACTGCGCCACATGGAGCATCAAATGGCTTTTAAGCGTGTCTTTTCAAGGATTCAGATTGGGGCCCAGACACGGCAGGTTCAGTGTCTGGGTGTCATTTGCAGCTGAAATAACGTGAAGCGTTGACTTCAGACGAATTTGTTAACAATACATAATTGTAGTCGGAGGGGGCACGAGCCTGGAGAGCTCAAGGACTCTCTCTGCTCGCTGATAGGCTGCACTCTCCCTCCTCTTTTTCTCCTTTAGGGGAAGGTGGTAGTTGGATATGAAGCAGGCGAGTCGGGGAGCAGTGCAGCGAAGGGGGCCGCCAGTTTCAGCTGAGTGCAGCGTTTTTCCCTCCGCTCTCTGATGGTTCCCAGATGTTTTTTAAAGCCAACGCTCTCCCTGCATGTATTTCCCTCATATACCCTGCTGCTTCTCTCAGTCCCTCCTTTTACATATCCTCCTCTTCTGTATACTCTGTTTATTTTCCTTCCACTTCAGGTGAAGTGTGGAAACACACTTTTGTGTGATCGCCACTAAATAAAGAGTGCTTCTCCACACTTGTTCGCTTTATTTCTCTTCTGCTTGTCCCTCTTCTGCGCCGCCGTTTTTCCCCTCTTTCCCTCTCCTCTCATCGCTTATCTTTGCTGTGCTCTGATTCAGAAAAACACAATATTGTTTCTTTTGGTTTTACATCTTTTAACCAATCAGCAAAGCATATTCATGACAGAATGTAGTTGCTTCGTGCAAGAAACAATTTCATGCAAATCCTGAAAATTCCTGCACTTCATGATCCAAAACATGACAATAGCTGCAGACGTACCTTTTGAGTACTTGACTGCAAAAATTACAGATGTGTTTAAACTTTTTAGTGTTTTCTTAAAGTCTGCACGTTAAGCGAACAGGTAAAGCAATACAGGAATTTTGTTATTTCATCAATATTTTTATTTTCACATGTATTTTGCTCTGTGTACATCTTTGAATCAAAGAATAGAGTCTTTGTTTCCCTTGTTCCTGCCACATAAATGCAAATACACTGGGCACGCTTCACTGCTGATTTATGCACAGCAGTCCTGCTTGCAGTGGCTCTGTGGTGTGAAACCCGACAATGATGGACAAAACCTCAACAAAAATTTTTAAAGTTCATGAAAAAGTTAAAAACACAACATTTCAGTAAATTCAATTAGCCAATGGCTATGTCAGCTAGCAGTTAGTCAGTTAGTCAAGATAACATGATGGGAAGGAAAAACATTTTGAGTTGTGCAGTGAGTTTGACAGATCGTAATTCAGCGTATTCACTATCAGAGTGACTGGAAACCAGAATTACACATAGTTGAAACTGGCTTCTGATTTGTGAAAAAAGGGCCACTGCTGATAGGTAACCTCCCCAAGCCGTGTTTTAGAAACAAATATCAATGTTGTGAAGTATGTTACACTTTAGCCATTGGAGTAATCACAGCCTACGTGATTTTTCTCCTATTTCACAGATTTTCTGGCTGAATGGGCCAAAAAAGGGGATAAATACATAGAAAGTGATTGTGGATGGTGAGATGCATGTCTCCTTTTGTTAAAGAAATGACTCAGACTTCATGTGTGAAATGTACCTGTATCAGGTTTAAGCAAACCCGCAGGAAAGCAGACCTCTCAGATGTACTTTCTTCGGTCACATGGGAGTTTATGACCGAGGCTCCTAGTCACTCTGTCGTCCACCGGTCCAAAATCGCTATGTAGGGATTCGTATGTAGAGAACGATGTATTGAGTTCATCAACTGTATCAACACCACTATGGTAGCTTAGTTGGCGCTGTTCATTGCGTCGTTGTCATAAAGATAAAACAGAACAGATTGCTGCCAGTATGAATGTATTATTTCCGTATTACCTTCTCTAATATGTTCTCTAGCAGCTCGAAACACCCACTGATGTTGCATTTTCTCTCCAAAGCTTATACATTTGTTACGTGCCACCAGTTTAAAAACTAAAAACTGTCATTAAAAACTTAACAGATACTACTTACTCATCGCAGGACAATTATTTTTCAACTTAAAAAGTCATTTAATATAACATTTGTAATTGTAATTTGATGCTAATTGCATGATTTTATTGCAGTGAAGAGGAGGAAATATGCTGCGAAGACGCCAGACATGGTGCTGATGAACAAGCAAGATGCTATCAAACTCAATCGATTTAAACAATCAAGCTATCAAGTTAAACAATTACTGCACTGTTATTGTACAACAGAAATATATTGTACTTATCTCACCTTAAACGGGAATAAATAATTAAGTCGAACCATCCCACTACAAACCCCTCCTTGGGAAACTTCATAATCAAACAATTTGGACTTGTGTTGCCATATGGTTGCTATACGTTCAGATACATCCTTCTCATTTGATGACACCAGTGTTATAAAAAATATTAGGGCAATAAAGCCAACGTCGGCATGCCATCAAAAGTTTTTTACATTTATAGTTTACGCTGTTCTTGGTCCATGTCCATGTCCCATCAAATCTAAATCACGGTTAAGTTATCGATAGCCTAGGAGATCAGGAATGGAGCACAGAGCTCCAAACCAAGCTACGTTATAAAAAAAAAAAAGAAAAAGTCCAGAAATCCAGCCTTACTTGTCTGACCCAGAACCAGACCTGGAGCATGAAAGTCTTCATCAACAGGAAGAACCATAACAAAAAAGATTACACATCAACGCGTCTGCCTTGGAAGCCTGTTAAACTCTGTTTCAAAATACTTTATTGATCCCCGAAGCGAAATTTATTTAAAAGCAATCCTAATAAAGCTAAAAAAAATGTTTGTTGCATTCTTGCTACTAAATACACATTTCTTCCTAGAAATGAAAACAAAAACTAAAGCAGAGACTAATCATTCTTTCCTAGAAATCCATCCATCCATCATCTGATCTCAACATTCCAGTGGTCCACCAGTCCCAACCTTATGACATAATGAGTTGGTCTCCTGCAATAAAGTCTTGTGCTGCAGAGTTTGCAAGATGTGGATACATCATGGTTTTTGTTTTGCACATAAATACAACACCTTGTGCAACATTTTTTTGAGTTAATGATGACGTCTAAGGTAAGAAATAACATCCCAGCACTTTAGATGAGTCCTCAACACAAAAAAAGCACACTAAAGGGGGGAAGAAGTGCAAACTATTTCACATAACACAACAGCAAAGCTTAAAACATCTCCTTTGAAATGTGGTTCCTGTGCTGAACTTTTCTGTTCTCATGTTGTGTGGTCAGGAATTTAAGTGTTTTTATCTGAAATGTTCTGACCTCTGCATTGTTACTGTGGTCCATTAAAGTTGTGGCTTCTGAAATATTGTAGTATTTGGGGGATTATTGTAGCGTTTTACACCTAAGGGCCATCATACCCCGATCCTTTGATTTTACTGTCAACATGGTTGTCACAACAGATTGCTGTAACAGTCGGCTATAGTATGAGGGACGTGTGAAACACGGTCCGACCAGAGCTTTTCCTCTCTTTGTTTCTCTCTTTCTTGATACAGGTTTCACTTGAGTATTCACTGACAAGAGCTCCAAGTTGACTGTAAATAGAATTATCTGTTTTGATGACGCACAACGCAGTGCAAGCTCATTAAAATGAAGAGAGAAGTGAGGGCAGCAGCCTCACAAACAAACGCTCTCCTGTGATGCAGGAGGGAAGAACTTCACGCAGCTGCAAAAAAATAGCCTTTAAAAGAGTCTAAAACATTACAACTGCAAGTCAAATAAGAACTTAGACATAGAGAGATGGGAAAAAGACAAAGGTTTCTCATTCATTTAGTTTGACTTGTATTGAGTTTCTTTGAATGCTGTATAAACCCAATGCAATTCTTGTTCTTTTTTGTCATCTTCATTATAATTGTTAGTTGACATCCATTTTTGTATTTCAGACCTGCAACACATCTGTTAAAAAGGTTATTAATGGAACCAATATAATGCTATAAGCAAGTCAAAGGAAAATATGATTGCACTGATAAGAGTCTTTGAGGAGCAAAGTTGGACAGAGGATCTAGTTTGTCAGCAAATATGTGAGAAAAACATTGCAATATTTCAAAATAATGTTCCTCATGGAAATATTGGAAATGATTTGCATATGTCTCCTTCCAAAGAGCACAACATCATGAAAAACTTCATGGAATATGGAGGAATGTCACTGCTTAAAACAGGGTTGACCCATGTTATTTACAATCCCTGAGGCCTTGTTTAGACCTGGTATTAAAATCTGTGCTGAGTGGTTGTAGACAGCCTTAATTTGATGTATAAATGCACCTGGGACGCATTTGAGGAAGCATTGAGATCAAATCACTCAAACCCCATTCAGAGGTGATATGAGCACCATGTGTCCACATTGTTATAGCAGTGCAGATGTTACATTGAAGGACCAAATAGTTAAAGGAGCTGTATGTAAGAGCAATAATAAAACGAATCATAAAATGACCCCGATATGTCAACAGACATTTAAAAATCATGTTCATTTCAAATACTTATGTCACTGACAACAGCACTCAAGCCAGGATATTCCAGTTTAAAAAGAGGAGTTGCAGCCCTCAACTGATGTTTATGTTGTCATTTTTTGTTTTGGCCTGAAGCTCCACCCTCCACCTATCTCCCAATCACCAAGTCAGTATTGTTTCTGAAGCTCCACCCTCCACCTATCTCCCAATCACCAAGTCAGTATTGTTTCTGAAGCTCCACCCTCCACCTATCTCCCAATCACCAAGTCAGTATTGTTTCGGCATCCGGGTTGCCAGCTCGGCTCTAATTATCGCAGCCATGGCAGCCTACGTTCCTGCTGCATTCTGCAGTCTACCTGGCAACCTCTGGTCGGGGGGAGGAGGGGGAGGGTACACGCCGCTCAACAATATTTTGAAAGTGACTGCAGTACCAGTTTTGGACATTTCTTACAGACGGCTCCTTTAACAGAGCATTTACAAAAGAACAGCTTCATATCAAATAGTAAAACAACAAGTTGGAGTCATGACAACCATCAACAAAACACCACAACAACTTGGACTTCAATACTTTAGACCAGAAACACCTGACCTGTCCACTTGAGTAGTTAAAGTAACGTATCATGGAGAGGTGCTCTGCAGACTGGAGGTAATACATCTCCAGTCTAGAGCCAAGCTCCTCTATCTCTTAATGCAGCTGGGAAAGAGGAGGAATCTTTTTAATTTGTAGCTACTTCCTGCAGTTAAAATATTTGTTAATAGGTCTTTGCAGTCTCAGTCTGTGACTTGAGCTTGAGCCTGTACATTAATGACAGATGTGCAGAGGGAGGATATTAATACCAGGTCTAAACAGGGCTGGTATTAACAGTATAAACAGACAGCAACATATCAAGAACTGCCCCTGATCAAGATATGGACAAGGGATTACTTTGAGAACCCTTTGTCAGTTGTATGAAAAAGTTTGGGCACCCCTGATCATTTCCAAGATTTTCCTTTATAAATCATTGGTGGTTGGGATCAGCAATTTCAGTTAAATATGCCGACTTTTGTTTAAGTAATTATTGCACACTTTCTGTACATCCTATAAACTTCATTTCACTTCTCAAATAGCACTGTGTTTGTCTGCCATATGATATATTTAACTGAAATTGCTGATCCGAACAACCAATGATTTATAAAGGAAAATCTTGAAAATGATCAGGGGTGCCCAAACCTTTTCATACAACTGTATATACTTCAATGAGGTGCTATATTTACCACTCTGTTGTGCAAAAAAGAAGCTTTATGTGGACCAGGTGTCAGTATTGACACCTCTGAGCTTGTTCAAGACAACTCTTTAGTAGTCTCTATTTATGTAATCTTAAATTTTAAATTGACATTATTAAAAAGCAACATGAAGATGGAATAAACCTACAAGAAGAAATGTCTCTCTTCGAAAGAGATGCAGATGAATTGCACATCAGTGACCCACTAGGGAGGCTGCAGGCTGCAGCATTTTAGAACAATGAAGAATCCTTCTCCAGATTCTTTAAATCATTTTGCTGCGTTTACAAAAATGCTCATTATCATACAATGAACTGCAGCCTTGCATCTTCACACACCTTCATGAATAATTTCTTTGTCCCTGCAGACTGTTTTTGTTTTCTTCCTCCGGTAATCTTTTCTATTCAAAAAGATGTTTATCACACTGTTTTCTTTTTAAATACTTTTACTCTCTCTTGCTTCCTGGTTACTGCTGACTCTAAAAGAGTCCTTTCCATTACCCCCACGCCCCACCCCTATCCTCCTCTCCCCTTCCTGCCTATCTCCTTCCTCCCCTGCCATCTGGCTCGGCATGAACTGAGTGACGCATAGTGTTACGGTTGGGGGAAGATAGCAGGTGTGACGTCACCGAGTTATTCCAAGATGCAGATCTCAGACCGGCTTCATTTACACACATAGAGAGAGCAGGGCTCCTTTTTCTTCTCCCAGACTTCACATCTGTACCCGTCGTTCACATGCAAGATCATTCTTCCGCCATGTTTGCAGCTATGGTGAAATTCTCAGTCTTGGTTGGACGGATGTTTTGTTCCGTTAGTATGTTAGGACCAGACATGCAGCATATGCTAAAATGACAACATGTCCTACTTTATGGCACAAACTACCAAATAATTAATGGAATTTCTCTGAAGCGGAGTGTGGAGATGTTGCGTAAGCTAAGAACATCATGGAATCTGAGTTTTTGTATTTCTCGCCCAACTTTTCAAAGCCACTCATTGTACTGCTTTTTTTTATGTTTTTCATTGTAAACATTTATTGACCAATTTTGTGTAGCCCACTAACTGCCAAGCTGTTTTTTTTTTTTTTTTTTGCAGTTTTGCACAGCTCCTTGTGACATTTTCAGTTGACTTCCTCAGTGCAACCAGCAATCCGCACCACAAAAGATGTTTAGAGTGCTGTGATCTGGAACAAGAAAAGAAAAAGAAAATGCTCAACTTTAGAAAGCAGTGTGTCACAAGAAAAGTTTAGCATGCTTCATCATGCTCTAAACCAGAAGTGGGCAATCCCGGTCCTCCAGGGTCAGAGTCGTGCAGGTTTTAAATCAGGGGTAGGCAATTCCGGTCCTCGAGGGCCGGTGTCCTGCATGTCTTAGATGTTACCCTGCTTCAGCACACCGTGATAAAAGTACCTGTGTCATTAACAGAATTGTGCAGCCCTGGATGACAAGCTGATGACGATGATTAATTAGAATCAGGTGTGTTAAAGCATGGAAACATCTAAAACATGCAGGACACCGGCCCTCGAGGACTGGAATTGCCTACCCCTGTCCTATAGAGCTGCAGTCCTGCATGTTTTAGATCAGGGGTCACCAACCCTGGTCCTCGAGGGCCGGTGTCCCTGCAGGTTTTAGATGTTTCCCTGCTTCATTGCACCATGATACAAGTGACTGTGTCATCAACAGAACTATCCAGACTTTGATGACAAGCTGGTGACGATGATTAATTAGAATCAGGTGTGTTAAAGCAGGGAAACATCTAAAACATGCAGGACACCGGCCCTCGAGGACCAGGATTGGTGACCCCTGTTTTAGATGTTTCCATGCTTCAGCACACCGTGACACAAGAAGCTGTGTCACTGACAGACTTGTGCAGACCTGGATGACGATCTTTAATTTGAATCAGGCGTGTTGATGCAGGAAATCTAAAACTTGCAGGACTTGCGGCTCTTTAGGTCCAAGGTTGCCGACCCCTGACCTACCCATTATTCAACTTTGGCCGGCTTATCCCCCAAACTTTTACGTTGGAATACGGCAGCTACTTCTTCAAGGTATGACAGCGGCTTAAACTACACTATTAAGTGTTAATTTGTGTGTTGTGTGTATGTCGGACCCCAGGAAGAAAAGCTAATGCTGTTGCTAATGCTAATGGGGATCCTAAATAAAACAAACAAACAAACAAACACCTCCACAGTCATTTCATTACAATCGACTTCAGGCAACTGACTACAATTTTAGCTTTTTTTAAACTATGGGTTCATCCCTTTTTTCCTCCAGTAATATTTAATGAGTGTGTTCAATATTGACATGATGTATTATAATTGCTTGTACGCCGTCATCTTAAGTACCGTCTGTTGACTAAGTGTTTTAGATTATATTTTATGGCAAATTAATGCAAAAACTGCTCAACTCCAAATGATTCACGCACTTCTCCTTGCAACTGCAGTGACTGATTGATTTGTCTTTGCGTTCCAACAAAATTTGACTACCGTTTTCTCAAATCGCTCACAGAATAATGTCATAAAAACGAGAGTGCTGGACGGTAAATCCCAGCTCACCGGTCTGTGATGCATCGACCCATCAGTGCACGAGTGGCACCCTGCCACAGAGACTTACAATGGAGAAATATCCTGGCTGTCAAACCACTAGTGGGGTTCATTTGAACCTAGCAAGCTCCAGTAATGAGAGCAGAGCTCCGTGTGCTGCTCTGGGTTTTCACATGTGGGCAGTGGGCCCAGACAGTTCATGATGAATAGGAAGGTGCCAACCCAGAGACATTTGTTTGATCAAGTTTCTCAGCTTGTACTTTGGGTATTCATCTAGTTTTGTATGTCCTCTCCCGTTTCTCTCTCTCTTTGTTCATTACTTTTTCCTTTTTTACTGGGTTTTTCTGAAACACTATGTCTGTAAACGCATGTATAGATCTGATTATCCAGTTTGAACCGTTTCAAATATTAACAGCTTCTAATACAAATGTTGTCGGGTTGTTTTTCTCCCCCCGTTCTTTGCTTTTCTAGTACCAGGCTTTTCCCTGAGGTGCCGTCACAATACCCCACCTACATAGGGAGCTCATCAGGAGACTAGATTGTATTTTGAAAGACATTTCAGTCCCCGCTTCCACAGAGTAAACCCCGTCCGAGCCCCAAAATGACTAGCACTTTTAAGTCCAAGTGAAAAAAGCAGCACTCCTTTGAAGTGCAAAACCCAGGCAGTGGGTGAATTTCATTGGGTTTGGGCAGGATGACATGAATAAAATTGGATCGCCCGCCCTCTTTTTTTTTCTTCCCATTCCATTGAATTTAGATGAGGCCAGCTCTTAGATGTGTCACAGGATTTGGCGTCGTCGCGGATAGCTGAGGCAGCTGTACTGAACAGTCCCCACCTTCATTAGAACTAGAAAACTCAAACAACCCATATGTTTTCATCATCCTTTTCTTTTATTATTATTCATGGTTTTCTTCTCTTTCATCAGATTCATTGTCTCTCTGCTGGTTTCTTTTGAAGGGGCAATAACTGCTCCCCATAACTGCTCAGGATCCAGAATCCTGTCTGGTCTTCTGGCTGTATGGATCCATAATCTGACTAGAACTGTGAACGCCAGACACAGGCAGATGTTTGGAGGGGCGTTTTGGATGGGAAAACAGACATCAGACCAACAGGAACAGCAGGGTTGACCTCACCAAAATAGTCATGTTGGAGATGTACGAGAGCAGAGCTTTGGTACGGATGCAGCTCCTAAGATTTCCTTTGTGCTCACTAGCTTACATCATCCAGTCGTGATGCAACTTGGCGAAGCAGGAGACGGTCACAACAGATACTGCAATGTTGCAGAGCTGCACTTTGAACGTGAACTTTGTGTGAACATGGTGTGGGATTTGTACCGAGGCAAAAGAGCGTGGATTCTTTTTAAAGCTGTGGTCTTCAGAAGGGGCCGCCAGGGATTCTGTGAGAAGATCCAATCAGGTCCCTCCAACACAGCAAACCTCTAAATGAAAAATGTTGAGCTTGAACTGAAAGTACGATTGTGTCCTGAAAATTCAGAAATGAACATGAACTGCATCCATATTCTCCATTGTACTGCCCTCACTCTATACTTATTTATGTCCTCTCTTCTCATTACTTTCATGTTACTGTCCTCCAACTCTATTACATGTTCAGCCCTTTCTGCAACAAGGACATAGTTCTGTACGAACTTGAGACATACAGGACTGGTATGAGTTTCCTTTGTAGCTTTGAGGTCAACCAGTGAGTGGTGGATCTCTGACTTTTTCTAAGGGACCATCATGGAGATGTATTTCTCACAGCAGGCCTTGTACAATTATTCGTCCAACAGCCCTGCACTTTTTTTTGGATAATATTTATATACATTTCACCAGTCAAACCTTGTTAAACAATTTAAGTGACTTAACAAGACAGAAGCATAGACAGAATACTTTCAAATACACGCATAACCTGCACAGCACAGATGCTCATGAATGAGCATTTGATTCATTAATGGCAGCAAAATGCTTACATGCATCCCTAAATACAACTAAGTTGCTGCTAAGTATTAGGTAATGGCTTAATTTTATGTTTTTCAGACATAAGGGTGACTGACAGCAGACGGGGTCACTTGAGGCGACTGAGAATGCAACAAAAACAGCAAGATGTTCACATTTTTGTTGATTTCAGTTTAATCTGCTACAAATGACTGCTTGGAAATAGCTTAATGTTCCCACTACCTGCCACTGGATTGTTTCACATTTCCAGAAACAACATAAGATACAGCTCAAGTGGTCCTAATCCGTCGGTGGATTTGGATGTGCCAACAAGTTTGAATTTTCTCCAGTAAGATGAAAATAAGAGAAATGAGCGATTTGATGTATTCTGTGGGGTTTTAAGCTGTTAACCTGACATCAGGAAAAAAAGTGAGTACAACTTTGGTTCTTCACTGTGATCAGATGTTTTTTCGGGAGGTAAAGGCAGAGCGAGAGCTGGGAAACCTCTTAATTTGCTTGAGATCAAGAGAATATTTCTTTCTGCAAATGTCATGACTTTAAAGAGGAAAGGAGACTGATTAGTGGATTAGCTTAGCATGGAAGAAAGACTATCATGCTCTCAGTTTGCTTTGGGAATGATCCTTCAGGCCCAAATGAAAAATGCAAAGAAAATATGGACAAAGCTCCAAAACCTTCAAGGTTTCATCCATCATTTCTCGGGCAACTGATTTTGTTCAATTGGCAGTTTTTTCATTCTTTACCACAGTAGATGAATACCATAAAACTTCTTCATGCAAACTCCACACAGAAAGACTCCTGCTGGGCCTGGGAGTTGAACCAGGAACCTTCTTGCTGTGAGGCATGCTGCCCTGCACAAAAACAAAAACTATAAAACCATAAAACTTCTTGCCCAAGTCATAGCATGATGAAAAGGCACACAATTAAACTCATAT
Source organism: Cololabis saira (assembly GCF_033807715.1). Taxonomy (NCBI): domain Eukaryota; kingdom Metazoa; phylum Chordata; class Actinopteri; order Beloniformes; family Belonidae; genus Cololabis; species Cololabis saira. Next base: position 13,740,388 of record NC_084591.1, read on the forward strand.
CTGGAATCCACTCCGGATGATTTACTGAGCTGAATGCAACATTTTTATTGGTGTATATATGATGATGTATATAATGGTTCTGCTTGGTGTCTTGTGTATTTTTATTTTGCATTACACACATATGCAACTGACAAAATGGACACAAATAATGCCACAATTCACCTAAATCTAAATCCTAAATTAATCACGTAATGGTTACATGTGTCCACAGCAAGAATGATGAAAGTTCACAAGTTCCCAAAAATTACTTACTCAGTTCCCTTCATGAATGCAGCTTACAACTCAGACTATTTTTATTTCTATATAATAACGTTATTTTAGTTATTGAACTTATTTTAGTAAATGTTTTAAAGAGTAATTCCTGTGTATAGCAGCTTTAACCTTCTGATACCATTGACACGGCAGTCGAAAGCCAAGACCAGGGTTGATAGATCATTGTGGCGCCTTCAGTTAAACACTACATATAAAAGCATTTGCAGTGTGGATCCCACATAAAAACACTATCGCAGCTGATTTATTATCCAGTGCCAAAGTTATGGGATTTTCAGGGCCACATCTGCTCTGCAACGTGCCATCTATCTGGTGTCAAGTTGTATCCACTGACAGCTCTTTCCACTGGGCCTCCTGATAAAACTCTTCATCTCCCTTATGGCTCCGTAATTCTGCTTTGTTACATTTGTTGACATAAATGAAATATGTAGCTACTGCGAGATTCAGGTTCTTTCCATCACCGGCAGATGTTCTGCTAAAGCACAGCCTGCAATGCATACGGTTTGTTGTGCACAGGTGGCTGTGCTGACGCTTCCCCTTATTTATTATCATTATCCATTATGATGTGAGGAGTGCGTCTTCTCTGTCCTGCCTGTGGTAAATCTGAGTGTTGCCAGCAGTTCTTTTATTTGATTGACATATAAAGATAACACTGATGGATGAGGGAGAAAGATTGACAAAGCGATAGAAAGAAAATTGAAAAGCAGAGAATTTGAAACTATGATAAACTTTAGTCCTCTACTGATGACGCATGCTCTCATCTCTGCTTTGATTACGGTGGCAGTGGTATCTGTTTATCTGAGTCCAGCTTCTCCAGTGCATTCCCCCTCTGAAGACTTGGGACAGGAAGTGTATTTAAAAAGAAATGCAATCTGTTATATGTTGAGAGGGGAAGGACCCAAGTGCAGGAGACAGGAGGCTGGGGTTTTGCAAAAACAACCGGTTTGATTAAACCAAAAACACCACGATAGGCAGGGAATCCCCAAACTCAGCACATCCTGATATAAGTAACCATAAACCGAATAAGAAAACCAAAAACCAGGGCAAGAGACGGTCAGATAGAAAACAGACTAGTAACAAGGAAGGGAAAGGCAAGACAATATAGTCAATAGTCAATACAGAGACACTCACAGGGGTTGATGAGACACAAGTGCAAACGATCAGCAGAGGTGTCAAGTAATGAAGTACAAATACTTGGTTACCTTACTTAAGTAGAAATTTTGGTTATCTATACTTCACTGGAGTAATTATTTTTCACATGACTTTTTACTTTTACTGCTTACATTTTCACACAATTATCTGTACTTTCTACTTCTTACATTTTAAAAACAGCCTCGTTACTCTATTTCATTTCGGCCTTTAAAAAAAAAACTATCCAGTTAAATTGCTCCATCCGTGAAGTGAATTTGGTTGTGGTTGTTTCAGATGTTCTTGTCCAGTTTTGTTCTTACATCCGTTGCCTCAGATTCCTGCAACTAAACTTGGATGTACATTCCAATAAAGGTTAGGATAAATGATAACATGCCTCTTAAGTTTGACTTTTTGCACCATTACAATACTTATAGGCAACTAGTCATCATATCTCCTGCTCTCTGAAACACATGTTAATGCTCAATAGTACACATATATGGTTCTTTAATATATTTGCATTATACTAAGACGCATTCATTTTCAATGGCTTTTGTCCTTAATGGCTTTCTCCCCCCTTACATTACTTTTATTTTTATACTTTAAGTAGTTTTGAAACCAGTACTTTTATACTTTTACTTGAGTAAAAAACTTGAGTTGATACTTCAACTTCTACAGGAGTATTTTTAAACTCTAGTATCTATACTTCTACCTGAGTAATGAATGTGAATACTTTTGACACCTCTGACGATCTGGCAGGATAAGGCAGGGGTCTTCTTCAAAATACATATTCTTACATATTCTTATCATCAGAATCTGTACGGTTGGGTTTGCGAGATCCTAGGGATACCCAAAAGTTTTTAAGATCACGCAAGAATCACATGGTGATCTGCTTGTTTAAAGATGAATTTCTTCCCATTTCTGCTTATCCTCCTAAAAAGGATGGGTGGTGTCAAATAAAGTGAACCTCTCCTTATATGTTGCTTGAAATCTCTTCTGAGACCCTCAGATTTCTTTACCCGGGGCCTCTGTGGGTTTAAAATGATTGTGGCTGTACAAGTCAGTTTCTGTGCATGATTTAGTCTTTAATACTCTTGTGCCTTGAGACTACATGCAAGGTTCATCTACCGTGTATAATTTGAAGGAGTTCAGTCGTTACTGAAAGCCTAAATAGACCTGGCCTCCACCTTTAGTGGGGCAGAGCGGCCGCTTGTCTCCGGGATGACTGTGGAACATGTCGCTGCCTTTCTAGTGGGACTGCTCTCTTTGACTGGAATAAGAGCTGGAGCAGCGCTGCTTCTGTGCCCAGTGGGACCCTGGGGTTAGTGCAATACATACTACTTACTCACACAGTCATCCTTTGTTTTCATCTGCGCTCCAAGCTCTTCCATTTCATGTGCCAGTTTTCCAAAATTCCCCATGATAGTCAAGAAAAATGTTGTTTACACTTTCCTCTCCATAGTCTTCACTTTAGTTGTGCTACTCTACCTTGGTGTCTCTTCTTAAACCTCTCTGGACTCGGGGTCTTATTGTGGGCATTAAATAGGGTTTGAAAAGCTTGATCAGCTACTCCTTATGTAAACAACTTTCCCACTGTCATGGATATGCCTCATTAAGAGATGCTGAAAAGTGCCAGAACTAGCAACAAAAATCCCTGTTGCAGCACATTATCCAAGCCAATAAAGGTAGTTCTGAGGAGTTTTGCCTCTGAACTGATGGCTCTGTCACTTCCTCCATGAGACGTCTCACAAATCAGCAGTGGTGGACAGTAACGGAGTAAATGTACTTGAGTACTGTACTTAAGTACATATCCAGAGGATTTGTACTTTACTTGAGTATTAGATTTCTTTGGTACTTATTACTCTTACTTGAATACATTTACAAGACAAATATTTTTACTTTTACTCGAGTAAATTTCTAGGAAGGCTGAAAAGTACTCGTTACTTTCAGGTCTGCTCTTTTTTTCTTCTTCCCTAAAATCCTAATGGACACAAGCTGTTTTTGTCAAAGGAGGAGACCTATCACAGTGCACGCTCTCCACTGGGATGTACGTAAAGCGGAAATACGTCAAGCCTCCTCAAAACGATACCGCCAAAGTAGCCTGCGTTTGTCAAGACAGAGCCAACAAGTCAAGACAACGGCTATGCCTGCGTCAGGAGAAGAAAGACAATCCGCTGGGTCGTCTGAGTCTGATAATGAGCCGGATTCGGAGCAGAGACTTTCACAAAATCCTTGGCCGTATCTTAACTCAATGTTTGAGTTCGACCGAGTAAAAAACGAGGGCACAGACAAACCACAGACATTTATTTTCAAATGTTTATTGTGTCTGCCGAAGCAGAACTACCTCTCTGCTTTCAACAACTCAACATCGAATTCTCAGAAACAAGAGTTAAAAGATCCTTAAATTAATTTAGAAAAAATATAGTAATTTACTGATGTGGAAAATAAGAAATTTACTCTTACTCTTACTCTTACTTAAAGTAAATTTAAAAGCATTTACTTTTGGATACTTAAGTACCTTTAAAAGCAAGTACTTTTCTACTCTTACTCGAGTAATATTTTGACTGAGCTACTTTTACTTGTAACGGAGTAAATTTTGACCAGTAGTATTTGTACTCTTACTCAAGTACTGGGGTCGAGTACTCTGTCCACCTCTGCAAATCAGTTCTTATGATTTTGTATTAGCAGGAGCAAAATGGCTGGAAGCAGTGTCTCATCTTGCTGAGGTCACACGTGACACAAGATCTCTTATTGATGACGTTCATGCCGCCCTTGTCTGTGGCCACATTGATTTTACCAAGGGCTTAGTTAATGAGTGGTTACAATGAGAAAGTGTTACTGGCAACATGTTACATGAAACTGCAGATAAAAGAGATATATAATATTCAGTCACCCGCCTGACTTGCAATGGCTTTGACGTCAGTTTTCAACATCTCACTTTGTAGCAGGGCCTCCATCAAGACAAAATATAATTTGTTGGCTTTCGTGCAAGAGCTTGGTCTGACAAATATTGGCAACATGCTATAATCAAAAGGAAAAGAGTACAAGGAAAACTAATAAAAGGCTAGAAGAGTCGGGGCATGCACACAGACTACAGTGCACTGCATGTAATGTGTTCATCTGAATGTTTTGGCATTCGTCTTCTGGCATGTCTACTTTGTATCGTGTTCTCTTATTTTGTCTCCTACATGCAATTAAGAGGGATTCGCAGTGAACACTTTTTTTACGGCCAATTTTTGTTGCCCATATTAATCAGGGTCTTGAACCTACATGCTTTCAGCTGCAGACGACACAGAGTGCTAGAATCCTCCAGACTGACCGCAACCACCGCTGCCTTCGCCACAGCCCATCTAAGAAACAGATCACCACCAAATATTGTGTTATGTAATCTTTAAACAACTCCAGATTCATCTCTCTGCCCATTTTTTGGGAGACATGGGACCACAAGCGTGCCTGGAGGCCAGATGCAGATGATGGTCTGACAGTTTGCGGACCCATGGTCAGGCTCTCTTGATGACATTTACACTCCAAGAATGCCTGTTGCACTAACTCTCAACTATTTTTCCACCCTCAGCTCAAACAGTGAAGGCTGATTCTTCTCTGTAGAATGTGGATAGTTATGAAGGATTGCTTGTACGCTATGTTTGTTAAACCACAGCGCTCACTCTTTTAGGTAAGGCTTTTTTATGGGGTGTGTGCATTTGATCAAATTCTTTATATATTATGACAAATAGTGTGGAAAGGATCTAACATAAAACCTTAGAACCTTTACAGTGAAGCTTATTGACAGAATATATTGGTTTTGTTGTAAAGACATGGATGAAGAAGCGTTATAATGTGGTACGTGTGGGACGAGCAACGGCTGACAGCGCTCAAGCAACACCATGCAACATCAGGAAGTGGAAGTGAAGACAGATGAAAAGACATTTTTCTTGCATTGCAATGTCCTCTGGATCTGCTCACGCCTTTCAGATCTTAAAGGGGTCGTGCTCGCATCCATTGGCTCGTCCTCCCCCCCTGATTCCATTCTCCTCTGCCGTTCCTTCCTGCCACACTCTTGCTGACCTGGTTTGTGATAAAAGCCCAGATATGAGGGTTTCATGAAAGAAACATTTAGACAGATCAAATGCCTGAGCCTGTGCTTTGAAGCCCATGATAGTAGTGTTGACAGCAGTTGCGTCGATGACTAATTAGGCAGCGGGGACGGCACCTCGATGAGAGCTTCTCTGATGCAACTTGGAAAGAGCCCAGCTCATGCCTTCACTAGTAACACTGGAAAGATAAAGCTTTCACTAGGAGTGATAGGTGTTTACAGCATGTCATTTACATCTCCAGCGTGAATTTCCTCTCAGGATCTAAATGTCCAGCACATGGTCTTAGTACATTAGTATGATTTCTGAAGTTGGAGGGGTTAAAAAAAAAAAGAGAGCAGGTCATGGTGAATTTCTCATGTTTTATGTACCACCTTCTGAGCATATCTCTTTCCTAAGAGCTGAGTTCCATCTCAATAAAATATCCAAGGCAGGAAGGGGCAGTGACTGTTGCCTGTTGTGTCAGTTTCATGTATGGAGTCTTGCTCTGCAGGCTTGAATGAATTAAACATGGAGCATGGCCATTATAAATGACAGGTCAGAACAGCCAAATAGGGACGTCGGAAAAACAATGTGACTAGCAGAATCCTGTCTGCCAGCTCAGTGAAACTTTGCTAAGCGTCAGCAGCTACAAGACCGCAGCGGACACTTAAAGCAACACTGCGCAACTTTGACGGTTTTTGGTTTTAGAGCCCCCTACAGCTCAGTGGCGGTACCACGCTGTCGCAAATACATGCAATGAATGGAGCTATAGGATTATTTATTTGTATTTATTGACAGAACTGCAGTTAGTGAGAGGAAAAGAGTACTGCAGGTCCGGAAGAGACTACATTGATTCCTCCAAGTCCAGACTTCACTTAGACATGTGGACAACTTCTCCTGTGGCAGCATGACTGACAGGGTTCATGGAGAAAAGTAGTCATGCTGTTTGCTGAACTTTTGCTTTGTTTGGAAAATAAGGAAAATGTTTTCTGACACAACAAATCAATACAGTGGTTTCAGATTTAGCCCAGAGCAACTCAGTCTGTCCTGCTAATGAGTGTCACCGTAAAGACACCTGCAATCAACATGTTTACTCAGATAGCAGGCTGAAAATAAAAATCGTTGACAAAACTATCGAATCAAAGCTGTGTCCAGTTCAAATTAGCTGTCAAGTTACGAATGCTAAATTATAGAATTCATTGGCAAGAAATGTAGAAAATTTGCTAAAAAGGTGCAAGGAAAGAAATAATGGTGCACAGTGTGCCCGTGGTGTTTATATCTTATTTTTTACAAATGTGCGCTACTTTAAAAAATGTTTTTCTTTCACATTTTTCATTAGTGTCAGATTATTTACTATATTTACCTGGGGCCCCGAGAGACTCTAGAACCGTCTCTGAGCATAATGGGTTTTTGACAGGTCTTGTTTGACTGGTTATATATATATATATACCAAACATACCATATTTGGTGCCAAACTGTCTCCCAAGCACACCAGCGCGCGCGTGAACCAACAAATGAGACGCACTTACACTTGAAAAAGTAATTTTATTTGCTTTTTTTTTTGTTTGTTCTTCCCCCCAAGTTCTTCGCTTAACCCATTTTTGTATTTGCTTATATATATATATATATATATATATATATATATATATATATATATATATATATATATATATATATATATATATATATATATATATATATATATATATATATATATATATGACCCTGCACAGGATAAAGCGAGTATAGAAAATGGATGGATGGATGGATGGATGGATATTCACATGAGCCTTTTTACTCTTTTTCTGTGTATATATTATAAACAATGTAAAATTAATGATCAGCTATTTTTTTTTTTTACAAGTTTGTACACAGTTACTGTTGAGTTTGGAGATCTACATTATGCATATTAGATATATTATACTTACATTATATGCTATATTGCGGATTAAAACAAATAATAAAGATGATCTAAGAATCATGTGGTACCGTAATCTGTTCGTTGAGGATGTATTTCTCCTTATCTCCTGTCCCCGTCTGTCATCTTTATAAAATGGATAGGTGATGATCACTGAAATGAACGTCTCCCTGTTCATAGTACAAATTTCTTTCTAAGTAATCTTGTTCTTACATGCGCTGTAAGGTGTAAATCTGAATGACAATAAAGTCAGTCTAAGTCTACAAATACAGATCTGTAGTCGATTACAAATCTGCACTCAGATGAAACTAGAATGAGGAGGGTTTTTTTTTTTGTTTTTTTGTTTGCTGGGTGGCTCAGAGATGCCCTCTCAGACTGATTTGATTTGACTTCTGCAGTTCTGCAATCCAAGTCCCCTCTGGAGTTGGCCTTGGAACATTGTTTCATATCACAAAGTGGGTGTCCTGCAATGCTGTTTTGACTCCATGGATTGCATTCTTACTTGTCAGATAGACTATCTTTTAGTTGGGTCTGAAGTGTAAACAGGGCCCAGGGGGGTCTGGAAGCTCTGGTCTGCACTCACTCCTCAGTGTCACACTTACTGTAAGTGTTGGCTCATGGAGCCTGTCAAAATCCCTGCAGCCTGAAACCACCTGACTTGGGTGGTGCTGATGTCATCTCATTCTAGTTATACCCACTAACCCTGTAGCTAAATTCAATACTCTGCTGTCACACTCGATTTAAAAACTAAGTGGAGAGGAATAAATGCAGCAATTAATCTTAATTAAGACCGGGTAATCCCAAAAGAGCACTGTTAGCTCCATTGAAATTGACCTCTAAATTAAATACGCTGTGTTGACATGGTCTCCGTGGTAGCAAGTCTACACCAGTTCAGTCTTAAGGTATGTGCGCAAGGTTGTCTGTGTGAAATACTGTATTGAGAGCCTTTAAAACGAACAGAAAAGTATCACATTAAAGGGGACCTATTATGAAAAACACGTTTTTTCTTGCTTTAACATATATAAAGTGGTCTCCCCTCAGCCTGCCAACACAGAGAAGGAGGAAAGAAACCAAATTCTGCAGTGTCTGTACAGCCGCCCGGATGAGCCGTCCTGTATGATGTGGCTTCTACGAGCCGTGCAGATTCTGCTCCCGTCGTTACGTCACGACAGGAGCGATGCGTGAAACCACGCCCACAACTAACTCCGCCGGCCGGAGCGTCTGCCATTTCTTTGTAGCGGTGTATCGCGCCAGGCAGCCAATCAGCACAGTGCCTCATTATCATAGCCCCGCCCACTCAGAATCCCACATATATAATGAGGTTAGAGAATGGGAGGATAAAGACATGGCTCAGAGGCTGAATTTCTAATTTATTTAGCAAAAACAATCAAAAGCTTGTTTTTAGGACATTCAAGGCCTGTTTAAAATAGGTATTAGATGCCATAATAGCTCCCCTTTAAAGATTAAGTCTGATTCCCGAGTGCAAAGGGTCCATCAGTATATGCAAAAAATGTAATCGGGCTCAGAAGGTTCAGGTCTATGCAGAACAGCAGTGGAGACAGAGCCAATCTCCTTTATATGGAACATGTGCATGTGGTTTGGAAATGCACTCTGTCCTTGTCTTAACAGCATCATTGAAACTGATTAAGGTTCTTTATGTCACATTGATGCCGCAGTTTCAAGTTAGCAGTATTCTTGTGTTTGGTATTGAGTCATTGGTTTTCCTGTAGTTGATCCAAGTGGTGCACATTTTAATTTGTCTGATCTTAAAGGAATCACACTGCTCAGTTTCCCAAGTAAGATCTATGCAGGGTTGTTGGAGAAGATAATTCAGTTGGTTCAGTAGGAACAATAAGGAACACTGGCCCAGCTCTATACCATCACCAAAGTTCTGGAGGGGGCATGGGAGTGTGACCAAATAGTCCATATGCGATTTGTAAACTTGGAGGAGGCACTTGATCGTGTCCCTCAAGGTATCCTCTAATGGAGCCATTGTTATGGCCTGTATAAATGGACTAAAGCCGAGGACACACCAACCCGACGTCGCCCGCTCTCTGCCGACTGCTGTGTCGCCTCGCGTCGCCTGTGTCGGGCTGGGTTGGGCTGGGTCGGGCTCTTTGAACACACTGCAAAGACGACACCCGACGGCTTTACTAGTACGTACGTTCTGCGCATGCGTGAGAGGTAAATCCCCTCCATACCAGCAGGCAGTGGTAGTCTGTATTCACTCAAAAACAAGGGAAAACCGGAAGTTCTGGGAAGCGCTTTTTTTTTTTTTCCAAAGCTTCATTGAGAAAACACAAGTGCAATACAATACCCGGGGCCGGCGGCTCTTCTGATCCCCGAAACATCGGATCAAATTTCTTAACAGGCGTTATTTGGATAAACTGAGGCTGAGCCCAGGTTGGGGATCCGAATTCGGATACAGCCTGAGTGTCTTCTTATCCTTCGCCGTTTGTTTACTTTCGTCACTTCCGTTTCTCTTCTCGTGCACTGATTCGCTACCTGAACAGCCCATCACAGTGAGCTGTTTCACCGACCCGCCGATGCCGATTCAACATGTCGAATCGGCTGAAAAGGTCCCGACAGGAGGCCGACCTGTGGCGACGTGCGGGACACACCGGGGAAACTAGCCCGACAGACGGGCACCGACGCTCATTGACGGCCCGACGGCCGATTGTCGGCTTGGTGTGTCAGGGCCTTAAGAGTTTGGTCCTCATTGCTGGTATGCGAGTGAGACTCTATCAGAGTTGCCCTTTGTCACTGATTACTGTACGTTCCTAATATTTATTTATATACAGTATTTCTAGGTGTGGCCAATGAGTGGAGGGGTTGGGTGGCCTCTACTTTTGGAAGGTGATGTTGTCCTATGGGTTCATCAAGTCATGATCTTCAGCTCTCACTGGAGTGGATCACAGCTGAGTGTGACGTGACAGAGACAACAATTAAAACCTTGAATTCTGAGACCATGGTTTTCAGTTGGAAAAGGACGGAAGGCCTTGTCCAGGTGTGGGATAAGATATTGAATCAAGTGAAGGAGTATATCTTGAGATCTTGTTCATAAGTGAGGGAAGAAAGGAACAGATCGACTGTGTGGGGTCTGCAGTCTTACTCTATCGTGATCTTTTGTGGTGAATAGGGAGCTGAGCCAAAAGGAAAGGTTCTCAGTTTTACCAGTCCGTTTATGTTCTGACTCTCACCTAATGTATAGTGATGAACTGTGATAGTGACCAAAAGAATCAGATTCAGACCCAATCGGCTGAAATGAGTTTCCTGGAGAAAGTTCTGCCATTCTGGAGGATGTGAAGAGTCAACATTGAGAGGGCTCAGTTGAGGCAATTTGGCCACCGGGCTAGGGTGATTCCTGAATACCTGCATATTGAGGTGGGTGATGAGGGTTTCAGACACGTCCAACTGGGTGGAGCACAAAAGGTAGACCCAAGACATGCTGGAGGGACTATATCTCTTGGCTGGTTTGAGGCTGCGTCAGTATTTTCTCGGAAGAGTTGGAAGAGGTGGATCAAGTGCTTTTTTATTTGTATGAGGGCATATGTTGGCCCGTTCTGTTTACACAAGCAGATAGTGGTTAATTTATATATTTTACACCTGTTCATTTACAGCAGCTTACTAACATAATGTTCCAGTACTAAATAAAAAAGTTGCACTATGCTTTTGTGGGTTTTGTGGCTTTTATTTTATTTGGGAATACCGTAAAACTTCAAATAATGGCTGAATCCCAATTATCTGCTGGGTGGAGCAAAATATTTTTTATATTAAAGCCCAAACGTCCCAAATAAAGAGTTGTATCAGGCCATATCTGACAACGAGAAGGCATTCGTGGCTAGTGCTGGCTGGCTGGATCGATTCTTGAAGAGGAACGGCTTCAGTGTCCAAAGACAAACAATAAGATTTGGATTGAATGGAGACACACAATTAATAAACGCAGGTCCCTAATAAATGCCTGTTGATTTGAGCGATTTAAGCAAATAAACGCCCGGGCCTTTATTTGGTATTTTACGGTATGACAGCTCAGTATTATACTGTATTATATATACTGTACATTTGGTGTTTGTCCATGAAACTAGTGCCTATGTATTAATTATTAATGTAGCATGCCTTATTAGATGGGATCATCCTGCCACTTAATCCTTCACTCATCAGTCTGGAAGTACTTCAGTAATTCAGACACTGATGAGCAGCCTTGCTATCCTGGGTGGCTCTTGCTTCTCCCTGAATCCTCTTTCACCAATCTCCTGGTAGACCTTCCCTATCAGTCATTGATGGGGTGATGTGTCATTTTCTGATAGGGATTGGTCAGCAATGAAAAGGCAGTTGCCTTTGTAACATCCTCTGCTGTAGCAAATGAACACTCCAGCAACCCTCAAGAATTCTGCACCTTGCAGCAAGTATGCTGAATGCATTGAGTGGTTCAGTCGTGCGCCTTGAATGCCGGAAACTGTAGCTCTTCTGATCCTCTGTGAGGTTTGAACCTGTGAAAACGGACATAGGAGAATATAAATGTAAAATGTATGTCTATGAAAACATGACATGGCACTGAAAACATAATGTGAAGTGATATAGATAAGTCTACATTCGAAACAACAAAATAAAATGGAGTTTCTTTAGTGCATCATGTAAGTGGAAATGTTTCATCAGCTGTAAAAACAAGTGGATTTGTTTTGTTAGTCGATTGCAGAGGGCCTGGGGATGGTAGACAAAGCTGTTCCTGGATGAGCTGTAATCCAAAGGTGGTCGTCGCAAAGACACCAGCATCACTGCTCCAATGTCGACAGCAATGAACCTGTATCTTGAATGAAACTAAAAAACCTTGTATTTATGGAATCTACTCCCACTGTTGACTGGTGGTTTCACTCCCACATGTTTATCATCCAGGGCTCTCAAGTCTCACGCATTTTAGCGTAAGACACACGCATTTCACCAAGTTCACACGCCACACATGTCATTTCTCACGCTGAGAAATGATTAACTTCACCGCACAGAAATCCAAACAGCCCATCTTAGAACCGAGTAAAAAGCAGACTAAACTACTGAGCGCTCATACAGCTCAGAGTGGCTGTCTGTAGTCAACTATCCGCCAGTCAGATAAGAGGTTTTGTTGTCAGATGAGATCTGAGTTTCAGCGTCAAGCACTTCATCCCCCTGTAAGACGACAGTCCTCCTCCGCGCCTGCCACACAACCGTAACCAGCGCACGGAGCGGACGTACGTATGAAAGTGGAGTAAAAATTGGCCTTAACTCTTCAGTCTTGAGGGTCTTTCTTTTATGTCTTCTGTTTTTATGGTCGCTGCTTCCTGTTTTGGGAGATTGCTGTGGTCAGTTCTTAGATCCACTTGCTGTGGAGTGTTGGTGTTAATCGGGGGTTAGATTGGGATTTGACGAATTCAAAATAATTTATCACTACCCAAAGGGAAATTAATTAAGTATTATATATGGGGAGAGTCAGTGGTTTCAGAGTCGTGACATGACTGCTGCACATGAGTGCAAATGCTGCATAATCTGACATCATTTGACAAACTCAAGTAAACAAGAGAAGTCCCTCTTTATGTTTACTTAAAAAATCTCATCAATACACAACATGGAAACATCAGGTGAAATACATTAGATTTACCGAACTTAGGCACATGTACCTTGCTGAGATTGTCGTCTGACTTCCTTTTGACTACTTTTCTTCACTTTCCATCATTCTTTTTTACAAGTTCCCCTGATATGTCAAATTTCTGTAAACTTGTAAAGATGGTAATTAAAAGGTTTTTTAGGATAAGTCTCGATCTACTGCGAAGCAAGAAAAGGCAAAGAAAGGAAAAGCCTACAGGTGACACTACCACGTCCTGGTGATGTGCAAGAGATTTCATGCAAATTTGGTTTACAGTTTATTTTGGTTTTCATCTCAGCAGCAAGCTTAAGAGTTCATGAAAAGAACCCATGCTAAAATCTTGCCATTGTGTATACATTTTTTAAATCTTGAAGTTATTTCAAGTAGTATCAACAGTTTGCACGGGAGTGTGACACCTAATTTTCTTCTCCCTGTGCTTCCCATCCACCTGCCACTCAGCAATCCCTGTCATGTCTGGCTCACAGTGAAGGTCCTGACTGAATGACAGTAACAGAGGTTGATGACAAGCTACTTGGTGAAGATATTGAGTAGAAAAACAAGAAGTGTAACTTTTGCAGTCAATAGGGCAATAATGTGATGAATGATGTGCAACTAGAGTTGATTAGTAGTGAAAGCGCCACAGCGTGTTCGTGCAGCGACTGACCATGACTGAGCTTAGAGGAGGGACTTAGTTTGAGTGCTGTTTTCACGAGCAGCAAAGGAAAATTATGCCTTTGTATGCCTAACTTCTTCTGAACATGTATATTACTGCAGGAATGTGGAGTTAATGATGACAAGCCATATGTGCCAGGACTCAGTCCTTTATTTTAAAAGTCTGTGTCCTTGAATGTTTCTTCTTGTTTGACTTTCTTGTGTCTGATCTTTGATTGTTTGCATCTGTGTTTGCTCAGTCCTGTCTCTATGTTTTGTCTTGTTTTTCACTGTGTTTCTTTCTGGTCTGTGGTTTTATTGAGGTGTAGCAGTAGTGATAACATTTTTCATAGGACTGAGTGTGAGCTGCATGGCAACATAGCGCCATGTCCTGAGTGTAGCCCACCTGAGCTGATGACAGTTTAACTGTTGTCCACCCTCTCTTTACCCTCCACCAAAGAATACAGAAAGTGGATGGATCGATTTTAAGGTTGTTTTCACCTTTTTAAACGGATAGCATAGCAAAAAAAATCACTTATTTATATGAGCAGATCATGGAAGGGCTAAAATTAGTATAATAACCATAGTGTTCCATTTATTGAAGAACACTGATCTTCTGCACGTTTACAGAACAACATTCATAAGTTGACAGGTGGACTCTTGTTTTGATTTCTCAGGGATTACCTCTGCGTATTCCATGGTCGATGAACATGATGTCAGTTCCACCTGCAAAACACAAAACTTTCTCGTTCCTCATAAATGGAAACTTCATGCAACTTCTCTGACAGTTAACATGGATCAGCATGTAGCATGGATCAGCAAATATTTATGCAATAAAACTTGAAAATAATGTGTCCTAATACCTTCCCAGATGATGTTCTTATTTATATATATATATATACATATATATATATATATATATACATATATATATATATATATATATATATATATATATATATATATATATATATATATATATATATATATATATATATATATATATATATATATATATATATATATATATATATATATATACACACACACACACACACACACACAGCTTCCGGCTGGGCTTTTAAGACGCACTCAGCTTTGGTCACATGCTCAAACATCCATCCACATGCATTTTATCCTGCGACTAGATCTTTTGGACTCCTAAATGGTTGTTCAGCCTGAAGTTTTATCTCTCCTCTGTGGCTAAAGTCAAGAGTGCATGCAGAGAGAAAATATAATTTTTGTCAGGCTGAGTTTCCTCGTCCATCACAAATTCAGTGCCGTTTCCCTCCTGTAATAGTGTCATTGAAATACAGTAAAATCAAAACAGGTCAGTTTCACAGTAAGGGTAAGAATATGACCAATTTAGTATTACTTTGAGGCCCACGAAAATTATACTTTGTACCATATGCAACACATTGTAATTTGCAAATTACACTATATCTACATTTAGCATTACCTGCTACTGGTACAAATGGGATGTTGGTGATATTGTACAACTACCATTTTGCTTTAAAATGATAATAAGTAGTAAGGTTAAAGGTGGAAGGACTGTCACCCAACAGAGATCCAGCACCATCAACCCATCACTGTTCAAGTACTTTTTTTTTACCTTTTACGTTTGCTATGAGTCATTGTTACTTTGGATTACGATAGAACACACATGGTTGGCATAATAGAGACCACGCTGCATTCATTTCCACTTCTCTTATTTGAATCTTTGGCGCCCCTGGAGTGGCTCTGCACCCGCTTCTGGAAAACAGGAGGATCATTTCACGGGCAGGGTTTTGGGTGGAATTCCTGGATGGTTCAGGATGAAGGGTGGGTGGAGGTGTGATAGACGCAGGCAGCTGGTTGTTAGACATTGGAGTTTCTAGAAGAATCCAATAGACACTTTCTTTTTAAAGTATTTAAAGTTCCTTAGCTAATAATTGACTGAATAATTTCAAGCTTTTATGACTGTCTTGGCATTGTTAGTCAGGGAAATCAAACGTTTCATGTTTGCCATTTACGCTAAAGAAAACATCTCACATTTCAAACATCTTATACTGAAATCTCTGTTTCACTGAATTTCACATCAAGACATTGTAGATTGTTGGATTCTATGCTAAAATGCATGTTTAGACAGCACATACATTTTTCAGATTGACTTCTCATCCTTTTTACTGTTGGAACTACTCTGACTTTTGGATTTAGTCTGTAGATTCGGCATCGTAACTGCTGCTGGAGCAGTCGTTGGTGAAGTGCAACCAACAAACAAATACCTAACAACCACTCGTCTGCTGCTGACTTGCAAAAGGAAATTGCTTTGATGGTGCCATCGACGCTGGGTTACATTTTTTTTAAGATTCATCTTGCAAAGAAAAGCAAAATGCTTTGATTCAAGTGCCAGGAGATACACCAGAGCAGGCCAGCTAACAGTCTTGCCGGGGCCCCGGACAAAATAATCTAAGATGGGCCCCCCTGCGCCCGGATCTCTCTTTCTCCCTCTTCCTCTCCTCTCCCTCTGCTCTTCAGGTTTTTATACAAGCTAATGGACGTTAACATTAGAGCTAGCCAGTTAGGTTAAGTTACAAGGTTGGTAAACGTTGGCTGCGTTGTTTCTTACCTTGCTTTATGCTCACTTTATTAATTCCAGCTTCACCCTCACCACTTTTTTTTAAATATTTGTGTAGAGAATCTCTGAGGCCTCTATTTTCTTCTTCTCTTCTTCTCTTTTCTCTTCTTTTCTGCGCACCGGACTTGTGCTGACCGGACATTTTGACAATTCTAATGGTTGAATGATAACATCAAATTTTGATCAGCGGCCAAACCATTTTTGTGTTGGGGGTTCTTGACCACAAGGACAAAACAAATAACAAGCTTTTATGTAACTCAAATACTAATATATTTTACTAAATGAATATGTGATTGTAGGTTGTCATTAACATCACAACAGCACTATTATCTCAAAGCATCTGCACCTACATTGTGACCCTGCTACATATTAACATTGCAGACAACTAGATGTATTATACGTTTTCTTGTGAGACCAGGCTGGCAGATTAACTCAGAGCTGGGGCCTGATTTCTTATTTGTGTGTGTGTGTGTGTGTGTATGTGTGTGTGTGTGTGTGTGTGTGTGTGTGTGTGTGTGTGTGTGTGTGTGTGTGTGTGTGTGTGTGTGTGTGTGTGTGTGTGTGTGTGTGTGTGTGTGTGTGTGTGTGTGTGTGTGTGTGTGTGTGTGTGTGTGTGTGTGTGTGTGTGGTTGTTGTTGTTTTTTCCCCCCTATGTGTCATCAAAGTTATTCTGCATTTTCTCCCTTGAACCATGTGGAGGCCCTCTCCTCCAGAAACAGTCTGGCAGAATTATAACAAACAGATGCTGGGAAATCTCAGGGCACGCTGGTAGGAGCACCAAGAAACCCAGACAGGAAGATCTGAGCCTCTGAAGTCAAAAACCAATACCACTGGGGAGGAAACTCGTCAGGAGCCCCCACTTCAGGAGCAGCTACATGTGAATGATCAGTATGTAACTTCACTTTCTTTGCTGCACAAGAGACCAGAGTTCTGATGATGCCTTAGTTAAATTATTTAATGCATAAAAGTCCTTGATCTTAAATATTTTAAAATTCAAGGTAAAACACTATTATGACAACGTTAAACATTATCACTTCTGTGACAGTCAAAAAAGAAAAACAGGAATCATTTGAAAAGAAATTATACCAGATCACATTTGTTCCAAATTTTAGACAAAAAAATCCTTAACATTCTTCTTTGCTAACTATTTATTTATTTATTTCAGTTTAACTTTGCAGCATCACTTTTCATTGCTGTTGATGTTGAGTTGTGCACCAGAAAAGTTATCTGAATTCTTTCTAATCTGTGTAACATATCCAGCGTGAACGTCAAGCTGCTGGGACAATGGGAAGAACAGGGGTGTGCACGAGTCCAGCAAAAGGGGGGGTTTAAATTTTTAAACGTTTGCCATTTTACTTCTTTAATTATTGAATGCTCACATTGAGCCATGAATAACTTGTGCATAATGTAGCCCTGCAGAAACGTTTCAGCGATAATCCGGCATCTTAGTGTGGCAACACTTTGTTAGAAGGAAACAACAAGTTTGCAGGACTTGAAGGACAGATATATTTATTTTTTTATCTCCACTGAAAAATAAAGTAAAAGGAAGATTAGTTTACAACGTGTTTGATATGTGTATTCTGTTTCCTGGGAATTTAAATTGAGGTCTTTAGACTTATTGCTGCATATACAGAAGTGTTTCATTTTTTTAATTTCAATAATATTTAGTAGAATGATAAAACAGCAGTGAACTAGAGAAGCATCAACGGAGGAAAACAAAAGCTTTCCCTTCACACAGATAATCAATAGATACTGAATGCGAGAATAAATGACCGATTGGATTAAGATAAAATATCACTCTCTATGAATCTCACCCCAGAGATTCCATCCTCATTGTGAAATTACAAGAAGCTCTAAATAAAGAAATTACACCATTGTATTCATGTGGATGGACAAAGAAGCATTAAAAACACAACCAGCACATATTTCAAAGTACGTTCAGTTGGAGGTTTCAGCTTCTGTGGGTCTTTTTAGATGCGACGGAGCTAGTTATTATTGTAAATGTTTTTGATATCGATACCAAAACTGATCTTTGATGGTGATTCCTGAACGATACTTTCTTCAGTACCAGTTTTTTTAAATCCATCTCACCACACTTGAAGTTACACGAGACATTAAAGGAAGAAAACTTGAATTTAGTTTTAAAATAGTTAGGGAAGATAAACAAATGACAGAATGTGTGTTTCTAACCTGAATTATTTTCAGGCCCTGCGTTAAGGCATCATAGTTGTCTGTGGCTGGACATGCCAAACAAAGCTGAAGTCGCGTCAACAGCAGCTGTTAAATCTTTCAACCTGGTTCTGCTGCCGAGCTTGTGATGGTTGGTATTAAATTCAGGTCTCTGTCTCGACATAGAAGAGTTAAAGAGTCTTTTGTCCCCTCAGCACTTAACAACCCAAATGCAAATCTCAGTCATTTTTGTGGTTCTTCAAAACCAATCCAGGTGTGCTATAAAAGCAATATAATACAATGGTCACTATACTGTCCTCCTTTAAGTGTGATGACTAAAAGTAGACAGCAAGCCAAACTCCATTCACAAAAGACATGAGAGTCAGGATATAGCCTTCAGCTCCGGAATTTAATGCAGACTCAAGAAGCATGCAGATGCAAAATTGGAGTGAAACTGTAACATAAGAAAAAAGTAAAATCACTGTTTGCCATACATTGTTCAAATCAGTAAAGAAGAACAAAGGTACAAAGGTATTTTCAGCTTTACATTACAGTAAACAAAAGATAATAAATGGTCATCCAAATTAGCTTACAAACTGGCTGAAAGCTACACTGACCGAATAAAATAACATTTCAGAGTCCCAGACTAAAATGGAAATAAAACACTTTTCTTTCACAAAGTCATAAAAATACTCTTCAATATTCCTGAACAAAATGCATGTCAACTTAGATAACTCACAGACAATGCTTTCAACAGCACCACGCAGCTGGATGATGACGGAAGAACTTTCCTGATCTGCTTTGCTCAACATGTGCTTTTTCTGTGCCTACTTCCTGGTTTTCCTACATCCCATAGACAGGTGGTTGTCAAAATAAAAGCATGCAACAAATAAAAGGCATTAAAGGGTGCTACCTGCCAATATAAACAACAGAAATGCCTGGAGGGCAGAACAGTCACTGTCCAAATAATTCTGGACTTAACAACATATAGCAGTGTCTGTCTGTCTGTCTGTTTGTCTGTATCTGTCTATCGTTGAATACAGTCCAGAAAAAACAGCCAAATTTATTCCAAAATTCAGATAATACCAGTTGTGTAAACAGCTAACCTTCCAAGGTACTGGGGGCACCATGAGAGTTCAGTGTCTTGCCCAAAGATGCGTAGAAGTGGAGAAGCTGGACGTTGTTGTGCCAAACTTCCAGCTTGAAGACGGCGTGGCTCATCAGATGAAGGACTTTGTACGTGTTGCATGTGTGACAATTAAGTGCTAAACTTTTTCCACATGTTTGAACTGGTAAACACTCCTGTTTCATGAACTGCCATGAGAGTGTGTTGGAATTTCAAGGCCTTCCCAATAACAGTGACTAAGGGTTCCTTTTTTTTTTTTAAAGAATTTTATTGTGGAAAAATTTATGCTTGGATGTACTTTCCAGTGTCAGTACCTCCCAAGCAGAACTGCTCACCGTGTGAAAGAGAGGGTTTCCATTTATTTCTCGTGATCTTATCTCTGAGTTGAAAGCATAAAATCAGCTGGCTAAATGCAACAAATGTTACTTGTGCTTCCAGTCTGGGATTCTGTTGTTTGGACTCTGCTTGGCAGAAAAGTCAATGTTTTAGGGTCACCAGTGGATATCCAGGCCTCTTCACTGTTAACGTATTAATTTCAAAGCAGGAAAAAAAGAAGAGAAAGGAAACTGTAACAATGTGACACACAATGATTTAGTTACTGCGTTTGTGCCACTACGTTTAGCCCCTTTTGCTCCCCACATGGATCGCCTACCAACTCAAATGCGACCTGGGAAGGATCACATATTTGACCAAACAACATATATTTCAGAACAACATCTCAACTTAAATTACAGTACGTGCTTAATTCAGCGGTTTGCCTTTACAGGACATCACAGACCAGTGTCTGTGCACGCACCAGGCTCCTATAAACACTCCTGACATGGTGTGACGTTCAGAGGATCCTGGGGCACACACACCTGATGTAAAACAAAACAAACTTCTTTTCTTTTCCAAACACGTTCACTCAACAGAAGAAGACGACAAATCTTAATTCTACAATTTAATTCGAGCAATTTTGAATTGTGTAATCTGGCAAATTATTCTCCTCAGATTGTGCCAGTTGTGCATTTCTGTGTAAACGACATCAGTCAAAGAAACGTCTGTGACTGAAAAGCGCTTCGTTTATAAATTAATCCGGGCAAAAGCTTCAGCCGAGCTGCTACCAGCTAACGATATTATATTTGTGTCCATTTCCATGGTAATAAAGTAAACATATTGAGGGTTTGAGTGTTGACCAACTTGGAGAAAGTGGCTTTACATGTGAATATGAAGAAAAACTAACGCAGGGAAAACATGAGGAGGATGTGAAGTGTTTGAATAGTCACCACCATTAGTTTGGAATTTTGGCCTCTTAAATGTTTCCCTTTGGGTGGAAGAGATTTCTAGGATCGGCAAGCATTGCTAGAGGAGGTACAATCCCTTTTGTGACAGTTTCATAAAAGGCTTTTACTGTACTCCTTTTTATGCAAGTAGTTTTATTTGCAGAAAAAGAGACGTTTGCGTCCAAGAGCACAAATCCGCAATGTTATTGTGATGCGACCCAGTTTTTCCTACTAACTTACTCATGGCTGATACACTGGATCATGTTGTTTTTTGTTCCAGTGATTTTGTCTGACTTGATTTGATTCAGTGCCCAAAAAACAAATTCATGTTTATTTTTTGGAAGGAATAAGAAACACAAAGGCTGGAGCTTCTTCTCTTCCTTTAATCCGGTTCTGCAACACATCTGGAATTTCAGAGCTGATTGTTTATGTATTCTCTTGTCAGTCAGGTTTTCCTCGTTTGTGTATGTGACACAGTACATATGTTTGGATATGTGAGACTGTAATATCAGCGTTTAGACTCCTCAGAGAAGGAGGAATATGATTCCTTCTCTGCTGTGTTAAAACAGAGGGGCTACATCAGCCTTTCTAGTTTGATGCAAACCAGGAAGTGAATTTAATTGCGGTTCCTTGAGTGACCACTGGGGTCTGGCTCCAAAAGCGAATCAATCTCCACGAACCCGCTCTGTTAAAAGGTCCAACTTTGCAGCAGGAAAAAAAATATTTACAGCCTGGTCACAGCTAAATTTTACATCTTTGACAACTGTATGAGGTGTGGATTTCTGTGTACCATCAAGTTATAATATATAAAAGAAACAAATGTATAAATGTATGTACAATTAAGCCCGTAGTCTTTTAATGCACAGCTCATAGCCAACAGTTGGTAAGTACTGTCTTGACTGTTGAACTCTAAATAAAGACTTAAAAGTGCATAGACATGAAAATAAATCGTGCTGTGCCATTCATTCTAATAGACTGCCATGACAGGCTGAGGTTTGCCCAGTGTTGCCAACTTAGCGACTTTGTCGCTAGATTTAGCGACTTTTCAGACCCCTATAGCGACTCTTTTTCAAAAAAGCGACTAGCGACAAATCTAGCGACTTTTTCTGGTGTTATTGGAGACTTATCTGGTGGGCAGAGCAGAGCAGAGAGGAGACCCTCACAGCTCCGAGTCCAGACTGCAAATGAAATGCGCTTGCACAAAGCCGCCGCTGGCTTGCAGAGCGGGATGTAAATGTAAACGTTTCTTTTTTCTTTTGGGTCACTTTGCCGGTCCCAAGCCCGGATAAAGGAGGAGGGTAGGTTGTAGAGCTAGCAATTTCACCCTACATAACAATCTTTTGATTAAATTTGCTGTTATAACATTTAACAATATAGGACAAAACTGATGTGTGTAATGTGGATCTAAAAAGCATTAAAATCATCAAATGTTGTTAATGTTGAAATTATTTTTGTACATTTGTAGTTCTAAACATAGGGTGTTTTTTACTCACTTTTGTCTCTCCCACAACGTTATTCCTCTCTCCTACAGCATCCATTACAGTTATATGCAAATTGCCAATTATGCAAATTAGGCGATGACGTCATTTAGCGACTTCTAGCGATTTTTGGGACAGCCAATAGCTACTTTCCTTACTGAAGAGTTGGCAACACTGGGTTTGCCTGGAAAGGGTCAGATGCTAATACTTGGCTAAGTAGGGGGCAGCTTGTGCTACCTGTGCATCAGATCGCACCCTTGCGACCCCTCAGCGTTATTACAGTCGAATTCTGGCTCCTCCACCCAACTCCCCTGCAGGTAGGTTGTACTTTCATCATGACCATAACGTTGACTGACTGTAAGATAATGCTAGTTACTGTACATGGGTCTGCATGAGCTAAGCCGAGTTAAAACAGCTAACTTGCAGCAACTGAGCTAAGGCCTCCAACCCTTCTTATTCCACCCATTTGCAAAATGACTCCCTGCAGAACATGGAAAAAGAGGCTTTAAAAGAACTTTTCAGAAAATCTATATATGACATCACAGGATGTTTGCCAGTTTGTCTTATAGGCCTACATCTTTTCTATGGTTTAAACTTGACTCTCAACACATACTGGGCTCAGCAGAGACTTGTAAGTGGCAAGGACTTTTCTTTTTCCCCCCTAATGTTTACAATACGCAGACTTGACCATTGACAACCATAAGCTGTTAGTGAGGGTTCTCATTTCTGTCAGTTTACTTTAGACGGCTTCTCTTCTTTGGATGACGTCAAAGAAGCAATGGTAAGTCTAAATAGGGCTTGTAAAAGTCTTTTCCATCTACACAGCTGTCCTCACACCACTCTTAATAGGAAATTCTAAGTCCTTCTTCCTCATTTGACGAAGGGAGAAAGGTGAATGTCGCAGATGCTTTATATTCTCAATTTAGGAGCTAAAAAATGTTTCCTTAAAAGTCTTTGTTTGGGGTGTCAACCACAATGGTGTTTCCCATAAAAAGTTATTGATAGAACAGGGAGCAAGAGTGCAGAGTGAGAGTTTGTAAATGGAGGTCTAAATCTCCCTGTTTCCCCTTGAGGGACCACACACTTTATGGATTACTTCCTCCTATTCTCTGGTCCAAGAACAGCGTAGCGTGTGCCGGCGCCGTGCTCTGTGATGGCAACCAGGATAAATGATCCCAAACAGCCAGGATACATGGCAGCTTAAAAGCCTCGGTCCCAAATAAAAGGTACAAGGAAACAACAAAGGGAGAGGGGCTGTCAAAGTGCAGCGATGAAGACCAGGCATGCGAGATGCAAACCGATTGGACGGAGATGGGATGAGGCTGGAGGTTCTGCCGCTGCCTCCTTCCTGGGGACAGGAAGTCCGCTGTGGGGCCTTGTCTTCCATCAGCCTCTCCTGTTTCAATGCCAGTTTGCCTGTGTCATCTTCAGAGGTGGGTAGAGTAGCCAAAAATTGTACTCAAGTAAAAGTACTGTTACTTCAGAATAATATGACTCAAGTAGAAGTAAAAAGTAGTAATCCAAATAATTACTTGAGTAAAAGTAAAAAAGTACTTGGTGAAAAAACTACTCAAGTACTGAGTAACTGTTGAGTAACGTCTGATTTATTTTTTTAGCACAACCATTCAAGCAGACAAAAGTACAAAATAATCATCTTCAGGCAAATTAAATCAATAAAATAAATTAAAATTAATAAAAAATAAAAAAAATAGCTTAATTTAAAATAATCTTAAAGTAAATTCAAGTACTTTAATAAATAATAAAATAAATAAAATAACAGAATAAAAAAATAAATTAAGCACAAGTAGCACAAAATTTCATGCCTTTGTACTTTTCTTTTTTAACCAGGCAGAACTAGAACAAACCCATGAACTCATAGAAAACTCTGTGTGTGTTTGAGTCTGTGTAAATGTGACAAAACATGCAAAAACAAAAGATTTTTCCAAAGAATCACCCAGTGATGTCATGAGATTGACGCGTACGCGGATAAAAGAAAAGTAACAGCTCAACGTAGCCTAATGTAGTGGAGTAAGAGTAACAGTTTCTTCTTCACAAATCTACTCAAGTAAAAGTAAAAAGTATAGAGATTCAAAACTACTCCTAAAAGTACAAAATCTCCCAAAACTTACTCAAGTAAATGTAACGGAGTAAATGTAACTCGTTACTACCCACCTCTGGTCATCTTTGTCTGTCTTTTTTAGATGGAGGTCAACCAACAGTAAAACGAACTATCCACTTCATTGTTCTATCATAGTGCCAAATCATATTTACAGTAAACTGCTGACAAGGGATGAAGAAGCCAACTATTTTCAACAGCTCTGTTGAAATTTGGAATATTTGGCCCGAGAAGAGGAAAGTTGACTCGCATGCTTCTCTGAAAGCCCACAGCTGTTGGCTGATTTCGAGCGCTGCCCTAAATTGTTCCGTAGGTTTTCATCCTTGATGATTGTTTGTGTCTCTTTGGATTCCTCCGTGTATGCCGTCCTCCCTACGCAGCTAGACGCATTCTCCTCTAGCATATTTACACTCCGGGAGAATAAAGGGGCTTACCAGTCGAGACAATGTGAGTAAATTATTATGGCTTGGAATCTGACCTTATCCCCTCAGACAGACTCTAACCTTGGCTTTTCAAAACAGCAGGGAGGCTTTGCGTAAACTGGAGGATGCAATGATTTAATTGGGGATGCAAAGACAATATATCGAATGTTGAAACTGAATCTAGCAAAACTTCATTCTAGTTTTTGTTTGTTTTTTTCCAAACCTCTTTGATATAATATTTCAGCTGCTCAACAGTTAGAGGCCTCTTTTGCTGTAATAGGGAGTCATTTGAAAGTGTTGGGCATCTTCAAGCAGCTGCTTTTTTATGAATCAATATTGAATTAATTTAAATTTGAGAGTGAACCGCATTATAAATGCATGACATTGATTTAATTGAAAAATAGTTGGACTGAATTCCTACAAATTTAACTCACTGCATCCAGCTGGTTTACTTTCTCTGTAAAGTCATGAGATTATACAAGAAAGTAGAAGCACCTTGTTGCAAGAATATTAGAAGACTGTCTTGTACTATTTTGCTAGTTTTAAGAATTCTGGTCTAATTCATTTTCTTACCCCAATGGCAGAGATTTTTTTGTTGTTGCCTAAAATAAGGAAATATTTACTAGATTTAATTTTAAAGTGGCTGTTTTTGCAGTGTAATTGTTTTGAATTGGCACTATAGAAAGAATTTGAATTTTTGCTTCTTTTATTCAGTAAATGTGTTTAGCGGGTGACAAAACTGGGCTGCAGACGGGGCCAGTTTAATACCTGGACTTCGTCATTTCAGAGGCAGGATGTTTTAGTAGTTGGGATTCTATTCCAGACCTGAGCGAGACGATCCCTGAACAGGATGTGGTCTTGACGGCAGATTGTTTAGATCCAAATCTGCAATCATTAATCATTAAAGTACCGTACATAGCTGGGCATGTTACTTACAAAATGATTATTAACCTCTTAATTGCCACGACCATTTTCACACAGAGTACATCTTCAAGTATAAGGGTTGCGTGTGTAATCTTGGTCTCAAATAAAAGCTAAGACATGCAAGATACAAGTGTCAGACTCAAGACGTGTGTGTTACTTTGTCAGAGTAAATTCTTTTGGAACTCAGTAGAAAATTTAAATATTTTTAATCTCCAGAAAAACACATTACTTTGAGCAAAAACCACATTTTATTCTTATGATAGTAGAACATTTAATTTAATAATTTGTAAAGTAATATTTGATTTATGTCAAATATATTATTATATTATATATATTTATAAAAGTAAATGTTAAAACAATGAACTTAGGTAGTTTTACAGATGTTTTAACACAAATATATCCAGGCGGAACCACTAAATATGCCATTTTTGCTACATGTCCATATACCTGCTTGGGGTTTGAGTTTTGTTTTGTTTGGGTGACCGTTGTTAGTTTAAGCTTTTAGCTGAGTTTCTCCCCCTCATTTTGGTATGCTGCACGTAAGTATTGGTGCTTCCTAGGGTGGGAATAGGCATCTGTACCCAAAAGTAACTTGAAGCCTCCTGTACCCTCTGCAGGGTCCGTGGTATTAATACATCCCCATACTATGCATAACTGTGTGAAATGAAGCAGTAAGCTTAGTTCCTCTGCAGTGTAGCGTCCATTGATAAATTAAAACATCACACCCTGTTTATGATTGGTGAGCTGTTCAGGGTGTACCTCACCTTTTTGTCTGATGACACAGAGCCCCCCCAGTTTTTGGAGTGGAAGGTGAGTATTACCTCGTAATTACGTAATTTTTGCCAGACTTAACATTCGGATAAAGATCAACATGCAGATTAATACAATGATGTGAAGTTTTGTGATCTCAAAATTCCCACATCTAATCTCACCAATGCAGCTGAATAAGCATGCGCTAAAAAAACACTTAACCTCTAAAATATTCCCGGTGGGACCAACAGTTCTGCAAAGAATACTGCAAAAACATGATGCTTCCATGTTTGCATACATTTACATTCACATTTATTTTATGCAAATCTGAGGTTCTCTGCGATCCTTATAAAAAGCTTAAAAAGCTTTGCATGAACATGGGAAAAATTCTACAAAAATCACAAAAATCCAGGAGACAACCCCCCAAAACTTTTTAATATACCTGCTCAGACTATATGTGTTATGCAACAGAAGCACATAAATAAACAAGAAATGGAGAAGCCGGAGAGTTTGCACATCTGTGTAGGTCTGCTAAAAACAATTGATGAAATATTGAGTTTTCTTGTCCCAACTGGGACCCATTTTGAAAAATAATGGTCGTGGACCCTATAAAACTAAAATTTAAACAAAATTCTTGTACACCGTTTCACTGATCAGTCCCAAGAACAACACTGCATTCAATAGGATTTTTCTTTTTATTGGTTATTTGCAATTAAACATTTTTAAGGGTAGCTGTTATTCAAATCCATTTTCATGACTTCAAAGGTGCAGTGACGCACTTTAACCAACCCTCCCTGCTTCTCTGACATGTGAATGAAGTCTAAGGAAGCTTTTATGGGCCTCAGTTCTCCAACGCAATTTCTTATGTTTAGGAATTCATGTTAACTGACGTTGAAAAAATTAAAGTGAGCAGTCAGCGCTGTTGGCCATTCTCTCGTGGCCCAGATGCCTGCATGAAAGCTGACTTTTGTGTGCTAGACTGGTCTCATATAAGGTGGACAGCCTGTGTTTTTCCTGGCACTGCTTGAACAAACACAGACTAATTACGTTGGGCTGCCTGACGTGTCAAGCTGTGATCTACTGTTTTATTTTGCATTATTTGCAAAGGCTTAGGAAACAAGTGTGTACTCTGCAGAGGAAAAGAAGCAGATATACTGCATGTAACACAGGCTCCTGCAGTTTCCCTAGGTTTGCACAAATTCCCAGCTCAAGCAGGCATTATCTGTCAAAGCGTGGGACTTGGTGCAAGTCCCACGCCAGCCGACTGCCACATGGTCTGAGAGAGCTGCTGTTTAGGTTTGCAGAACAGCTTTGAAAATTTTGATCTGAAATATTCAAAGCTTACATGCAACTTTCCTGACTCTCCTATATATGCACAAAAAAAAAAAAAAAGTGTGGTCCCTTTCCCACTCAAACCTTGGGATTGCATTATTCATCTGAGGCACTGTTTCAACTCTCTCCTTGCCCACAGCGCACCCATTCACACTAGTGAGTCAAGTACCCGTCTCCTAATTCAATCACAATATTCCGCTCCATCGTCTGTGAAGAAATGAGTTGCATTGGTATGCAAATGTTCTGCAGTTCTCTGCACAGTGGAGACTCATCAAACTACCAATTTAAACACACCAAAAGAAAAAACAAATCATTAAAAAAATCTGAAAAATGAATAGCAAGGAAGAAGTGAGTTTTAGACTTTGAGACATCACGTGCAAATCTGCAAAAATGACAGACTGCATGGAGTTAATTACCAGAGCTCCTTCTTTAGTTTTGTTTAGCTTAATTTCTTGCATATCCAGAACCCGATCCACAGCGCTGTGTCAACTGCGGTTATAAGAGTTACGGTTGAGCAAAGACTCCATCGCTCTAACACTTTAGTATGAGGGCAAAAGAACACTTTGGCCAGTTTGTATTCCTTGAAAACAATCACA
This sequence comes from Cololabis saira, assembly GCF_033807715.1. Lineage (NCBI taxonomy): Eukaryota > Metazoa > Chordata > Actinopteri > Beloniformes > Belonidae > Cololabis > Cololabis saira. Next base: position 13,768,834 of record NC_084591.1, read on the forward strand.
GTCCTCTTGGGCCGAGCTGAGGTGGGATGAGGTGGATGTCGTGGCCATGCTCCTGCAGACGTTTCAGGTGAAGCTGTTTTGTGAAACCAGCTGAAAAAGATGGAAGAATTCAACAGGTACACCATGACACGTCCACATTATTGGACTGTCCTCAATAATCTTTCTTCTTTCAAGCTACAAATCCACAAGATTTATGAGATCCAAATATTACTGTTTCTTTACTACTTCAGTCACTTTTTTTCCAACTCTGTATGGTCAAATTGTTGTAAGTGGTGTCAAATTAGTGTGTTAATTGTGATTAATTAATTACAGGCATATTTAGCGCGTAGTGTTTTTTTTAATCGCTTAATCTATTTTTTAATCTCTAACTTTACTTTTTCTGTTTGCGAGTTGCCTTTATTATTAAATCTGTGTTGGGGCGTGTTTAGCATACGCTCGGTCCAGTGAAGTGGGAATTTACATTTCAAAAACGCCCCAATGGCACCATTAAAAGGAGCATGAGGCAGGATTGAGGCAAGATTTATGAAAAAAATTCGTATACGTTTTAAGTTTTCTAGTAATAATGTCAGATGAAGCGTTCCAAACCAAAACGAATGAGTCCTCTAGCGTATCTCTCCGTTGCTTTGAACAGGCTGTGTGCTGCAAAATGTGCTGCAATGGTGACCGGAATTTCCCGCGCTGTCCTGCGGATGTGACGTCAAATGACGCTGCATGCGCGTTCTCCCCGCTTCGCTGTTGGCTGCAGTACCCCCGACGGCCGTCGTGGCGAAGGGTGGCGCTAATGAGTCTCATTTCTTAAAAGGAGCCTCATGCTCCTTTAATAATAAAGAATTTGGTTATAAATCAATGTTTTGATCTGCCACAATATTTGTCATGAATTTAAAAGAAAACACCTCAAGTTGAAGTCGAGTAATTAGATTAATTACAGATCTTAATTAATTAATCTATATTTTTTTTTAATCGCTTGACAGAACAATTTTAAAGTACATACTTTTTTTGGTATAACCCTCAGACATGCAAGGGGGTAGAGAGAGGGAGAGAGAAAGAGGGAGAGAAATAAAAGGAAACAAAAGGGGCTTTGGATGAAATCCAACTTGGACTAGGACTGAAGGTTTTTGAAAATTGTGTACATGGTCTGTTAGATGAACAACAACAGCAATCAGCGCACATGGTAACTAACAGGAAGCTTTCCAGTCGAGAGAGAAGATTTAAAGCTTTACACCCCCCCAAGACTGCAGCTGCAGAGTGGATGCAGATGGGCCATTCTGCTGCCACAATCAACCAAACCACTGCTCCACAGCTACTCCCACAGCCGAGCTGGAACAACACCCCACTACCACAACAGCATATCAGCACTGGCACCTTTTGTCAAGCATGGTGGTAGAGGCATTATGATTTGGCCCCAGGGCCCAGGCATGATGACCATCTCTGTATGCTGGAATATTCTTCAGGCAAATATGAGGCTACAAGTCTGACAGCCTAATATTTGCTCAAATGTTGTAATAAAACAGGAAATTGATCCAAATCCCACCAGCAAATCGACAAGAGAACGGCTGAGATCAAAGCATTGGTATAGTCCAGTTTAAAGTACAGATCTCAATGTGATGGAACAATGTGGTGGGACCTTCTGTCACATCCACTCCAGCTCCATACCTGCCTCACTCACCTGCCAGCTCCGCCTCCTCATGTCACTACGGTTTCTCCCACCTTCCACACCTGGTCCCCATCTCCAATCAGCCCTGGGCTGCTACTGAAGCTCTCCGCTCCCAGCTAGTCACTGCCAGATTTTTATTTGCGTTATGCAATGGCACTTTTACACTAGTACCTACTCAGCCCGACTCGACTTGCCTCGGTTTTGTGCTTCTCCACTAGGGGTGGAGGCGGGTGAAGGCGTGCTGAGTAGATACTTTTTCTGTATCTATTCTGCCGAAGTTCTAAGCGTGCTGAGTCGGCCCTGTATCTGACGTCATCACACTACAGGCCACCGATTGGTCGGGGGGTTGGGAGTCAGACGTCTGAGTCAGGAGGCTGAAATCAGCGAAAGAGCAACTCGCGGCTTCTTGTTTATTTTATTCAACAGGCAACGGCAGCGCAAAAGTCCGTTTGGTGATCCAACTCTGAGGTGCAGATGTTCATAAACCTGGTGGCTCAGGAGAGAATTAAAAAGGGATCTAGACGGGCGATAAGGAACGACCAGATCCCCCAGGAGCTCTGTCACTTCATAGCTGCTCGCAGCTCCCAACGGACTTTTCAGCAGACGAGACAAACAAACAAACAAAAAAAAAAAGCATTGTCGCTTGAAGCTTCTTCCACTCTCCTTCTTTAAAGGAGCTTGAGGCCGGATTGTGGCAGGATTTATGAAAAAAATCCATATACATTTTAAGTTTTCTAGTAATAATGTCAGATGAAGCGTTCCAAACCCAAAAGAATGAGCCCTCTAGTGTATCTCTCCTTTGCCTTGAACAGGCTGTGTGCTGCAAAATGTGCTGCAATTCGGTCCCGAATTTCCCGCGCTGGGCTGCGGATGTGACGTCACATGACGCTGCATGTGTGTTCTCCCCGTTCTCCCGTGCCGGCTTCGCTGTTGGCTGCAGTACCCCCGACGGCCGTCGTGGTGAAGGGTGGCGCTAGAGAGTCTCATTTCTTAAAAGGAGCCTCATGCTCCTTTAACTTGATATTGAACACAAGCCAGCAGCACATCTATCATCTCCTCCAGGTTCTACATCTTTAGTGTTGTTGTCTTCTTCGTTTAGATCACACAATCAAATACGTCAAAGCTTCGCTCCAACCTCCTACTTCTCATCTGGGTATTGAAAATAAACGAGGGCTGAGTAGGTACTGGTGTAAAAGTGCCACAAGTCTTTCCAGCACTCACACTTGGTTTCGACCCTGCCTGTCCCCATCCTCTTCGCCTAATCACCTCAGCCTTCTGTCCCCGACCACGACTTCTGCCTGAGTGTCTCTGGTTTCTGTTTGTTCCCTGGGCTGCCTGGCCATTCCTCTGACTGATCAGCGTTTCAGTTCCTGTGTTCCGGCTTCCAGATCTACTCAGCGCTCACACCAGCTGCTTTCTGGTATTCGCTCTCCTGCCACTCTGAGCGTTACCATGATCCTGAGGACTGAACTCTGCTCTATTGCCTGCTGTGAGGTTGACTTTAATAAAGACATTTACTGAACACTCCGTGCTGTTGTTCTGCACTGACCGTCACACACCCTTGTCCCCCTCAGGAGATAAATGGATGAACTGAAGAAAAATTTGTAAAGAAGAGTGAACTAAAATTTCTCAAGAGACAAAATATTGATGATGTGGAGAAAATAATTACTTCAAATAAACATGAAGTAATCAGTTTTCAAGCTATAGCTTGGTTTTAAAAGGTAAAAAAAAGTAGTATGAGCTGTTTTTGAATAACTTGTCAATTGAATAACTTGTCAAAGACCAAATCTAAGAGTTCTTTAGGTCACGAGGAATGTGGCACAGCTGAGTAAGTGTCAGCGTTTTAAGACTGAAGAAGGTGGACCCCAAGAACTTTTACTGTAGTTTAAAGAGACAGAGTTAGCTTTTTAGGAGTTTCTTTGGGCCTCACAAATAGCCATGGCTTGGAGGAGGAAGACAATATACAGTAACATGGGAGATATGCTTATGAAGCACAGCTGCCCTGAGAGGCATGTCTTCACATCGACTTAATTATCACCTAATCTTTTTTTTTGCAAACTCAAGGTAAAATTGCTCTGAAATTAGCATTTTCAAGTAGGTGCAAGAGTTAACATTTCAAGCTTTATTGAAAATAGTCTGGGTAACTTTGCAACTAAAGGTAGATAGCAGGGCACTACTAAGGCTGCCTTCAGACTACAAGACTTCCAACATTGGCCCACCACAGCAACAAGATTCTTAGGTTGCTTTGGCACTCCCACTATGTGACTAATGCTGGATTCACAAAGTAGCCTTGCATACTCCAAAGACTTTTAGTGTGGTAATGTCATCCATTGGTGAAATGACTTCTAGGTTAGGTGCATTGCATTGATTTTCCTACATCAACACATGGGTCAACCAGTCAAGTTGCAGCTTTGCAGCTAAAGCCTAGCAAATAAAATTGTACATAAAGCGAAAGTGGGTTGCTTGAACACATGTTGGAGGACAACAGAGGAAGAACTCATTGCCATCTTCAACAGTGAAATTCACCTCTCTGCCTGTGTTTTTGATGAACAGAATGCAACCAAAGAAAAGGGTTGGCGGATTACCTATGAAAAGCATAGATAATCCCATGCTATCTGCCAGAAGTGTCGGACACACCCTCCAACATGCATTGCCAATACGCTGCTGTGTGAGTCCTGTGTAATTGGCAACTAGGAATTGCTTACTACACAATCTAACATTGACCCGGTCACCCAACTGGTCTCCTATCTATGTTTTGCCAGCAATATACGTGCTAAATGATGCAAAACCATGAACAAAACAGGAGTTTTTTTTTATTATTATTATTATTCGCAATGGACTGAGAAAGGAAACCAGCAGTTCAAAAGACTTGCTTGATGAATTGTGCAGAAAACAAAGGAAAGAATAACCAACAAAGGCAAAGAAAAGACATACCACACATGGTCAGTCTCTAGTTAAAAGTAGATAGTTACCTTCTTAAATTGTGTGGAACAATCTGCCTGGTCGACTGTTTGTCTTCACCTTGTTCCTCATGGTGTCATCACTCTTTGCCATGCTCTCTTTCTGTCAATTACAATATCTCCTTCTAGTCCAGATACTGTAGCACCAGATAGCACTTTGGATATCCATCAACTGTTGGCAAGGATTCTTATTATGATTTGTTAATACATGTTTCCATGTTGCACATGAGTTGTTCATGCAGCAATTGAGCGCCGACTGGCGATCTCAAATTGTTCATCAATTTGCCCCAATTCACGACTGACCAGTCAGTCTTAGAAGGTGTGGGAAAGTGGGTTATAAGTTATTTAACTTAGAGAGCAGATGAACAGAGAGGTGTTAATATAATGTGAAATCACTAAATATATTTGAGTAATATGATATGCCTTCATTACTACTCGGTGGTGTAGGGCAGTGGTTCTCAAATGGGGGTACGCGTACCCCTGGGGGTATGTGAAGACACTCCAGGGGGTACGTGAGATTTTAAAATATACATATATTTAAAAAGTAGCATCCATGCAAAAATCCTTTAAAAATAATTATTTCATAAATAATTGAGGAAAATATAAGTCTAAATTCATAAAATGAATTTCATCTTCAGGAGTAGGCTATTCAACTTATTATCCTAAAACCGCAGAGTATCCCCCACACCAGGATGGTTCCACCTAACCTGTCAATCACCTGGCTTCACCTGTCAATCACTTGGACCAACGATGGAGTCGTGGTTGAAGCATAGCAGCAATATTTTTAGGTTTAATAAATCAGTTACTGATGGCACAGTGCTCTGTTTTAGGTCTTTTTTTTACAACCAAAAGTGCTTTGCGCTGGTTAGGGGGTACTTGGCTGAAAAAATATTTCACAGGGGGTACATCACTGAAAAAAGGTTGAGGACCACTGCTGTAGGGGTCTGGTTTGGGAGTCCCTTTGTCACCACTTGGTGATAAAGGATTTCCATCAGAGTCCAGTACATTCAGAGCTCTGCTACAGCAGTAAGCCCTGGCAGCACGTCACACCTGATGTGCACATCTGCTCTCATTCCACCACACTAATCTCAGGACATTTGGAGATAAAGTCCTCAGCCCTCTCGCTCTGGAACTCTCTGGGATCTTGGACTGCTTAAGGATGTTTATCATAATTTATCGCTTCAAAAAGGCCCAGAGATAATAATAAAGCATCCTTGGGTTGTGTGAAAGCCACTATATCAATACAATAACAGCCATAGATTGTCTAAGCTGCATGTTTTTTTTTTGTTTTTTTTTTTTTTTTTTTTTCCGGCATTGACCTTCAAAAATCCATCTATTTAACCAGTGAATGTGTTTGTGATAGTTTTCATGAGCTTATACCGTACATGGACATGTAACTTGGTGTGACATTCAAAAACACTCTTTCAAGACACAGTGTTCTAGAGTCTGACATGTCTGAACAATCACCAGTATCAGTTACAAAGAGGCTCAGAAGAAATATGGCAATAAGAGCTTCACCTTGTCCATCGTAAACTGTAGTGAATTGGAAACTGGTTTCGTCCACTGTGAGGCTGTCCCAAGGCAGCTTGGGAGGTAGTAACAGCGGCTTAAAGGTGGTGAAATGAGTGTTGCAAGAATCAGTAATGCAAAAAGGTGTAACTGGGGCATGAGAATAAACTCAGTTCATCATGGGGACAGTGAGAGCTGGCCGTCAAACAGGGTTAAGGTCCACTTTCAGAATGCCTGTGGGAAGTTAAAACTGAAAAGCGAGCTAATGATGCAGCAAAAAATATAGACAATAGTAATAATGTCACCAGGTTTTCAACCACAGTGGTTGAAGGGAGAGAGACTGGCTGGACAAAGTAATTAATAGCTAATAAACATCATGACCACTGACAGATCACAGGAGTGAACAAAGCTCATCTTATTACAATGCAATGTTCTGCTAAAACCTGCATCATGAAATTCACGTAAACGTCATTTCAGTCCATTCCACTTATACCTATGAATCACACCTACAACATGGCAACAGAATTATTTTATGATAGTCACCTCCCCTCAACAAATTTTTAGGAAGTGCTAAATATCAAAGACTTGATTTGGCCTTCAAAAACTCTCACAGCCTTAAACCCTCTCATTTGAGATGGCATATTTTCAAGGGACACTGATGCATTTTTCAACAAGGCAGTGAAAACCCCATTCTGCACAATTTACAAAGGAATGGCTGAGGAAGAACAGGACTCAAGTTTTCTTGCTGCAGTCATTACTGTGACCATTAAAAGATGTATGACGAATATTCAAACAAAGAAATGTGATGACAACCCAGTTTTGAACACCTCAAGAAGTGTTTGCAGGGAAAATAAAACAAGCAACAACTGAAACTTTGAATTGTTTGGACTCATTTATGCCAGAATGCCTTCTAAGAGTTGTGAGAAGGAATAACAAATGTATATTACTACTTCCAGTTAAGTAAGTGAGAAATAAATACAACATACATGATAAATTACTGTTTTCTTTTTTTTTTCATCGCGTTTTTCTGTATCATCCCAAATTTGTCTACTGTCGAATTGAAACAAACAGCACAGGCTTATTCCAGTTTTCTTGAAAAGAGGACTGCTTCTAAGATGATATTTGTTGATTCCTCTGATACCCGTCGTGGAAGGCTCATATTCTGCAGGCTCTCATTCAACTGTGTGTACTTAGACACGTGCATGTTTGTGTACACGATAGCAGTGGCTCTGCGTGTGTGTGTGTGTGTGTGTGTGTGTGTGTGTGCAGAGATGGGTGTCCGTCCACAGCAGCTTAGTGGAAACTTGGCAACAAGTCAACTGCTGCCCATGAGGGCTGGTAAACACTCTGCGACCGATCTCCTTCTTTGCACTCAAGTGCCAAACACAATGTAAACTTGTTTCCATCGCTCCATTTGGATTCGGACTCTTTTTCCATTATTCCTCACACGCATCTCAAAATCATGCTGCATTTGATGTGTACTGTGTAAAGAAGATAGTCTAACATTTAGTTATTTGATGCACCTTTTTCATCTTATTACACTTTGTGATAACAAGTTACAGTGGTCAGACAAAGTAAGATTTAAGGTTTCTGGATGTTAATTACGAACCCAACAGCTTGAATCAAGTGGGAAATGCTGCATTTCAGTAGTAAACAGGTCTGCCAGAGAGCATACATGTGTGAGCAGCAGCCGCCGCAGAAGCCAGCGCAGGTCTGAGCCAGGTCACATCAAACAACTGCCACCCGTGCAACATCAAAACCAGATGTCTGATGAATTGCTCCTCATAAAAGATTCCTGTTTCACAATGGACCATGGCATTGCCTAATAGGGTAAGATGGTTACGTGTGCATTCTCCTGTTGTTAAAATTCCTCCGGGTAATTCAGAATGGCCTCTGGACCTGTTTGCACCGAAAGAAAATTTCACAATGAGCTTGTCCTGAGATGCCGGGTGCACTGGAGTGTAAACTGGAACTGAGGCCTAGAGCCAGTCCTTTTCATCTGCAGACTACATCAAAACCAGAATGTGATGCTTTATATTGTCCATTCATGGCCAATGACAGTTTTCTGGAAAGACAATGCAACTGTTAGCAGTTCTCTTAAATTAGATCTTTAAGCCGGTAACTCAATCTCATTGATTTTCTATATGTCACAACCGCCGACAAAAACAGTTGTGTTTTGAAATATAAAAAAAAAATGCTCCCACACTTAAAGGAGCTTGAGGCTCCTTTTAAGAAATGAGACTCTCTAGCGCCACCCTTCACCACAACGGCCGTTGGGGGTAATGCAGCCAACAGCGAAGCCGGCACGGGAGAACGGGGAGAACGCGCATGCAGCGTCATGTGACGTCACATCCGCAGCCCAGCGCGGGAAAATCGGGACCGACTTGCAGCACATTTTGCAAATAAAAAAAACAGCCTCAAGCTCCTTTAAAGGAGCTTGAGGCTCCTTTTAAGAAATGAGACTCTCTAGCACCACCCATCACCACGACGGCCGTTGGGGGTACTGCAGCCAACAGCGAAGCCGGCACGGGAGAACGGGGAGAACGCACATGCAGCGTCATGTGACGTCACATCCGCAGCCCAGCGCGGGAAATTTGGGCCCGAATTGCAGCACATTTTGCAGCACACAGCCTGTTCAAGGCAACAGAGAGATACACTAGAGGGCTCATTCTTTTGGGTTTGGAACGCTTCATCTGACATTATTACTAGAAAACTTAAAACGTATACGAATTTTTTTCATAAATCCTGCCTCAATCTCCTTTAATGGATTTGTTTTTGTAATGCAGGAAAAAAAGGGCAGACGGTGTCACAACATGAGAGCTGCTGTTTAGGCTGACTTCAGCTCCCCTTTCTTTTTGTCACTCTTATCTTCGCTGTGTGAAGAGGGAAGTTTTCGTCTCCTGTCGCCCACAAAATAAACCATTCAGATAAAGCAACGTTGTTTCGACTCTCACAAGGAAAAGTTACCTCTGGGCCCTGATAAGGTGAAGAAAAATGTTTATGACAAAAATCAGCTTGCACTCGGAGCCGGCGGCTGTCGTTTTTGATACACTTCACTGAGAGGGCTGTCGGGCACTCGGTAAACATGTGCTGAGAGGTGATGGACGGGACCTGGCCTCCTTCTGTTCCTATCGCTCCCTGTTAGCACTTCTTTTACTCCTTTGCTTCTCGCTAATCCCAGCTGACAAGGGAAACACAGTGTCTCGTATGTGCCGTAGAGTCACGCTGACCTGTGTCAGTTCAGGGACGTGAGAACAGGTACAGCGAGGGAATTTCTTTATTTAGATAGGTTATAAGAAGACCAGATGTTGAAAAGCTCCAGGTTTAAAAGTCTCTTGCCTTTGTCGCTGAAAGGAAAAATATGAGTGCGATTACACGGGCTCACTTTTCTGATGCCTGTTTGCATGTAAAAGCATAATATGGGCATCAAGAGGAGCAAACATGTGCTTCACACATGCACTACTGCCATAGAAGATCTCTGCTGTGCTGAAACATTGATGCAAATCTGCGACTGTGACGCATCCTTTCATCGTAGCCCATGTGACGTAACCCATCATCATCAGTGACGCTCGAAGTGGGATGATGGGATGAATATTTCAACGACCTGTCTGCTAGATTACGGACCTCCGGGGTCAAACTGGGGGGCCAGAAGACTACTGTGGAAATTTCCACTGAGTGACAGTTTCTGTGCATGCGGAGCTGCCAATTCTCTCATCTGCGCACTCCTTCTTAATTAAAATAAATGCAAGAGTAGGCAGTTTCTAAGGTTGACTTGAAAACCATCCAAAAACTACAATTCAAAACATACTCACTGACATGCAACTTTGCTCCAATTTATGTCCCATTTAAGATAGGGTGAAAGTAGATTTTATTTACTGATTTCTTAACTTCATGAGGAGGAAAAACTGTTTTAACATTGCAGGTGTAGGTTCCTAACATACTTTAGACACTGTGTTTGTTAAAATGGCTTTAAGATAATTGTTTATAATCTGTCATCTGTTTGTGTTATTGTGCACATAAGTTGCATCGTTTTAGTGCAAACAGTTTGTGTCCAGCTGGAAAAATGTGCTGGACCATGTTTAAGACTATTTGCACAGGTAGTACGCCCCCCCCAGCAGGCATGTGGTTTGAAAATAAAAACACTTTATAATCATATGAATCTGATATCTATAGGGCTGGACTGGTGCATTGTGGGGAGTGGCGGCCAAAAGCGTAGTGACTAGAATTGGTATGGAAGTGAAACAGTTAAAAAGTCCAGAGAAGGTATGAAAAAAAAGAAATGTGTAGAGAAAATGGATGAATGAACAGATTTACAATGACTAGTTAACAACCAGAGCAAGATAATGTTACCTGCAGAGATTTTACATGTATGTGGTTTAGAGCCAGAGACTTTGACACTCCTCCCACCTCCTACTTCCACTAAGGCTTTTGACATATTTTTTTTATATTTATGAATATTTTTTTTGTTTCAGTGCATATAAAGCCGAAATTACACATTTCTTGGATGCAGGACTTAAACCTTCAAGCCGGTGAACTGTCAGACATGTCCTCATTTGCGTATGTATTTAGCATCTGTTTTCACGTGAAGAATGAAATCGTAGCAAAAAAACAATAACCACATTTCAGTCATTTTAATCACAACATTGTTACGTAGAAGAGCTTTAAGCAACAGTCATGCATGAAAATGCAAACAAAAAGCAAAAATGGAAGGCTAGTATGCTATAACCTACAAATCACATCGTTATGTTGCGTATGAAGACCTCATGTAAAAGAGGTAAAGAGGCATGGTGGATGTACGGTGCATTGTTTTACATGTTACGCCTGCCAGGAAAGTAGTGGACAGTTACCCCATTTTCTCTTCTTGTGAAATTACAGCTATAGCACTTATGTTATATACCTGCAATTATGTAACTTATTTAAACAACAAAACAGAAGTAATGCAAACAAAGAGACAGAGCAACTACAGCTGATGTGGAGAATCAAACTTGAAGCTACCAACACGGCAGACTTCCCAAGAATGCAATGTGGTATGACAACAGGAACCCTAGAGTTCAGGGAATGACAATAACCTGAACTATATCTTAGTGTCTTAGTGTGGTGACTGAAAACATTACAGGAGAGATGTTGTAATAATAAGTACTTTTCCACAAAAGCAAGACCTTGCTTGAGCTAGCTGTAATGGAGGATTACAACGTAAACTCTGACTATTCAGAAGTCATTAAGAACGATTTAGGAATAGTTAATGAAGATACAATTTTTTGTTTAAGATGGATTACATCAGCATGTGCTTTCCTGTTGAAAGTGTCACTGTGACTGATTTTTCTTTCGGTTTTCTGTGGGGCAGCTGCATGGGCCTGCTGGTGTACTTTCACCCCTGCATTTAAGTCATTTAAAAAGAAAATTTTGAGGAAACTATATCTTATAAAACTACTAATATGTAGGTAGAAACAAAGAGTGAAAAAGAATTATTAATGTTCATAATAATAATATTCATTATTAATATTCACACACACACCTATATATATGTATGCATGTATGTATGTATATATGTGTATTTATATATATATATATATATATATATATATATATATATATATATATATATATAATATATATATATATATATATATATATATATATATATATATATATATATATATATATATATATATATATATATATATATATATATATATATATATGAAGGAAATGAAGCAAGCACATGAACCTCCGTCAGATGTAGTGAGGACTACGCCTGTGGGGCTGGCTGGGGGGGATTTGGGGGTTTCTCTGCTGCTCCTTGTGGAGCTCGAACTCGGGGGTGTGAATGAGCTGAGACTCACGGCTGCTTGGAGAGCTGGTGACAAAACACCCCGGATTTCCCCCGTCCAAAACAACCCCGCTTAAAAGCCTCTGCTGCGTTTTACCCGCGGACCTAACCGAAGATTTTTGCCATTTTCGGGGAAAACTGGCAGGTAGCAGATTATTTGTTTATGGCTGAATGGTCACTGCATGGGGCGGATTTTTGTTGGGAGAAGCTGCTGCTGCTGCTGCTGCTGCTGCTGCTGCTGCGCGGACGGGGCCGCGGAGGAGCCAGGAAAGCAACGAAAAGAATGACAGCAGAAGTCAAAGAGACGGCGCACCACAAAGGAGGGCATGACTGGGGCGTGTGAGCACAGAGAAGCAGTGCCCTAGATCTGTAAAGCATCCGAGTCCCCCCACCCTGTCAATCAGGCTCCCCTTTTCATGCGGTTTGGGACAGCAGTTCCTCAATGCGCACCTGGAAAAACAAGGAGAATGCGTTCCCTGGCAGCGCATCTCCGTGCGTAAATGGAGAAACATACAGTATGTGCCTGTTTTTTTCCCAATATGATGTTTGTTTTGCCACTAACTCAAGCGCTGTCCCATGATCCCACTGCTATAGATGCGTTATAGACTTCCTTATACTCCATAATTGTGCCATGAGTGATGGCGATGCCTGCAGAGGTTTACGGTGCCGGTGCGCCGAGCGGCGCTTATGAGCAGAGCCTGAGCGCGCCGGAGCGCAATGGTTATGTGAAAACATGTGCCATCCCACTGTGCCGTGACCGAGACTGTGAGACGTGGGTGAGGCCACTGGTGACGAGGATACGGAGCTCGCAGAGACTCCGGGCTGCGGTGTGTGTGGGCTTGCTCTCCGCGTTTCTGGGCGCGCTGGTCAGATGCGCAGACTGGAGAGCTGAGGCGAGCAGCAGCAGCAGCAGGAGCAGCAGCAGTGGAGGCAGTGGAGGCAGCGAAGGAGGAGGTGGAGGCTCCAGTGGAGGCTCCGACGGCTCGCATTCATCCCCTTCCCTTCACTTCGCGTCAGGCTGCGCAGCGGAGCTGCTCCAAACTTGCTGGAGTGCGCTCTCGCTGCTGTTCGCCCTCGTCTGTGCCTTCTTCTGGGTCGGCGTGTGCCTGCTCCGCTGCGGGCTGCTCGCGCAGACCGCCCTCTTCCTCCTGACCTTGTGCCACCTGGGCGAAGCGGCGGCGTGCTCTCTCCTGGACGGGCCAGATGAGCGGCTGCTCCCGGTCGGCGCGGCGGCCGTGGTTGTGCTCGTGTGCGCGGCCACCGGCGCACTCATGGTAGCGCGGCTCGAGCGCGGCGTCTCACTGCTCGTGTTCGTCAGCGTCGCGCGCACCGTCTCGCTGCTGTCGCTGCACAAGGTGCGCGCCGCTTGGAGACCGTACGTGGCCTACCTGGTGGGAGTGCTGGGCATCCTGCTGGCGAGGTATGCTGACAGGCTCCTTCCCGAGCAAGGCAGACACGAGGAGGGCTGCACCCCCGCGACCGGAGCCTGCAGGGAAGAGCTGCCTGCGTTTAAAAGGCGCAGGAGGTCCAGTCCTGTGATCGCCTCAGACATGGCACACAGTCAGGCCAACAGTAAGTCACATCGGCGGACCTCTCTGCCATGCATCCAGAGGGACCAGGTAAGAAGTTTGAGTCCCGCTCTGCTTTTTGTTTTGTTTTGTTTTTTAAATTTCTGGATTGTTTTTTTTTTTTTTTTTTTTTTTTCCTTCAGTAAGGAATCTGAGGGTTCTAGCGAAGGAGGAATCAAAGCAGTGGGAACTGGGGGTGGGGGGGGACAGACTCGGACTAGAGTTCTCAGCATCATTTCATCACTCTGTTTCAGCTTTATTTTATTTAGTTGACGTTGAACAAATCATGCAGCTTTGTGGCTGTTTTCTTTTTATATATATATATCATGTTTGCAGCTTAGATATGAGTAAACATAGGTTTAGATCTCTTATACATACAGTAGATTGTTTGAGACCTGATACTCTCTTGAGTCACTTTTAGACATTTCAGGATATTAGAATATCAAACTTTTGCCTATATCAATCGATATTTTTTGCCTTCATAGTCACAATCTCCAAATTCCAACCCAACAAGATAACTTTTTAAAGTAACAACTGATACAATACAATGTACAAAACTGATATGTTTTCTACATTTTGCTAAGAAAATATTGCATAAAGCTTTTGGGAAAACAACTGAAACAAACACTAACAGACCCAGAGTTCATAATGAGCCTTTTTTCTTTTGTTTCTCTCATTTCAAAGTAAAATATGAAGTTAAGCACTCTGTTGCCAATAGGAGACTATTTCTGAAACTGTGCTGACGAGAGAGTAAAGCTCCTGTTATGTCAGTGATTCATTCTCATCCCTAATTATTTATCTCACACATTTTCCCTGGATGATCTCGGTGCCACTGCTTTCTTTGTTCTAGGCTTTAATTCCACTTTCTTAACATCACTTATCGGGCTTGCTGTCCTTAAACCCCAGGAATGTTGTAGCTCCAGCCTTTAAAGCTCCTCTGTCACTGATGCAGATGCATACCTGGGTTACAAGGAAATCAAATCCCAATCAGCGAGCATGCTGGGCATGTGAATGGGAAACAGACTTTTGGCGTGATCAAAGCTCTCGCTGTGACCTGCAAGCGGTTGGCTTTTTGGGAGATGAGAGGGAGCACTGTTGGCTGGGGCCACTTGAAAGATACCCTCAGTTCTCAGAGTTAGTTATCGCTGTCGTGTGCTTGTTTGTTTGTCTTTGTGGATCCACACATGATAGGCCTGAAAAGACTTTTAGATAGGTGAGTGGTTACACCTTTTCTCTCATTTAAGATTTGATGCTGCAGCTCAGGATCTGTTTATCTTTCTTTATTAATTTGAGATTAAGATTCTTCTTTTTTTTCAAGTGTAAAATGGCTTTGCAAAAAAAATATGTCCTCATGCACGTTTTTGTTTAAAAGGCAGGTTGTGTTACCAAACTGTAACATAACCTGCAACTGATGGAAATAGAGATGCAAATGCCGGTAGTGTTATACAAACAGTGGATGCTGTTCTTTTCTTATCTCTTCCTTGTTGCATCAAAAATAATTCTAGAGACAGTGATGCCCATAAAATTAAAATAAAACTTTTTTATTTTATTTTTTTTACATCTTCTCATGAAATGATTGTAAATAAAGATAGATATTTCTGAGAGCAAAATTATTCAAACTTTATGGGCAACATAATATAATCACCTACACTACTGTGGCACTACGGAGGTTGACGGACAAAATATGGTCTAGCCTCTTCAAATAGCAGTAACAAAATGACTTATTTTCCAAAATTATAAAGCCACATAACATATTGAAGGATGAAATTAGTTTGTTCGTGACATCTTCAGATTATTTTTTGTGAATCAAAATTATCTTCGAAATAAATAAAACAATTAAAACAGCACAACAGCCATTAGTGATGCAACATGTTGCTTTGACAAACCTCTTCATATGTGTCTAGGTATATACATATATATGTGTGTGTATATATATGTGTGTGTATATATATATATATATATATATATATATATATATATATATATATATGTATGTGTGTGTGTGCATTTATTTCTATATTTTTTTTCAAAGCAGGGTTTGAACCTACCAGACCCCCCCCCCCCAAAAAAAAAATAAATAAAAATGAATAAATAAATCAAATTAAAAAATGAAAAATCCCCACATTTTCAATATCTTGCCACATTTTAGACATTTCTGCCATCTGGGCCTCGTCTCACCTTGGCCAGGAGCCAACGACCCTCCACTGAAAGATGATCTCATTTACAGCTTTTTGTTGTGGGACATAAAGGCAGCAGTCCTTAGCCTGCAAAGCGAGGAATATATTAGTTTCCATGACAAAGCCTGAGTGATTCGGCGTTTCCTTTCATCTCTGGCGGTGCTGCTAAGCAGTTGTCCAGTCATGGCCTGCCTGTAATTGAGACACACATGGCGTGCACATGCTGTCTTGACAGCGTTTTGTCTGTGTGGTCTGTAACGTGTAAACAAGCCCATGCTGATCCACATAAGTCATCACCTTGCTCACACTGGGTTCTGGCCTTCCTAAGTGGGGGGTGAGACACACTTTTTGGGGCCCCGGTCCAGCCACCACATGATAACGAGACGTGGAGAGGTGTCGGACAGCACATAGTGTCTAACTGACTCTGCATGGGTGAAGGAAATGACTTCCCACCAGCAAAATGTTAGTTTTCCAGAAGTTTCTTTGTCAGGGAACTAAAGTGTTTGGTTGAAGATTTAACTGCCTGCCCTCTTGCTGCGTTCAAAAGAGTAATGTTGTTTTAAAAAAGGGCTTAACAGAGAGTAGATCTGCACTGTATTAAGCTGGTGTTGCTTACATTGCTGCTGTTCATCTGAAGTGTTTTGAAGAATAGCATGAAGCAGGATTGGATTTGATACTTAACTTTGCTTTTCTCAGTGAAGCTTATTCCTCTTATTAAAAGACCTTTCTGAGTGATAGTTACAATGTAAAAACTGTTCACTGAGAAGTAAATGGAGCAAAGAGGAATCCCTCTGTTTCTTCATCCTCACAAGCCTCAAAGGAACAATGTTGCCCTCCATGACGCTGCCAAAGCCAATGCTCCAAGGTTGCGCTTGATAAACACTCATTTTCCCTCTTTTTGATTACATTTTGGCTGCCAGCATTCACCAGCACTCTTAACTTAGCATTTTTCAAAGCTGGGTGCCCATCAAGAAAGTCATTATCAGCTGATATGACAGTGGTTAGGAGGGAGGGGTGTTCTGTTGGTTAGTTTTTCTTCTTGGGGTAATCCAAAATGACGAGCCAGTCCTCTGTGGTGCAGCCGGGGATATTGAACTGGAGGATGAGGTGTGGAATTGTAGTGTGGATCACTTTTCACAGCGTGAAAGGAAATTTGACTCCCTCCTGCTGCAGACATCAGCGCTGTCGCAGAACTTTCTCCTCTCACAAGCGGAGGAAAGCAGTCTGCTGTGTTTTCAGTGTTTTTAACTAAACCCGCTCGGGCTGCGGGCGCGCAGCAGAAGTGATTATGCGGGGAGTGGGAGTGAGCTGCTCTTCAGGCCATTCTCTTTATGAAGTAGTCAACGCCACTCCCTTTACTCTCAGCAACTCCACCCCCTTTCCGAAGCACTCTGCTCCCTGTCCTCTCACTGACACCAACATAAATATTATCCCAACCAGAGGAGGAAATTCTTTCTTAACTTGGATGATAAAGATATTCTTGAAATCTATGATAATGACTTCCTCTGGAATCGGATCTAAATGCAATTACCGTCGCTGTTGTAAATGCTTTCTCGTACTCTATTTTCGCTGCACCATCCATAATTGAATTGTGTTTGGGATGGAAGAGGTTGTTGATAGCCTGTAGGGCATTGATTTACCAATGCTTTTCTCATCCTGAACTGCTTGTTTGTATGCTAAACACACAACCTCATGGGATATGATGGTTTTTACTTCTTTTTTTTTTTACTTTAGACACGTATCCAGGTTTTAAACAGTCCCATTGAAAGCCAGCTTGTTCACTTTGGAAGGAAGCAGATGACAGCTTGGGGATGTATGTCTTATGACTGGACGATCGGCTTCACACTTTTGATAACCATTCAGTCCCAGTGCATTAGCTGGGCCGTGTGTGTGTGTGTGTGTGTGTGTGTGTGTGTGTGTGTGTGTGTGTGTGTGTGTGTGTGTGTGTGTGTGTGTGTGTGTGTGTGTGTGTGTGTGTGTGTGTGTGTGTGTGTGTGTGTGTGTGTGTGTGTGTGTGTGTGTGGACGCAAGAGAACGCAAGTGGCAGAGGGATTTGGGTTGGAATGAAAGTAGGTTATTGAAGGCTTTGTTTAGTGGCCATGCAAAATGGCAGGCTTACCCCTGATACAGATATGCAACTTTTAGTCTTTCTGTTTTTCCAGATTTGTGTCTTTTACTGTAAAGTCTCTCTTCAATTCCTCAAGTTTTATTTATCAGGACATGTTAAAATGTCATCTGGTTCTTACCAAGTGATGAAATTAGGTGAGTAAAACTGATGAGCAACAGCACAAAATTTATTACAACATGCAATTATTTATTTAACAATAACTAAGCCAAGATTCAGAAGAGGCATGCAAAAAAACCAAACACTAAGTACCCCCTTCCTGCTTCCGTAGCAGCAAGGTGTTGTTGATAAAATGTAATTTATTACTTGATCATCAGCAACTAATGCATCTTTCTTTTCTTTTTTTTTAATTAAAAAATTAAATATAACCAAATAGAACAAATTAAAAATAATAATAATAAAAAAGAATGCATCTTTAAAAGCAGAATTTGTTGGAATATTTGTTAACACAATGCCAGAGAGCAAAAGCATCAGCAATAATTTTAGAGATACAATTTTCACTACCATAAATCTAGGAGGGTATTAAAAGGGTATTTCCAA
Organism: Cololabis saira; assembly: GCF_033807715.1. Lineage (NCBI taxonomy): Eukaryota > Metazoa > Chordata > Actinopteri > Beloniformes > Belonidae > Cololabis > Cololabis saira. The sequence continues at coordinate 13,787,197 of NC_084591.1, forward strand.
ACAATATAGAGCCCACCATTCTACAGTGAGAAAGACTATTCACAAATAGAAGGAGTCAAGACAGTTAACAATATTCCCACAAATGGAGATCCCAGCAAAATTAGCCCAAGGTCAGATGGTGAAATGCTGACAGAAACTGCTGAAAACCCAAGAGCTGCATCTTTGTGTCTACAATTTCTATTAGCATGTTAAATGCTGAAGACGGTACAGCTAGAAAGAATGATTTGGGTTGGTTTTGCAGTCACATGTAATTAGGTTGACTATGAATTCTTTTGTATACCAGATTATTCTGGAGTCAGACGTGAGACCTTCTGTCCAACAGATACAGCTTGGCTGAGACTGGATAATGCAGTACAAGCACACTACCAAATCTACAACACAATGGCTGGAAAAGAAAAGAATCAAGGTGCCTACATGGTCCAATCAAAGTCCAGACCTCATTTCGCGTAAAAAGTGTGCTAGGAGCCGAGGAGAAATGGGCTTAAATGAATTACTTTCCAATTCAATAAAACTATAATAAAAAAGGGACCCCAAGAGTACCCGGCCTTCTTGAGGTCCCTGGGAGGAGTACTGGATAGTGCTCCAACTGGGGACTCCATTGTTCTACTGGGGGACTTCAACGCTCACGTGGGCAATGACAGTGATACCTGGAGAGGCGTGATTGGGAGGAACGGCCTCCCCGATCTGAACCCGAGTGGTGTTTTGTTGTTGGACTTCTGTGCTAGTCACGGTTTGTCCATAACGAATACCATGTTCAAACATAAGGGTGTCCATCAGTGCACGTGGCACCAGGACACCCTAGGCCGGAGGTCAATGATCGACTTTGTTGTCGTTTCATCTGACCTTCGGCCGCATGTCTTGGACATTCGGGTGAAGAGAGGGGCTGAGCTGTCAACTGATCACCACCTGGTGGTGAGTTGGATGCGCTGGCGGAGGAGGAGGTTGGACAGACCGGGCAGACCCAAATGGATTGTGAGGGTCTGTTGGGAACGTCTGGCTGAGCCCTCTGTCAGGGACATCTTCAACTCCCACCTCCGGGAGAGCTTCTCTCGGATCCCGGGGGAGGCGGGGGACATCGAGTCCGAGTGGACCATGTTCTCTGCCTCCATTGTCGACGCGGCAGCTCGAAGTTGTGGTCGCAGGGTCTCCGGTGCCTGTCGTGGCGGCAATCCTAGAACCCGGTGGTGGACACCGGAAGTACAGGATGCCGTCAGAATGGAGAAGGAGTCCTACCGGGCTATGTTAGCCTATGGGACTCCTGACGCAGTAGATGGGTACCGGCAGGCCAAGCGAGCCGCGGCTCGGGCGGTCCTGGAGGCAAGAACCCGGGTCTGGGAGGAGTTCGGCGAGGCCATGGAGGAAGACTTTCAGTCGGCCTCGAGGAAGTTCTGGCGCCTCAGAAGGGGGAAGCAGTACTCTGCCGGAACCGTTTATGGTGCAGGTGGGGAGCTGTTGACCTCGACTGGGGACATCGTTGGACGGTGGAAGGAATTTTTCGAGGATTTCCTCAACCCGACTGACATGCCTTCCACTGAGGAAGCAGAGGGTGAGGACTCGGGGACGTGCTCATCCATCACCCAAGCCGAGGTTACTGAGTTGGTTCATAAGCTCCTCGTGGCAGGGCACCGGGGGTGGATGAGATTCGCCCTGAGTACCTCAAGTCTCTGGATGACGTGGGGCTGTCTTGGTTGACACGCCTCTGCGACATTGCAGGGAGGAAGGGGACAGTACCGCTGGAGTGGCAAACCGGGGTGGTGGTCCCTCTCTTTAAAAAGGGGGACTGGAGAGTGTGTTCCAACTATAGGGGGATCACACTTCTCAGCCTCCCCGGGAAAGTCTACGCCAGGGTACTGGAGAGGAGATTACGGCCGATAGTTGAACCCCGGATTCAGGAGGAACAATGCGGTTTTCGTCCCGGTCGTGGAACGCTGGACCAGCTCTACACCCTCCGCAGGGTGCTCGAGGGTTCATGGGAATTTGCCCAACCAGTCTACATGTGCTTTGTGGATCTGGAGAAGGCATTTGACCGTGTCCCTCGTGCCATTCTGTGGGGCTCGGTGAGTATGGAGTCCGGGGCCCTCTATTAAGGGCTGTCCGGTCTCTGTATGATCGGAGCAGGAGTCTGGTTTGCATTGCCAGCAGTAAGTCAGACTTGTTCCCGGTGCATGTTGGACTCCGGCAGGGCTGCCCTTTGTCACCGGTCCTGTTCATAATTTTTATGGACAGGATTTCTAGGCGCAGCGAGGGGCCGGGGGGGATCTGGTTTGGGAACCACAGGATTTCGTCTCTGCTTTTTGCAGATGACGTTGTCCTGTTGGCTTCATCGGACCGGGACCTTCAGCATGTGCTGGGGCGGTTTGAGGCAGAGTGCGACGCGGCAGGGATGAGAATCAGCACCTGGGTCAAAGACGTATAAGGCCTTTGAGTAGCCCATTTTTAAAATACTTAAAATAAAGATATTTTTGGCCATTTTCCAAACATTTGAAATGTAGTGTACACATACATGTATGTGAAAACTTCAAACAAAGGTATTTTAGTGTTTTTAAACCTTTAAACCGTCATTTGGGGCGACCATTTATCTCAAAATTAATAGATTTCCATAACAAAATTTATATTTTAATAAGTATCAGTAATTAAATTAACTGTTCAAGAAAGATAGACACATTTTTCCTTTCATTTTTTGAAAACCATTTTTAAATACATTCTCTCCATAATGGTAGTGTCACCCTCTTACTTACTCTAAAATTCATAAAACTGATTTAAAATGTGTACAAGGTGTATCCACTTATGCATGCTATACCAATAATTTATATTTGAACCAAAACTGATAGACATTCAATTTTGAATTTGATACAGAATTGCCATTTGTTGGTTACCCCACATGACAGGTGGTCACCCCACATGATGCTTTCAAGTTTAATCAAATATAACAGGCTAACAGTTAGCTATATGATCTAAGCTAGCTACTTCTCACCACATATCACTAACAAATTTACCTTCAAAATATAGATTTGCAAATAAAACAAATTATTTACAGTTTTAGGGTGGTCACCCCACATGATATCAAAATGTGACGTATACACTGCAGCAGTTAGAAAGAGGATTTATTTGTAAAGGAGAGAGAGACTACTGACCTGCAGGTTGTCTCTCTGGGACCCTCATGGAGTAACTGGCTGATGCAACATCCTCTTTGAGATGATTGTCAATATAAAAGTCCCTCAATTGTATTTTTTTCATGGTCACCCCAGATGATAATTCAGACAATGAACATATTCGGACAAGATTAGTTTGTGTATTATGATTGAAATGTGTGTACAAATGTTCCATAACTTTGTCAATAAATCTAAAACAAGTTTGAAAGTATGCCCAATAGGGCAAGCATTATTTTTAAATTGTTTTAATGTGATTTAAAACCAGTTGTCCAAACAGAAGTCAAAGCCGGACGGTCACCCCACATGATGTTTTCACACTTCAGATGGCAGAAAATGACCAATAACCAACATGTTTAAATAAAATAAGAGTGGGCACATGTAGAAGGAACGTATTAGACATACATGTTATATTTTTTATTCATTTTTATGTTTATTATTAGGTAAAAAGTTCCATCGGACAGAAAAAGTAAGCGTCACGTCTTTGACCCACCTCCAAAACCGAGGCCATGGTTCTCCACCGGGAAAGGGTGGCGTGCCTTCTCCGGGTGGGTGGAGAAGTCCTGCCTCAGGTGGAGGAGTTCAAGTATCTCGGGGTCTTGTTCACGAGTGAGGGAACGATGGAGCGGGAGATTGACAGACGGATCGGTGCAGCGTTCGCAGTTATGCGGTCGATGTACCGGACCTTCGTGGTGAAGAAGGAGCTGAGTCGAAAGGCGAAGCTCTCGATTTACCGGTCAATCTACGCACCCACCCTCACCTATGGTCATGAACTTTGGGACCGAAAGGACGAGATCGCGGATACAAGCGGCCGAGATGAGTTTCCTCCGCAGGGTTGCTGGACGCTCCCTTAGACATAGGGTGAGGAGTTCGGTCACCCGGGAGGAGCTCGTAGTTGAGCCGCTACTCCTTCACATTGAGAGGAGTCAGCTGAGGTGGCTTGGGCATCTGTACCGGATGCCTCTTGGACGCCTCCCTAGGGAGGTGTTCCAGGCATGTCCCACCGGGAGGAGACCCCGGGGAAGACCCAGGACACGCTGGGGAGACTATGTCTCTCGGCTGGCCTGGGAACGCCTCGGACTCCCCTCGGAAGAGCTGGAGGAGGTGTCTAGGGTGAAGGAAGTCTGGGCATCTCTGCTGAGGCTGCTGCCCCCACGACCCGGGAACAGATAAGCGGCGTACGATGGATGGATGGATGGATGGATTCAATAAAACTAAACTGTAGAGAAGTGGGTCAAAAGTCTTCCAGGTGAGAGACTGACAAAATACATAAAGTATTTACTGTTAGAGGTGTTTATATAAGCGCAAGTCTTGGGGTTTGCTTAGTTTATCAATCTTTCCTGGAGTTACAAAAGACATTTTAAAACCTTCATCTCTCATGTATATATAGTAAATATGAGGCCACCAGCAGAGGATGAGCTGACCTGACCATTTAGATCAGGGGTGTCGAATTCCAGTCTTCGAAGGCCTGCAGCCTTGCATGTTTTAGATCTTTCCCTGCTTCAACACACCCTGATACAAATTACTTTGTCATTAGGCGTGTTACCATTACCCCTAGAATTGCTCAAAACCAAATATCTAAAATGAAATTCCGCTACCAGGAGGTGGTTTTTTGGGGTGATTTGATAATCCACTCATTAATACGATGTGGTTGTCCTCTAACACTACGGCACTAAATCATTATGCATTACATAGGAGCTTTGCTTCTGAATAATAAGAATAATTTAAATGATCATGCACTGTCTTCATTTATGGCTATTTTCTCAACAGCAGTAGCGGAAATCGCGATAATTTATCAGACTAAAGATGTTTCAGTCCATTTTCTTCAACGTTGACACTTTCTTTTTCGTTGTTTTGAAGAGAAATCTTGCAGGACAAGAATTGTGGAGTTACACTTATTCGATAAACAGCGATCAATGGAAACATTGACCCCTTTCAACGTTGCCTTTATCAAACTTTCAGAGATTCAATTTTTTTTTGCGTAAAATCGTCATGGTAATGTAACTATTAACAGACTTGTGCAGACCTTGATGACATCCTGATGAGGATCCATTAACTTGAATCCGCTGCGTTGATGCAAGGAAACAGCTAAAACATGCAGGACACCTGGGATTTACTGTAGACCAAAAGGTCTGAATAGCCTTGTTGTTTAATCAATGTTCAAATGGCCAGCTATCCAGCTGGCCTGCCTCTTCCACAGTTGAACAGTTTCAATTCAGGGTTGTAAATAATGAGATTCTGAATGGTTGTTTATTTGTTGTTTTTTTTTTTAGTTTTTCAAGGGCCAGGCCATGTGTTGTTGTTACTTCCAGTCAGACTAACTTAGTCTTTCCGTTACGCCACCTTTGTCCGACAGACATGTGGTCACATTCCTCTGAAGGCTCTCTCTCTTTGTAGCCTTGTTGCTGTCTTCTCTGAATCCCAGCAATCACCTGGGTGAAATTAAAGCTTTTGTTGTTGATAGCAATGATGGCCAATACTAAGAGAAGAAGATCTGAGTTGTAATAAAACAGACTTATCCTTTAAACTCTACTTTACACGCTTCACCCATCTGTGTCCAATTCTTTCATTACCTTCATTTACAGCGACAAGCGTAGCTCATATTCTTTCCCTGCACCTCTGATCACATAAGCCAACCAAACCAAAGGCCCAGGACTAAATTGAATACCCTTCTTTCCTGTTCGCTCTATCCCTGGCATGACTACGCTCTCGTTCCCTACTGATTACCATGGAAATTGTGTGTGTGTGTGTATGTGTGTGTAGGGTGGAAGCAGCTTGATGGCTGCCAGCTGCTGCAGGCTAAGAGGTTGAATCTGAACTGAGAAACACGGAAGGCCTCAAACCACAGACACAACTAACGCTACTGAAACTGCTAAACGGGCACAAGCCTCCAGTCCTGACACACATCACGCATACTAACACCTCAGTTTCCTGATAGCTGCCTCACATTTGATTCAAACGACACCACCTGAAGTGAATTATGCGCTTTCTGTGTGTGTGTTGATGGGTGGATTACAGACGGGACTTTCTTCTGCTCACTTTTTTAGACTAAAGCAATTATGTCACTTAGGTTTTTCTGTGTTTGCATAAAAGTTTGAGTAATTAAGGTGGACAGCATGGCGCTGGCACGAATGTGTGTATGAGTCGAGTTTGTGAGGGTGCGTGTGTGAGCAAACACAGTTTATAGACGTCCATGTGAGGATTTGGATGCATTTTCATATGCTAAATACTTAACCCGAGAGTTTTGAAGTCCTTACCATTGTTGATCAGTCATTTTTAGAAATGGGATCATGCTTTTCAAAGAAACGTTTTTCTTCTTCCATGCTGAGACAAAATTATTTTGGAAGTTAAAAAAATTGAATTGTCAATTAAAACATGAAAAAAAAACATGGCAAAGAGTAGATGTTAACTACTAACTTTCAACTGCAAAAACTGCATTCTGATTGGATGTCAAATCAGAAGAATATTGGGCCAAACAACAAAGACACTAAACAAGCAAACATCTCAAATAAAGCCTGAAAGTACTAAGTTTTCCAATCCCATTTATTAATAGAGCATCAGATAAGGTAAAGCAAAGCTTTAAACCACTAATGTTTCTAATATTCCAGTAGCATGTCATTGTACAACAAACCTTTGAATATTAAAGTCATTTCTTCGTGTGCTCATTTTTTTAAACAGTCCCTGAACTTGCTGTTACTTGAATTCACTGTTTATTGATGTAGCAAGTTTGCCACCATTTTCAAGTATTAAAATCTTTATTTGTTTGTTTGTCTGTCCCCAAAATGCAAAACTGTGCAAATTGAAACCACACATAAAACAGCCTCATGGAGTTGTGACTCATAGTCCGAGCTGTGTGTTGGTGAAATTGGACCCAGAAATTTCCAGAACTTCATATATTTTGGAAATAAAAAAACCCAACCCAAATACTTCAGATGTAGCTGATAACCTTCAATCTGTAGCCATGTGAGCTAGTTTTATCATTGTGTTGTAAACCTATACGAAGGTGTCGGAAGTAATGGCTTGGGTGAGAATCCAAAGTTATTGGCTGTTTTTTTCCAGTAGTTCGGACGAGAGGCGACAAGTTAGACGGCGCCTCCTAAAAGTAATCAAATCAAATATTCCTTCAAGTTAAGTGAAACTCCTTCCCCTCTTTTTAAAGGAAAATTCCTGAATTAAATCAGCCCTAGGTCTATTACTAGATGGTAGCGAGTGTAAACGTTCCTTAGGGACCAAAACGACGTGACTAAAAGCAGTTTTGACTCAGAAAGAAATATAGTTGTCAACATTAGAAGTGGATCAAAACATTTCACCAAAGTTGTCCTAAGACAAGAAGGTTACTGTTCAACACTCTTCCATGACGTGGAAGTGTGTTTTTGATCCACTTCAAATGTTTGCAGCATAATGGCTAATAATGTGCACCAACAGGGCAAGTAGTGAGGTCAGAAAAATAATTTATTTCAAGCCTTTGACAAAGTGAGGATAGAGTCTGTACTGATCGGACAAGGAAGCTTTAATTTGTATGTGTATAGAAAATGTATAAAAAGGACTGTTTGTAGAGGCGTGCTCCCCCCATTCGCTGCTACCCCTTCATAGGGACAAGTCAAGCACCTCTGGGTCCACATAACTGCATTGGTGCATACTCATGACAAAGTAGGTGAAAGCAGCTGCCATGCACACTCCTCCTTCCACGTTTATTGACGGGATGATATTGGTAGTTGACCTATAGAATAGAAGGGTACTCCTGTACAAACAGTCCTTTTTGATACACTTTTTGCACACGTAGCATGTTAAAAGTACTTTGGGTCATCTGTGGAGCCTCTATCCACAACATTTTGGATTCTTGTCAAAGGCTTAAAATCGCTTTTTATTTAAATGTCGATACTTGGCCTCTGGGTGAACGTGAACGACGATAATGCTGCAGACATCTGCTCCAACTCATACCTGCATCAATTCATGTTTCCTCCCTAAGAGAAGATTACACTATCATCCAATAATAGGCTAGGGTTGATTTAACTCTGGAATACTGTGTTAAGGAAACTGTCCCATACATATCTGCAATGATATTAACTGGGATTAAGATTAAGAGATTATTAAACCTAATTAGGATTAGATTTAAGAGAGCCAAGATTTCTGTTTGCATCCTAAAAAGACTGGAAAATAAAATATTAAAACTTTGATAAAACAACAAAACTAGTCGTGCCAAAGACTTTTGGACTGCACAGTTGGAGCCTCTGTAAAGTTGCATTAACTTTTAGAAATAAGTGTTGTCTTCTTTTAAACCCAATATGATATTGATAAAAGTATAAAAACGTGGAAACTTATATATGTGACGTTTCAAAAGTACCTAAGAAAAAGTAGTCTGAATCCTACTTTGTAACTGTATGTGAGAACTGGTGTAAAATGCTTAGAGGCTGGACAGGTTGATATGAGCTGCAGCAGTAAATCATTACAGAGAACTGAAAGCTGCATCTCAGGTTTTTATTTTTATTTGTGGTTTAAAGGGCCCTTTCAGTCACACGTGGAACCCACCTTCAGGACAGTAATCCCCTACATGAGGGGACATTCCTGCGCTCGCCCCGCTGCTACGTGAGCTGGAATGTGCAGGTTGAGCAGGAGCCTGAAAGCTGGCCTGTGGGCTCGTTGGCCCGGCCCCTCCCCTGCGACCCGGGCCAACACCACCATCCCGGCCTGTCACCAGGTGTGCAGCTGGCCTCTGCCGAATGAATAGACACTCTCACGTTGCCTGAGGAAGTTCATACTGAGGAGTGTGTGTGTGTGTGTATGTGTGTGTGTGTGTGTGTTCATAACAGGGAGATTGAAGTTGAAAGTTAGGGAAGGCAAAGTCCTAGATCTAAATAGCTGCAGTGAGTTGAGTGTGTTTTAAAAAAAAAAAAATGGAAGAAACAGCTGTTAATTTCCCCTCTCCCAGCGTGCACATTTGGGACAGCAGTGTCCCAAAAAATTGATCTCATGGTCTTTCATCTGCATCTGGGTTCAGACAGGAAGTTCAGCTGCTCCCTCAGGTCCAGTCACTGGTTCTGTGTTGGAAACAGAGCAGACGGCCGCGGCTGCTGCTGCAGTGATTCATTTAACAAGCGGGAACATTTTGAACATTTTGAACCCGTCTGACTGGGCTCACCAATAAATCAAAACGTAACCAGCTATTAATTGATTATACGTTTAATAGCCTGCGAGGGGCTTGGTTTCAAAGACAAATAAGTGGAGTTTGTGTTGCTTTTTTTCGACCTGCTTTTTCTATAAATTCTGCCTGGAAATCTGTTGGAGATATTTTATTTAATGAAATGGCGCTTTTGATTTGAATTGAACTGAATAACATCCAGGCTTCTCAGTTTAGTCACAGAACTGTTGTCAAAATACCAACACATGTTCATGCACAAGTTTTTATTAAAAACAACCAAAGAAAAAAAACTAGACATTTTGATAAAACTTGAAGGAAGTACCTAATTATGTTTATTCTGATTCTCTGCTCAATTATACGTTTATTCATTTTAATTCCCAGCATTTTTATCTGTGCTTATTTGTTAATAATGCACTTATTACTCAGCTTTATTCTAGATTTGATTTGAAGTACTTTATTAGAGGACAGTTGAGGTAAAACATGTAATCATCAATTTGTGAAATCTGATGCATTTTTGCAGATTAATTATACTCATTACACAATATTTATAAAAATGTTACTGTATCAGCAATAGGAATACAGAAAAACGATAGGTCTGGTTTCAAAAGAGTGGTCACGCCTTGACAATTTTCATATCTCATTGCTTTTGAAAGCTGAAAAAATGCTTAATAACAACAATGTACATACATGGGGTAGTTAATATTTCTATAGCTATCCTTTGCTTTGTATGCATCAGTTACTTTTACGAGTTTTAGGCCCCCAGTCAGTTGCTTGGATGTTAAATGCGACTGCAGCTTTTGAAGAATGAGAACATTTGCTCCCCTGGAAAAGTTTTCAGCTCGCAGTTCCCAAGGACAAATATTCACCTGCTGTTAAACTCCTAACGGGACAAAAAAATCAGTCATTGAAGTTCTGAAACTTGACAAGTGAAATGATGCTTAATCTTTTGCACTTGAGCCACGATATGCTGAGAATTCTCCTGTCGTATCAGTTAAGAAAAAAGCTGTTCATTTACACTATATTATAATTATAATATTATATATGCCCTGGGGTTCCCAAACCTTTACATACAGCTGAGAATACTATAGCTATCCACTTTTCTGTATAACAGTGTGCACGCTAAAACCTAAAAGTAGATTTTGCGGAGCAAATAAACCACATTTTTATGAAATGCAGAAAAACAATCTAATATCTGTTATTTGATTCTCAAGCAGAAATGTCTTTGAATGTCTTCCCTGTCCAACTTCATTTTAAAGAAAGCCATAAAGACCCGTAAAGACAGACAGAAGAGTTTGTAAAATATAACGATGGTGGTGACAGGTGAGGGTGACTGGGTGTAACAGGAGCATCCATCAGAGCTCACTCTTTCCAAGTGAGAAGACCATCGCTCACAATGATTTCAGGTTCTGCATGCCAAAGATGATAGAGACCGTCCAAACTACTGCTAACGATGCAAAAACACAGCCCTGATGATGTACGATGGGCTTCCTGCACCCGTGGCATGTTTGATTAAACCCTTGATTCAGTTTTTTAAGTCATTTGGGGGGCACCGGTGGCCTTTACTAGACCGTCACAGGTTTGGGAGTTGAATCTGGATTGGCTGCAACAACGACTGGAGCCTCTGTAGATGGGTCACATGTTCAAGCTTAGGACTCATGCAGCACCCCTGATGTATACTTTTGAGTTATGAAAAAACATGTGCAGCTTCTTTTAATGGGGGGATTTCGATTTACTGCTATCATAGTAAATCTGCCTCTTAATGAAAATGAAATGGCTCATCGGGAACAGAAGAATCAGACAAAAACAACTGCAGACTGTTGAACAGATGAGTTGTTGGAATTAGCAAAAGCAGACACTGATTCATCTTGCACAGTTACAGCAATAATTCTCCTTTTCTTAACAGAGAAAGGGTGGTGACAAGGCGCGACGGATGAGTGTGTTGCTGCCAACAGATTGCTGATTCGTTTGCATGATCAGCTTATTTTCTAGCCTCTGCCTGATCTGTAGACCCCTATTTTCTAAAAACATTGCAATGGCGTGTAAAGTAAACATCCAATATTTACTTAGCAACAGCGCAGTAACGCAGAGCATCTCAGAGAGGCAGAGCCTTTCAGAAGCAAAGATGAGACCGGTTTTAAAACTGTGAAAGACTGTGCAAGAAAAATATTCAGAAATTAAAGAAAACATTTTTTTTTACTTGAAATGTGAAATTACATCAATATCTATAAATCTCCTGGGTATAGTTTTAAAGTCAGCGTAATTATTTATAAATATTCATAATATTTATTATATCTTAACTATACATATATTCTTTTTTATATGATTGATTTGTAAAGATATATTAATTATTTACACTTTGATGTTGACCTCACATTAGGCCGTCTATGAGGTGCATCACTGGGGATGTTTGTGAAAAATATTGATCTGCAAATCAATTGCTGGTATAATCTGTAAATCTTCTTATACGATGTAGTACAAGCTGATTGATATAAGGATACGGACAGTTTTTTTATTTTATTTAATTTTTTGCATGTTATTCATGATGGGAAATACTGTAGCCCTTTCCTCCCTTCATATACAGAGATATGGTTAAAATGCTATTATAAGTAACTTAATTTACCTTCAAAATGAAAGTCCTTTGAAGCTAAGTGTTAATCAGTTTACTCTGCGGGCTGCATGTCTCTCCAGTTCAGTGACGTGGTGAATAAAAATGTGTTGTTGTAACCTCTGCCTGGGGAGCCCTTCCTGTCCCTCCGGCCCGCTGCCTCGCCGGCCTCACCGCTCACCGTGTCTGTCCCCTCAGCCAACAAGGCTTCTGCTGTTCCCTACTCAATGCTATGTCTTAATCTCCAAATATGTTAAAAAACGGGGGAAAAATCTGTCTGTAAATGTATCTGTCAGTCAGGTTATTTCACCCCTCGGGTCCAAGATCGTGGGTCAGGGGCCTTTTCACAGTCACTTCCAATTAGTCTGATATTAAACACGCAGTGTATAACTGTAGTGCTGTGCTGAATTTATATGATGGTGCACAGAGTCTATATGACTTTGGCTTTAAGGGAGACACCGTGTACAAAGTACGGGTGTTGGAATGTTTGTTTTGATGCTCAGCTAAGTGTGCATGTTGTCTGTCTGTATATGTGGCGATGGACTGGTGACCTGTCCAGGGTGAACCCCTGCCTCTCGCCTGTAATGAGCTGGGATAGGCTCCAGCAGACCTATGGATGGATGCTCAGCTAACAGTGGAAGGCCATTTTTGTACACCCATGGTCAAATTTTTTTTCACCAAGTCTGCAAACAGAGACTGATGATGGTCGCCTACGGGAAATGAGTTATGTTTATTTATTTAAATTGGTTTAAAAAAGGGGGAAAGAACCGCTTGGAAAACTCAGGCCATGTGCTTTTGAGTGTGATGCAGTTGTGTCTCCATCACAATCGTCCGCTCCAGCGGACTGGCGAGGTAAAGGCTCATTGATTTGTCGCAGTTCTGCCCTGCACTGCCTGGAGACAATAAATGATGTCAAGGCTGACGTGTTCTTGTGAAGGTGACATCCTTTTACACTATCACTGACTGTGGAAAGCATATTTTATGAACAGCTTCAAACAATACCGGACTTTTATTTCTTTGCAGGCAATAAACCCACAATGTTTCACGTTTTTTCACCAACTTCACATCTGGTTTTGCATTTCAAGCCTGCAACACATCGCAAAAACTTTGGAACAGTAAAGCTTTTACTACTTCATAAATTGCTATTTCTTTTCGCAAGTGATGAAGTGTTTCCGTGGTGATCGTGTGCAATTGTTCCTGCAAGCATGGTTAAAGGTGTGCAGTGGTGTGGGGCTTTTTGCTGTGGCCTTTCCTCTGCAGGGGACGCAGGCTCCACTGGCCGTAGCCTCCTCTTCCTCAGCTATGTTGTCGTAATGTGTAGAAAAAAGGGTTTGGCATTGTGGCACATGGACGTGCTTGAAGGCAGAACCCATCCTGCCATCACTAAAGCTAATGGTCTTTGCCCGGGGCACTGATACAACCCCATTCCATCACACAGCCTGACTTTAGGACTTGTTACTAGTAACAGTCGGGATGGGCCATTTTGACTTTGATTTGGAGCAAACGCTGTCAATTTCATCCATAAAGATCCAGAACACCGATGTGTTTGATGACAACGATACACAGTGTGATGGTCCATCCCAGCTGCCTGAGCCTGGAGATGCTGCACGGAGATGAGGCTTTTGTTTTCCTTTAGTTTTTTTTGCACAGTAAAGTTTTAAGTGCTATTTGTTGATGGAGCTCAACAAGTTAACATTTGATAAAGGTTGTGATCCTTTGTCCGTGTGGTTACGCCATGATGATTATTGATGCCGTGGTGTCACGGATGCCCAGCGCAGCCAAGCACCCTTTACCTTTACCTCTGTTGCAATCCTTTCTTTGATGAACACTATTTTTAAACATTTCAAAGATTTTCTCTCACACTTGTTGACAGAGTGGAGACCATCGGCCCATTTCTTCTTAATCGTCATTATAAGTCTCTGCTGAGATCAGCTTTGTTCCACATCAAGTTCCTTTTTCGGGAACATGATGCAGGCCTGAAATGAAAAAAAAATAAGGTATGCTAGCTGACAAAATTACGTTTATAAAGATTTACGGATGTTTTAAGAAAAATAAAGAATATGTTGGGTTCATACTAGGGGTGGGACGATACGGGTAACTAGGGGTGGGAAAAAATATCAATATGGCAATATATCGCGATACTTTTCCAGCTGATTCAATATCGATATTCAAAATTTGAATATCGATTTTTTTTTTTTTTTTTTTATCCCCGATTTTTTTCCCATTATACCACCCAGTGCTCCTACCTAAGTGACAGTCCTGGGCATTGCCACTCTCTACCAACCCTGGGAGGGCCCTGCACTAAGCTCAGGTTTTATTTCATGTTTTATTTCATTTTATAATTTATTTTTTATATAACACAATTGCCTGTCCTTAAAAAATGAAAAATAATGGACAGAGGTTTATTTATTTATGGATTTATATCTATACTGACTGATCACTGTGCCTGTCCTTGGTTTTAGTACCCATCTTTCTTGTGTTTATTATCATTTGCCACATAATTAAAGCAACCTCATACTAAATTTAATGTTAATTTCATATGATGTAAATAATATGAAAAACATATACAAATATGTTGTAACTTTAGCTTGTATAGTTATAATAAAACATTGTTTTGACTCAGTTTGTCCCATGAATTGTCACTATAATCTGATGAACGTGCAACTCGGATTTTAAGATCCATCACTATCATCTGATGTACATATATACAACTTGGATTTTAAGATGTGTAATGCATTTTTAAATTTTTCGGTGAACTATGTAGAATATAATAATCGGGATATCGCATAATCGGGATATCGCAATGCGTATCGTATCGTGGCTCAAGTATCGTGATGCGTATCGTATCGTGAGGTCCTTCCCAATACCCACCCCTACGGGTAACTCACGATTCAATACTGTGGCGATATGTGGTCCACGATAACGATAATATCACGATACACAATATTCAATATATTGTAAGAAATTTCATCAACGATATATGTGACTGAAAAAGAAAAAATACCCATAAAAAGAAAAACGTCTGTAGTTATGCATTTATTCAATGCCAAAACGTCATACAATGTACAAAGAAAGTGCATTTGTATAGAGCCTCACTTCTTCCTAGGCTTGTAAATGTAAAAACTGTACAGCTAAACAAATTAAAGTGCATGAACATTAATAACATGTTTTATATAAACCAGGACAGTGCACTGCTTTTATTTCCAATACTGAAAAGTCAGTCAGCAACTTAATTTTGCATAGTACCTCACTGGCTCCTAGTCTTGTAAATGTAAACACTGTACAGCTGGACAAATTGAAGTGCATGAACAATAGTGCGGAGACAACCACGTAAATCCATTATGTGTGTTGTAATAAAATATTGATATTTGCCGTCAGTTTATCGATTATTTATTGCAACAGAAAGCGCAACAATAAATTGCAATATCGTTTTTTTACCCACCACTAGTTCATACTGATATGCAAAATTAAAAATTTTGTAAACGTAGGAATCAGTGCTTTTTTTTTTTTTTTTTTTTTTTTGCATTTAAGGATTTTATCAGTACCGTCCCACTGTTATATTGTCTCATGTAATGGCACCCTGCTGGACTGAATAATTACAGTAAAATCCCCATTACTCCACTCTTTCCTTGGTCTCTTATGTCTCTCTTATCTCTTCTGTGACGGTGGAAAAAATGTCAGTGTCAGCCCTTCGGGTCTGAGAGAGTGCGGCTGCTTCACCAGCGCCATTTGTCTTTCTTTCACTCTTTCCGATACTCAGGTGACACTTTGCATTGACATCTTCTTTCTTCCACCTTGAAACATCAACAGTTCAGCTTCTCTTTGGCTGTCATGGTCACACCCAGTTCAAAATGAACATTCAGGAACTGTGATAGATTTGGCTGGTGATTCATCAAGACTTCAGAGGGAGCGTTTCCATTGTAAGCATGTGGTGGTTTTGGCAAAGCTCCACAAATTGGAGCGGCAGAAGGACTTTTGACGTCATCTGGAAACGTGACCCACTTCTCAAGAGGAGAGGAGCCCTGGGCTGGTGGAGCAGATGCTGCACAGATGAGCCCGCGCGCGTGCACACACCAACACCTACTTTATATGCACACACTCTTCTCTGTCTTTATTTTCCATTAAAATGCCCACAGAAAATGAATTAATGGCACGGGAACTTTAGCCGGGTCTCATTTGGGTTTGCGGTTGTACACAAGCGTGAACTGATGTGGTTGCCTGCTTGTGCTTTGGCAGAAGAGGTAGAACATGATGAACGGGGGGCTGTTAGTGGGTCATTCAGGTCGTATCGGGCTGGTTTCCTCTGAACGGGTCTCGGAGGGCCAGAAAAGGGCCTCGAGCAGATTGTGCCGCATGTCTCAAAGTGACATTGCTCCCGTTACGTAAGGTGGATGTTCATCTCTCCACCGACTTCATAAATCTTCTCCGGAGATGTTACGTAAAGTCTTTCCTTCTGCTGTATCAGCTCGTTAGATGTTTAATATTCCCTCTGTACATCTGCATCAGTTGACAACGCCAACGTGCCGGTCAGAGCTCTTTGTTGCAAGACTGACAGCACAGGACACATTTCTGCTTCCTGTGTCTGCTTGACAATAACTTAATATTAATCTTGATTAAAAGCATCTGCCATTGGCAGCCTCCCATGGCAGCACAGAGAATTGTCCTCATGGTGTAGTCCAAAGTACGTTAGCATAAATTAACTCGTACATCTGATTTTCTATTGTGCAACTTAAATGTTTTGGTTTCGAACAGCAAAAAGGCAGCTGTTTTGGGTAAAAAAGATTTTTTTTATAAACCCTCTATATACAACATGCTCAGCATTGAACAGAGAGACAAGTCATACAACATTTTAGAAACTGGTTGGTGAACTTTAAAGGTATTGTGACATCATTTTTAACATGCTTTTAACACTATTAAAAGTCTTGGCCAACATCCCTCAAATGTGTCTAAAAGAGTGTAACAAGAAAAACTTCACTCTAGTACTCTATTCCTGGCTTTTTATTACAGTGTTTTTTTGCGCCGTGAAAAACGCTTCCTTTCCCCCCTTTCCTATCAATCATTGCGCCGCTCCTCCTCCAAACCTCCTCCTCCTCCAGCCATACGCTCACAGCGGCGTCGGAGAGTTAAGCCGGGAGCGACAGGCGAAGCATGCACGGAAAAGCAGGAGGGCGAACCACAGCAAACAATCATAAAAATAAAGGCATGCAAGCAGCACTGTCCCCTTATCTTAAGTCCAGTCAGTGGCCGCGGGTCTTCTTAGCAGTTTTCCTCTGGTGATTAGAACAAAAGAGGCTCTAAACAGCCGTGTTAAGCCTCATTTATGGTTCCGCGTTAAATCGACGCAGAGCATACGCCATAGGGTTCAGCGTACGGTGCGCGTCGCCGCGTAACCTTACGCCGTAGGCTCTGCGTCGGTGTAACGCGGAACCATAAATCAGCCTTTATGGTGCGCTGGAGAGGAGAGGAGGCAGGGAGCCGGGTGGAGGGGGCGGTGATTTAGCGGGCCCTGACGTCACGGCCCGCCACCAAACCACATGCGCCGTTTTTGCACAGTTATGCGGAAAATCCCAGAAAGCACACAATACACTGAATGTTAAAAGTTCGTTGTTTTTTGGGTGTAATTGATGTCAAGACACCCAACAAAACACAAAAAATCAAGAAAAATGTGTTTTTCATGTCACAATCCCTTTAAGTACAGTATTTGGAAGCTGAAATCAGATCCAAAACGAGACCGAGTACTGGCATCACGGATGAGTACAAACATGTTCATGAATAAAATGTGGGGGGAAAAAAAATCTTAGAATCTTTGAATCGAATCTTTAAATAAAAATCAGGTCATTGGTGTCTCCATACATGTGTGTCATCATACAAATGGCCTAACTTTAATAGGAGACGGCAGCCTTTAGTACCCTTTAGTATTGTCAAACATCTCAGATCAACATTCTGAAGGAGTGTATTTTAAATTGAAGCGTGATCCTTCCAAGTTGTTTTGAAGCCAAAACCTGCAGAGTAAACTGTTTGCCATCAGCGTGTAATATTTAGGCAGCTCATGTTCCAGGGTAGCTATGCCAAAAGACATCTCAAAGAAAGGAAACAAGGCAAAATGACGGTTTGGTAAATTTAAAGTTGCTCCTCCATAGGAGAAGGTAATGTTTCATCCAGTCTAATTTCACCCATCAACCTGATACTTACACCACAATTTGGGAAGCAACTCCATAATTTGTGCGAATGTCAAAACTTGAGTTGATTTGATCATATTGTGGATACGACCTCCTTATAAAAAGTGCCAGGAGCAATTCTGAACTGAACATTAATTTGTGAACATTCATTTCTGATATGCATATCAACATGACTGGTCAGATTTTTTTATTCTATACTGTATAGTCTTTTCATCTTTGCTGCATAATGTGTAAATAATTGATTTTGAGCCTTCAAAGAAATCCTAGGAGCTAGGTTAGCTTTAATTTTCCGTCAGCTCTCACAATAAGTCTTAATGTTTGAACAATTGAGTTTTAGAGTCTAGCCTCTAATCAATAGTCATATATAAGTCATACTGCAGGATGATGAATTTAAGTCATTGGGGCCTACAGGTGGAAACTGGGGACCTTCAGAGCAGCAGTGAGCTTGTCTGGTGCAACAACAGAAGACGTGAGAGACGAGAACTTCTCTGTTCTTAAACTGACCCATGAACAAGATGGAGTGACTGGAATAAACCACACTAAGGTGTGAGCGCGGCCAGGAAATGCTGCTTTAGGTGCCGCCTGAGCTCGCCACCAAGGAGTCGTATCATTTCAGAAAAAAAGTAAAAGCTCTTTGCCATCTTTTCCTTTTTTTATATATTATATTATTCTGCCATCTTTTCCTGATATTGACTTTATCTGTTCACCAGTGGCATCCGTGTCTTCTTCAGTTATTCATTAATGTTAGGGTCTACATCAATATTATGACAGCACATTTTGATTAAGTTTTAATCATAGTTTTTTGACTAAAGTAAAGCTAGTTAATAACATAATTTAGTTGGCTCTACAGGATAGGATATGAAGTGGTTCCCTTTGAATCTCAGAAATTTCTACTTATGGAATAATGACATGAAAATATATATGTATTGATCTATTAAGTCATGGTCATAAAGTCTGAACGTGATAAAATGTGAATTTGAAACTCAAAGATAACTTTGCTTACTGTACTTGACCTTACTTTTTTATGAGAGAGTATCTCAGTATTATTGAGAAGTATTGATTCGTGGTTCTTCGTAATACTTTTTCATCTGCTCCGTATTCCCTCTTGTGGAAGTCCTGCGTTACATTTACTGCTGTGTTTTTCGAAGAAACTCTTAAGACCAGAATAACCTAAAAAGGCGAGTTATTACTTTTTTCAAATATTTTATGTCCTTCTCAAAGCAGAACAAAGGTTTTTCATTTTAAAATATCAGTTTTAACATAATTTGAAACAATGTATCATTTCTTTCAGCATTGTCTAACTGATGAGGTCTCCTGTCTCTACTATCCGTAAAAAAACAGGAAAAGTTACTGTGGGCTTCTCTCCGAGTCATCTCCTCTCTGCAGGACTGAAAGGTTAATGGATTTTTAATTTGGATTTTTTAATTTTAACAGATACAGTTAACACGTGACGAGAATCGCAATTTCTCTTTCCTGCTCAAAAGTTATTATTTTGGTGTATTTTACTATTCCATTATGTAACACAATAAATGTGCAAACATGTAAACCCACTATTAAGAACAGTTCAGTGAATGTGTAGAAAAAAACACAGAAGTAGTGCTGGACTAGTGATTTCTCATAGTTGTTTTAAAAGAAGCGAATGATGAACTGAAGCTTGACTTGGGATTTGGACTCAGCCCCGAATCAAATTTGATTGTTATATATCCCTCAGAATTATTAGATATTTTCTATAATATCTCACTTCTATAATATCTCATAGACAAAACTAGATATTTTCCCCAAAATCGTTTAGAAGTGATTAAGAGATTCAAAGAAAAAGAATAAGAAGAAAAAACAAGGGGCTGACAGAGCAAGAGACCGAACAGTAAATCTCACAACAGCATCATAAAAGCAACTTCACCTCCACACCTATAGGGGGACCCACTGAGTTCTAAATATCAAAAAGTTCCTTTCTGCTGTCTGGCTTTAAAAAAGTATACATTTTTGATTTACATCTCACTTTAATGGATCATTTATTTCTCTAATTTCCTTAATCAATAATATCAATGTTACATGACAACAGTAGTTCAGCAAAAACACATCAGCTTCAGCATGCTTACCTTTAACCCTTTAAAGCCTGACATGAAATATCACAAAAAAATGCTACATTTATTTTCATCAAGTGTTGATCGGAATCAAAAACACTTAAAATTTGGTGTTATAACAATTTATAAATAATTATTATGAATATGTTAGATAAAATCTACGTATTTTTTAGTTTGTTTAATTTGTATATGTTTTTTGTTTGTAGATGTCTTGTCTTTATTCGCTGATGAATGTTTTAATACACTCTTACTTTTCCTCATTGTTCATTAGATTTAATTTCATTATGTGCCCATTTTCATTAAAAAAACGAGACCATTATTGAAAACTGATAAAAATTTGTTGTCAACAAAGGTAACGCTGAATTTTTTTCAGCTTTGAAATCAAAATTCAAACTCCATCACCCATAATAAAGACTCTGTAAACTGTCTCTGATGAGCTCATCATGTCTGAAATGTCACTGATAATGGCGATTTGTCATCTTGGAGGGGCGGTTCAGTTCACTGTTGGGGCCGCTTGTCTTCAGGTCGAGTTTTACATGGCGTTGAGAGCAGAACCAGCGAAATGCACATCCTTATAAAGATTATTCTTGCTTCATTTTACACTTACACATGCACTAATACCGCACGCACACATACTTACATTAAGGAGGGCCGGTGTCTGTGATGTTGCCACAGATGTAATAAGCACCCATTCATATCCACGCCGGTGGAATGTTAAGACTGATTCAGGGTTGCGTTAGATGAAAAGGTCAGTGGGCTTGCTTTGAGTGAGTGTAAGATTTCCATCATCACATCGCACGCTTGAGCGGGCCCAGTCCAAACTACACAAACAGTGTCTCTGAAGCCCTTGACAGCCTTGATTCTGCCATTAAGTCAATAATCTGGCCTCACTCTCTCCTTCCTCTCCTCCCTTCACAACTGAGCTGCTGTTAGTTTACGTACTTCCCTTTTTACTTACCCTCAACAACTCTTATCCAAACAGCAGCATACCTTTCCACGTTAAGTGTTTCCCCTTCACCCATCATGTCATTTTCCACAATTCTATACACTCTCCCTCATGCCTCGCCCTGGCATCTTGTACTGTTTCCAGACATTGATGAAACATATTAAGGGGAATGTGTGGAACGTCAAAGTCTGTTTGCACGGAACGAGGCAGGAACAGACACACACACACACGTACGCAGCGTGGAGCGTGGAGAAATTGCGCCAAGAAAGTGGCATCTCTGCAGCCCGTTAGATGGAGATTCAGTGGACCTGTACAAGGCTTTAACATGTGAGGATCCTCTGCTGGAGAGGACTGGAAACATGGGGTCACATTTGAGAGAAGCAGTGATGGACACACACAGAAAATATCACACACAAGGGTTCTCTTCCAAGCCCCACAATGCCCTTCGTCGGCGCCCAGATAGCCCTCATGCATTGGCCAAACTCTTTCATATCCGTACAGGCTTGACTGCAGGTTGCAGCAGCCGGACTTTTTGTGAGCTGCAAAAAAATAACAAACTCTCCCACTCTCTCAGACATTTGGAAGCTCAAGACACGGTAACACTCCTTGATTCGTAAGCACCGAGATGTTCGTCATTTGTTTTAAGGAAGTCTGAAGACTAAACGCTGTGGGAGAGCAGCGCGTAGCAGCAGCTCTACCCTAATGGCTCCCCTGAGTGAAAGCATGCTTTTGCATTTTCCAAGAAGAGAAACAATTGAGGGAGAAAAATGAGTTCAGATATCATTCCATTTTACACATTTTCTACAAAGCAATTCACATATATACGGTATGTGGACTGGCTTATATTTGAACCTAGCCAAGGACTATTTTTAGCATTAGCTTTCATGAAAATGTTCCTATTAAAAGTGATATAAAGACACTGTTTTTCTCATTACCTCTTTTTTCTTTTTAGTAAAACATTTTTTTAAATCCCACACACTCCTGCATCATGTCTTTATAACTTCCCACTACATCAGCCAACACATGTTGCAATGTGGACTTTGCTCTTTTCTCATATTAAACATGATAAGTGGTGTCTAATAAGCTCCATGAGACTCTTGAGTTCTTGGGAACATTTTTCAAATCCAGATATCTTGGTTTTGTTGGTTTTTCATCCAAATCTTGGTAATGGTCTTTCAAGAACAGTGAAAGAAGTCTATTTGCCTCCTATAAGGATTTGACAGTGTCCCAGGATACGTTTTGTAGCTCATAACTTATGATTTTAACCTAAATCTTCACCAGAACTCATTCTAAACATTATTAAACAGCATTATCTCTTGGACTATTATAAAATGTGTCAGTGCAACTATTTTTGTTGCTTTAATAAAGCTCTGCAGTATGCAAATTTTGCGAAATATTTTTAACGGAGACAGGGGGACCACATCAACTTTGATTAAGCATTAGGTCTATGCCATTTCAGTGATGTTGATATACAGTGTATTTCGGCTACTATAATGGTAAATAATACAATTTCAAGTCGATAATTGCGTGTATCTTTAATATTTAAAGGAGCTGTATGTAAGAGCAATAATAAAACGAATCATAAAATGACCCCGATATGTCAACAGACATTTAAAAATCATGTTCATTTCAAATACTTATGTCACTGACAACAGCACTCAAGCCAGGATATTCCAGTTTAAAAAGAGGAGTTGCAGCCCTCAACTGATGTTTATGTTGTCATGTTTTGTTTTGGCCTGAAGCTCCACCCTCCACCTATCTCCCAATCACCAAGTCAGTATTGTTTCTGAAGCTCCACCCTCCACCTATCTCCCAATCACCAAGTCAGTATTGTTTCTGAAGCTCCACCCTCCACCTATCTCCCAATCACCAAGTCAGTATTGTTTCGGCATCCGGGTTGCCAGCTCGGCTCTAATTATCGCAGCCATGGCAGCCTACGTTCCTGCTGCATTCTGCAGCCTACCTGGCAACCTCTGGTCGGGGGGAGGAGGGGGAGGGTACACGCCGCTCAACAATATTTTGAAAGTGACTGCAGTACCAGTTTTGGACATTTCTTACAGACGGCTCCTTTAAAATTCACGTTTCATCTACAAATTAAGTACAACTTAAATCAGTAAAATTCACTATTCATTGGCCTTTCTGGGGTGGAGGGGGGTGTTGGAGGCTGGTTATTTTGTTAGATGACTTTGAGGACTAGTTTATAGTCATGTCAATCCTTAAAAGCACTCGAGTCACTCCTCAAATAGTGTAGAAATAATCTTATTCTGCTGCAGCTGAATACAACCTCATTTGTATAAGTGAACCAGGATGGTGCTTATGTTCTACAACTCATGCAAGATGACAAAATAACTAGGTTTTTATTTTGGTCTTGGTCTTGATATGAACTAGTCTTGGTCTTGAGCTGAACTAGTCTTGGTCTTGTCTTGGTCTTGATACTCTCTGGTCTTGGTAGTGTCTTGGTCTCGGTTTAGGTGGTCTTGACTACAAGTCTATGCTTTACACAGGGGATCTTACTATTGTGCGTTTTTAATGAACTGCTTTATCTTTCCTTCAGAAGTTGGAGCTTTTTTGTGAATATCCCAAGGTCTGTAAAGTTCACGCCGAGGACACTGGCTCAGTCCAACAGCACACACTGATCAGAATTGGCTGATATCCCCACTTTACTCCCTTTACATCACCACGCAACACGTTTGTGTAATTCCTACTTAGCTTGGCTTGCTCTCAAACAAACAACGAGCAGCTGTCCAGATTCTGCCACTGCTGAACGATCGGCTGATCAAAGCAGATTTGAAGTCGCCTCAAAGATACACAAACTATGACTGCAAATTTAAGAGATTTTTTAAATAGAAAAATATATAAAGACGTACAATCTGTGTGTAACCTACTTTGATCCAATTTAATCTTAATCTAACGTAATGCCTGGACATCTGTCCCTCTCGTTCATGCTCTCACTGTGAACGTCACCTGGATGGAGGATGGAGATGAGACCTCCCCCGTGAGGTACACGGTGAACTGAGGGGCAAGCTGGCAGATAAAATCCTTCACCGCAGTATTTACTCCTAGAAAATAGTTTCATTTTTCTCTGACGTACAAGTTATTGTCCATCTGGCGCATTTCTGTTGTGCACTCCTGGGTTGATGTCATGCTCATTAATAACTCGTTCCTGTCCTGTTCCTGTCCTGTTCCTCTCAAGAGCATGTGATCCACCAGCCCTCACGCTTGCTCATTTGATAACGCGCCTGGAGGCCACATTCTTTTGGCTTTGCACACTTTCTTTCTGCGTCATACATCCTACGAAATCACCTACCCGCAGAAATCGAAACTTTGGATATTCGTTGGAATCAACTGCCGAAGCTCCAAAGCCAATTAAGACGTATTCAGGATACTCCTAATAGATAACTATTGTGGCAAAATAAACGGCAGCAAGACATAAGCCTATTGTGGTACTTTTTCCACCTCTAGTATTATTTCTATTATTATTTATCTATTTAAATATGAACATCTATAGTCTATATAGAACATCGAAATGCATATGAACGTCCGTGTAAATATGAACATCTTGATGCTGTTAAGCGAGATAGGCCAGTTTGAGCAACATTTATTTCTTTTTCTTATTTATTTACTTTTTTCTTTCTTTCTTTCATATATATATATATATATATATATATATATATATATATATATATATATATATTTATTTATTTATTTATTTATTCTCTCATGTAGTTATTTTGTTTCATTTTTTTTTCAAATCTTGCACTATAGTGGTTACATTATGTTAAAAGGGCAGACAAAATAAGCTTTGGCTTCAGTCTACACCTTTTGGTCCTTTGATCTACATGCAAAAACTTTGTATCGACTACTAACTTCTACAACGTGACCAAATAAACATATCAAATCAAATCAAATCAAATTTATTTTTTGCATGTGTATTGATACTTGAAATTGAAGCAACTTTAGCATCATGTGCACAAAGGTAAACAAAGTTCTATTCTTAATGCAATCAACCTTTGAATATATTATATTGTGTCTAATTTGATCACTTTCTGGTGAAATCCAGGGCATATGCAATAATGCAAATAAAGTAGTAAAATGTTGCTTCATCGTGAGAAGGTTTCAGGTTTGACTCTCGGTTGGCACCTTTCTGTTGGAGTTTGCACATTTTCTCCGTACCTGCTGGGATTTTCTCCAGTCGTCCTCCCGTTGTCCAAAAACATACATGGTAGGACTACAACAACCTCTTATTGTAAGACATTCCTGCATAAGATGAAGCAGTGCATGGGAAATGAATGGACACATTTTAGGGCATTAGTAAGTGGTGAATATGAATGTTTTGGTGATTATAGTGAGGTTCACGTTAGGTGATCAAACGTGGTGTTGCAAAAACACAACATAAGGTCCATTAGAATGTGATTTTGTAGAGGTTTGGTTGTTCTTAACTGTGATTCATTATGCTACAAACATTAGCATCATTAAAACATTTCTCAATAATCCTACACTACTGTATATCATTATTTAAGCATTATTCAATCTTAAACGTTGATTATTCACAAACATATAAGCATGTAGTTGTACTTTTTGTTAACTTTTAATGTATTAAACACTAAATTAGACTATTTTTGCACAAATAGTCCGTAAATTTGAAAAAAATAAGGACTAGAATGGAGTCAAGCGGCTTTTCTCTGCTACCGAGTGTCTTAGTTAAGACTGGAACCAGGCAGTCAATTTGTAAACAAATTCCACTACAAGACCCTTTAAGCTCACAATGAGAGCTCTGAATGATACTTGACTGGAAATGTTATTCTCAAATATGTAAATCTACGTTGCCCACAGCTCAGCCTTGGATGGTTTGTAAGTGATCCCTCTTTTTTAGGGGCAATTCTCAACATGCCATGTCTTGAACTGGCCCATGCAGCTTGTAAAACACCATACTATGAGCCACGGGGAGGGATTAAATACATTTTCTTCTTCCCACTCCCTTTCGAGCAATAATGAGATATTTCAAACATTGTGCCTGCAATAATTTTCCGTTGAATGTAAGTGCCTTAACAAATGCGGTTTTCTGCCGATCATTTTGTCAAAAGAACTTGAAATAAAAATGATTGAAATGAAAATATAAATGATATAAACATTGAAGTGATCCGAGGGCGGGCCATCAGGATTGTGAGATGCCGTTGCATCGCAAACTTTGTGGATCATGAAATGTGTTGCAAGATGGATATTCTGTGGTAAATTAAATGCAGGAGCAAAATGAGTCGGTGGTGTAAAAATCCACAGTAGAGCACTTGCTTGAACCGTTCAGAATCTTTTAAGTTGATGGTGAAGATTTTCTGAGGGTTAGGGGTCAGTTTGGCAGCGGTTCCTGGCAGTGGGAAGGTTCCTGGGTCATTACCTGGTTGTGGGAGATTTGCTTGTTCTCCATGCGTTTGCGGGTTGCATCAGGAAGGGCATCCGGCAGAAAGCACCTCGCCAAATCTGTGTGTGGGCTGCACAGTTCTGCTGTGGCGACCCTTCCGTCACAGGGACTTTGCCAAAACATGAATTTATTGATGGTGAAAATGTAAATAAAGTTGCTTTTGGTATGTACTCTGGAAAAAGAAAAGTAGTTTTCTGTGGGAAAAGCATTTTAAAATAAATTCTATTATATTGTGAGAGCTCTTTATCCACATTGGTTCATAGTACTGAATATCCTCCAATAAAATACAACATTAGTAAATTAAGTTAAAAAAAATAAATGATGTTATTTTAGGAAGTCATTCGTAAATTTGCAGTCATCTCCTACAAATGTTTTCAATTATATTTAATGAGTTTCTTTTGCTTTTCTGCTGAGGTTTTTCATATAGTTTACACAGTATTTCAGTTACTTTTATTCAATTTGTGTGTATTTGTGCCAAGTCAATTCATTCAGACGTAATTGAAAATATTACTTCGCTTTTCTCATTATTCGTGTTCTGTTTTAACCGATTTGAGTGTTTTCAACTCAACTCAATATTTGTAAGGTGTAAACATCTTTCACTAATTGAATTAAGTAATATACAGTATAACCTTTTAGAGTGTAATGTTAAGTAAATAGTGTACTGTATGTGCAAGGTTTCACCAGCCAGCATTTTATGCACATTTCCTTCTCGATTGTGTTTTAGATCTGCTGGTGACTGTTTGCTCTGCACATTGAACAGCTCACTGATTTTCAGACTCGTGGCCCAAAACAAAGTTAGTGATATGTCTTTTGTGGTCACTTCACACAATCAAGCACGTGCACTCAAGTACAAAGACAGGGACTTCCTTCATAACGTGTCCCCTTTTCCACCCACTTTACAGCAGTGAAAATGAAGTGACATTGACACTCTATCCCGGATTCATTAAAGCAGTGAAAGGTAACAAGATTAAGCACAATGGGATTAAAATCTCAGAAGGTAGTCATTAATAAATTACATTTCAAATGTAACTCAATCTCCTTGATTCAGATGTTTGGAGAGCCTCTCGTGTTTTTTAAGAGTCATGATGTGATTAGAGTGAAGACTTTAGGGAAAAATGTATCTTCTGGCTGGCGTGGCTGCGGCCGTGACGATGTCTTCTGGACGGATCGTACTCACGTTGTTTGAAGATGTGTCGCGTCAGAGCACCTGGTCGGAGCCTCGGGCAGCGGATGTTGATGTGCATGCTGCGTGAACACAAGACTCATTAAGTTCACCGGCCTGCCAGATGGACCGCAGCTTGTTTCAACACGTGCAGACGCGCACAAACACGTGGTGTCCGTACATAATTCACACAATTTTAGGCCCGAATGTACACGCGTGTGCTTACTAATCGGTGCACAGATAAGACCCATTCACAGGAACATGGGGAGGGGGGGGTGGGGGGTTGTGGGGGGCGTTGCTGACTTTCTAAACCTCTAATCAGATCATCTCAGATATGGTATCACTCTAACCAAATTAGTGATGATGCAGGATATAATATATCGGGTTTTGGCCAGAGCGCAGCCACATTTGTGGTACAGCAGTGACACGGAGTACTTGTCCTAAATGAAATAACTGAACTTGCGTCATGGACATTAAGGACAGTTAAAAAAAAGAATACAGAAGCAGACTCAGTCCAGATGACACTCGCACGTGAAACATCATGTCGTAACACGCAAGCAGAAAAACGAGGTTTGATTATTCAGATCTGATCTCTTTCAGTTGCACTAATGATTATTTATTATACATATATGAATTATAATTATTATTTGGATTGGGAAAAGATGAAAAATGTCATTACAAAGCAGATGAATGCAAGTGTTTTATAAATATTAAAAACGTGTAACCTATCTTTTTTTTATTTAACATAGTCAAAAAAACATGTATTCGTTCTAAACATGGGGAATAATTTAAAAAGTGCCATTTTACAAGAGCAAGAGGAGATACTGAGCCACTATGCACGAGCATTTACCTCCATTTCCCTCAGCAGAGGAATGTATTTACTGCCAAAACCTATGAATTATGAGCTCAGGCGGCCTCTTTGCATACATGTAGCCTGGACACGGAGTGGTTATCTCACTGATCTCTTCCTCTCCACCTGTGCTGAGCTCACATGGACAGACCGATGGCTGCGGACCCTTTAAGTGAAACAATATAGCATCTTCTAAAAAGAAGAAGGTAAAAAAGAGGAGGAGTTATTGTCTCAGCATCAAGTCACGAAAGCGCTAGGTAATGTTTTTCTCTTCATTACTATGAGATTTGCAACTATGTGTCAGTGATGATTCTTTTGATCATTTGACCAAAATCTGATATGTTATGAGATGTAATTGACTGCTAGAAATCATCCAGGAAAAAAAAGAAAAGAAAAGAAAAATACAGATTCTGCTTTGTGTTTTTAATGTGAAAATAATCGGGAGATTAAAAAGGTTTCTTTCTAAAATGAAACAAACCAAAGAATGCAGAAGTTTAATTGTCCACATATGAAGAGATATTTTATGTTTATTTAATAATTTATTAAAAGGGAAACATTTGAGTATTTAAATATCTTAAAGTGATGCAGAGCTTTGCTCAATTTGATTTTGAATTTTTCGTTGGTGCTTGAATTTTGTATTTTCCTTTGCATTGTGGCCGTAAATAAGTGCAGAAAAGAGAAGCCTTATGTCAAAAATGTATTGTAGGGATGCTTGAAATACAGAGTTTGACTTCTAAAATGAATGTATCCCTACAGAGTTCAGTCGAGACTCATGCGTCGCTGTATTTCAAGCACCCGCGACCTCCAGCGTGAGGGATTTGTTAGCGTGCGTGGATCTTACAAGTTCCCTGATAGCGAGCTCAGCGGTGCCGGCATGGGTGTGAGTCGTTCCAGCGAACAACTCAATGAGAGCAATCTTTGTCAATGCAAGTGAGAAAACGTAGTTTTAGAGCATTTATTTACAGCTCTGTGTGCGTGTAAATGTGCATGGAAGCAATAAAAAAGTTCATGAGAGAAGAAGAATTGAATCTGCG
The DNA here is from genome assembly GCF_033807715.1 of Cololabis saira. NCBI lineage: Eukaryota > Metazoa > Chordata > Actinopteri > Beloniformes > Belonidae > Cololabis > Cololabis saira. Next base: position 13,816,761 of record NC_084591.1, read on the forward strand.
TTGAAAACAAAGGAAGTCTCCTGTAGTCTCCTTCTCCGGTAGACTTTCGCTCTGGTAGCTCTTGCCCCATGTCTGGACTAACCTAATAGTCTGTGGCGGGAATGCAACCTCAGTAATGGAGTCTGGATCACATATTTGCCTGTGCATACTCCTCTCTGATAGGCTGGTGATTCTTAATTACTAGAATGACTGTTTATCTACTGTGTTTGCCTGGATTCTTATCAGCCTTAACAGTGTTTTAACTCCCAGAGGAGAATGTGTGGGAGATGGCAGGAGGAAGTCTGTGTGTGTGTGTGTGTGTGTGTGTGTGTGTGTGTGTGTGTGTGTGTGTGTGTGTGTGTGTGTGTGTGTGTGTGTGTGTGTGTGTGTGTGTGTGTGTGTGTGTGTGTGTTGTGACGCACAATGGCGTACATGTCAGTGTTTGATGTACTTTGTTAGACATGGGTCAGAGTCTGTGGAATGCAGAACATGCAGATTCTGTGGGTGATATCCTGCTGGTGACTGTGCTGATGAGGTTGTGTTCGAGCTCCTCCCGTTCGTTCGGGATGCAGAGTCGGGTTCCCGGGCTGCAGACGCAGAACGGACACTTTTTCTGCGCTCACCAGGGACTGTTAAGGTTGTGGCCTCATTCCTCAGCAGTGAGGTTATTGAGCAAACTGTGAATTAGTACGCTTGCCAGTCCAAATCGGTAGCTCTTGGAAAATTGTGATGATTTTATTGAGTCGGAATTATAAAATGCTGCATATGTCATCGGTCTGCATTTTATTTAAGAGGCGCTAGAATGAGTCGGCACATTGTGTGTAAATGTGTGCATATTCTTGAGTTTGAGCTGTTCGTATGTGTGTGTGTGTGTGTGTGTGTGTGTGTGTGTGTGTTGTTGTGTGCATATTGAAGTATATGCGTAACCTGAGCTCTGGCCGTCTCTTTCTCTCTCTCTCTCCCTCTCTCTCTCTGTCTGTGAGTAATGGTCCCCTGTTTTATTGGCTCCTTAACAGACTCTATGAGTAATCACATAATGCGTGCTCTGACGTCAGGGCTGTTACTATGGTAACGCAGGGCTCCCCACTCTGGGGAAGTGTGTTCATTTTTTTTCCCCACATGTTCTCCTAATGCCTACAAAGCTCCAGATTGGGATGGAGACGTTACTCCTGCAGCTGTAAATCACCTCCCACTAACGTATACGTTCACACTATGCTTGTATGATAAGCACCGGAGACTTTTTTTGCCTTTTATTTTCCTCTTTTATTTCCTTTTCAGTCCATTTGCTGTCTCTCTAAATCTGACCCTGAGTCTGCTGCTACTTTACTTCACTCTCCCTATTTCAGACATGTATTTCTTCTTCGCTTCTTAGTTCCCTTTTCTCATGATTACCCCCCCGCCCCGCACACACACACACACATATTTTTCTCTCTGTCCTCTCTCTTCTCCACCTTCTTTTCCTCCCCTCCAAACTCTTTAATCCTCACCAAACCACTTCTACTCTTACCATGCCAGATGAATTCATTTTTCTTTCTGACTTTCACGCATTGTTGAATTCTACTGAGCAGTTAACCCCTGTTTTTTTCTACAGGCTCTTTTTTTGTTAGACTTTTCCTTCTTATTTCTCTTTTCTTGGTCTGGTGAGAAGACAGGTCTGCATGAAAAGGAAACATGCTCCTTTGTGTATTCCTTCCAGCGCAAGAATAATAGCAGTTCTAGCCTTTCCCTGTGGGGACAATAAAACAAGCCCATGTTGAGCTCACAATTCATTTAAAAAACAACAAAAACAAAACATAACCACACCACTACATATGCGCAACATAAGGTTTTCGAGCATGATAAGAGAAGTGAACCAGGTCCAAAAAAGACTTACTTTTTTCAAGCCCGAAAACCATCAAAACGTCAATAATCTGACAGGCCGGGGTCTCTGGCTAACCAAACGGCCAAACAGTGAAGCTGTTAATGGCTCTGTGTTATGTCTGATGTCAGTGCTCAGAGGATGGGGCTGAAAGCATTACCAAGACCATTTCCAACCCATTTCCTTTCCTATTGTAAGTGGTGTGTTGCTGTTGGAAAAAATAGAAAGAGAAAGAGAGCACCGATGTCCTCCAAACCCTCGCCTGCTGCTCTGCGGTGACGGGGTCGGACCCGCTCGCCAGTCACACTCCTGACTGACTGACTGACTGACTGACTGCTTGTTTTGGAGACATTGTGTGACTGACTTGGGCTGCCTTGCAGATCGCCAGGGCTTGGCGCAGGCTGGCGTCCTTCCTCATTTTCTAATCAGTTGGCGCCCACACAGGCGCATGTGCGTGAACGTTCTCTCTGGATGTGTGGCAGAGGAGGCATATACTGTAGGGCAGTGGTTCCCAACCTTTTTTCCTTGGAGCCCCCCCTACTTGTGTCTAAGACCAGCCGGGCCCCCCGACCCGTACGTACTAGCACCGAAATAGTCTTTAATTGAAAAATGAACATTAATTATGTTTTTTTGATACATTTCTCTTTGGTTTACTCTGTATACATATGACTTTGTTTTTCTCCAATGTCACCAATGTATAAAATATGCACAAAAGGACATAAAAGGAAATAAATATATTTCTGAAAAATGTCTCTTTTAATATGAGATCAAAATGTTTAACATTTTTCCTTTAACAACCTGTCGGAGTAGATTAAATGTTGAGTAATGATATAATAATAAGGAATTAAATAATTTCCTGTGTTTGTCACCAGTGTATAAAAAACACAAAAAATATTCAAGACATTCATAAATTATTCCTAACAATGTCTTATGAATGACTCATTCGCAAATATAATTTTTACAACTGCATAATTTCAAAGCAGACAAAGTTTCGCGCCCCCCCCAGAGATCTCTGGCGCCCCCCCAGGGGGGGCCCGGACCCCAGGTTGGGAACCACTGCTGTAGAGGAACCACAAGAGGTTATTCCTATATGCGTGTGACTTTGTGCCATGTACCAACCATTACGGTAGCCCTACCAGATGACTGCCATAAAATAAAATAGCGGGTAGATGACTGGTCGGCCTCGAGTCATGGCTGGATTTCTGGCTGACTCGGTCCTGACTCCATGCCTTTCCCAGAAGATGTTGGACAAGCGTTGCCATACCCATTAGCTCTTAGTGGAGTTCTGACCTGAGACCCTGGCAGCGCAATTGAACCGTAAAGCAATGAGTCACAGCGTAACGGCAAAAACGCCTGAGGCAAAGCCCCATTTTGCTAATCCAGGTCCCCTGGTTGCCACGGCTTTGTGTGGCACTGCCAGCTCAGCAGTGATCGAACCCAGTGAAGGACAAGGACAAGGTGAGCGTCAGAGTCACAGAGGGTGGATCTGCTCACGACTAAATACAAGTTGTAAATGTGACTTTGTGCTAAACTGTCTGTAAGCATAAAAACAGGAACAGTCCAACATTTTGGGAAGATGCCTGGCTTAGCTGAGAGTAAAGTCTGGCCGGATACATGGGGCTGAATCTGAATATTCAGATATCCTGTCATTTATAGCAAGCATTTTTACATTTTTTATTCCATAACTCTTCATGCACGGGTAGCACAGTATTCAGGCCTTCCCTCATTTCTGCAGTGTTTTTTGGATGTGGATTTAACAACGTTACGGTGGCAGAGATGGCCTCATCCGAGCTTCCCGTTGAAATCCCCGCCCTTCCCTCTCTTTACCGCCGCTGGTCCTCTGGACCAGATGCATTCACTGGTTCAGGCTGGTGTAGCTGTTAATAAGATTATAGGGACAGAAATCAAATATTCTGGATCTGTTTTCCATTACATTATTACGCACATGCTCTTGATAAACATGCCAGTTTTTCAGAAGAAGAAAAAAAAAAAACAACAAGAAATAGCCACAGTTTGAAACTCCAGGGTGGCCGTTTCGTATTTACTATTCCGACAGTACGGCTTTAACAACTGTGCATCTGGAGCTGTTTATGACTCAGTTTTACGATACCCCTCTTCTGGTCTACCTCCTTAATTAATTGAACTACTTCCCATTAAAGTGGATTGTCCTTTCAAATTGGGCATTTTTGGGGCCAGAATTGTTTTCACAATAGTGTTCATTTATTCGGAGCTGCAGGAAACATTTCTCTCTGCTTTTTCATGGTCCATGGAACGTGCAATTAAAGCAATCAAAGATGAGAAGTCACACTAGCTTTGGCCTACGGGCACAGCTCGTAGGACTCATATAGGATGGGAACCTCTGCTGAATATGATCTTAAAACGAGTTTTAATCTCTCTTTTTATTGTTTGATGAATTATCCTGCCATAATTACTGATTGGACAATTAGGGGGATAACAAACGAACATTTGAACAATGCAGTGACTGAGAGGGGGGAACACAGCCCCCGGTTCATGTGTCTGTAACGTTTTCCCAGCTCCTTCAGATGGTAGCACACGGAGCCTGCTGTTCCGTGGAGCCTCTGGAGCATGGCGTGGGGAGCAGGTTGTAAAAGGCAAAGGTCTCGGAAAGCTGTTTCCTCAGCTGTGTTGCAGAGCGGGCTGTTTATGATCGGCTAAGAATTTAGAAGCCCTGCGCCGCTTTTTGCTGACTGCGTAACAAGACTTGTAATTGGTTCAATCGACGTTGTCCAAAATCCTGTGTCCCCGCTATGTTGTAACAACGAAGTGACTCTTATGTTTATATTCAAATAAATGTAAAGGGATGGGGGGAAAACAAAACAGTCTTGCAGGAATTTTGAATTTCAAAGTCAGCTTCTGGAGATCTGTTTTTGAGCAAGCTGTTACGTCTTCTCGATTCTAACAAGGCTGTTTTTGGTGCCTTATAAGTGAACCAGGTGGTTTAGGTGTCCAAACCCAAACAGACGGTAGAAGAAAAACTGGTGAACAATTCACTGCCTCCCCAAAAATATCACAAGAGGTGCCATTCATTTGTATTTGTAGCACAATCCTAGTAGCTGCTGTGAGGTTATTTTGGTTTTGGTCATTTTCACAATAACATAGCTTCTTTTTTCTTCTTTTTTTGAAACTTAAAAAAAAATGGATGCAAATCTTTCTTTCTTTCTTTCTTTCTTTCTTTCTTTCTTTCTTTCTTTCTTTCTTTCTTTCTTTCTTTCTTTCTTTCTTTCTTTCTTTCTTTCTTTCTTTCTTTCTTTCTTTCTTTCTTTCTTTCTTTCTTTCTTTCTTTCTTTCTTTCTTTCTTTCTTTCTTTCTTTCTTTCTTTCTTTCTTTCTTATTGTGGTGATCACTTTTTTGTGTTAATAGAAGATAAGAAATTACTTAACCATTAATTAGTTGAGAAATACTGAACCCTGTTTACTTCATGTACAAACTTACATTCAGAATGAAGTGCAGTACTAACCTAGAAATGACCAGCTGCAATTTTCTGTTCCGATTCCAATTTTGGAGTTTCTTGAAGCTCTGGCCTGCCGAGACGAATTTACTGATAATCAGCTGCATACATGAACTTAATCGACAAAGAAATCCAGCCGAAGCTGCAGACTGTGTGCTCTTCTGGCTTTGGTTGTAGCCTCTTAAAGTTTGTTAGTTTCATGACTTCGAGCATGCTCAGCAGGGTGATGCTAAGTGTTGGATTAAGTTTGTTGCCTCAAATATTTTGGCTGTTGTTACTCCACAAGTTATTCATTTGACTTATGGGTTATAACAATTTCTTTCTTTGGTATTGGAAAACTACTGTTGAGGGGAAAAGAAAAAAAAGCTCCTCAGTATTCTGTTTGTATAAGCTGATGCTTTTATTGATGTCTCACATAAATAAATTAAAGAACAATTCACAAGTCTGTGTTTATAATGCACTGAATGAAAAGATGTATCAGACAGTACCGGCTGAGGTCAGTGTAGGGTTAGTGGCCGGTTTCAATCACTAGCTGATCCGCTGTTGAATTTCTACTAAGAAGCTATCAAATTTGTTTTGTAATAAAAGAATGGAATGAATCATCAGTCAACAAATATGACACTGCTGTTTTCTAGATGACCATGACATTATTGATGATAAAACATTAGCCAGAGCAAAGACAAAAAAAATAAATAAATAGAATACTACTTCAGTATTTGAATCACAGGGAGAAATCGTTAAAGGAGCTTGAGGCAAGAATAAGAAATGAGACTCATTAGCGCCACGACGACCGTCGGGGTTCCTGCAGCCAACAGCGAAGCCGGCACGGGAGAACGGGGAGAACGCGCATGCAGCGTCATGTGACGTCACATCCGCAGCCCAGCGCGGGAAATTCGGGCCCAGAATTGCAGCGCATTTTGCAGCACACAGCCTGTTCAAGGCAACGGAGAGATACACTAGAGGGCTCATTCTTTTTGGTTTGGAACGCTTCATCTGACATTATTACTAGAAAACTTAAAACGTCTACGAATTTTTTTCATAAATCCTGCCTCAATCCTGCCTCATGCTCCTTTAACTGTATTAAAAACCTGTCAATCTAATCAAATCAAAAAGCTGAATTCCCAACAGGCGAGTTACTGTGATGGTAAAAAAAAGGTTCATGACTTCATATAAGAACAGAAAGAAAGTTCTTAGTTCTTAGACATCTCTGAGCCACTTAGCTCATTAATTAGCAAACAAGGTCAGTAAACATTCTTTAACAGTGATTTCACAAGTATAACCAGTCGCTGTCAGTGTTACAGTTAGGGGTGTAACGATACACTAATCTCACGATACGGTACGATACACGATACTGAGGTCACGATAACGATACGATACGATATTATAGCAGTATTTTTTTAACAACCTTGAATGAGGAACATATGACTGGAATAAATGGTCTTTTTTTGAAAGACACAAAATACAAAACAATACTGTGCGTTTCCCCTATTGTTACAGTTTGTAATGCTTTATAACTGTTTAAGTTTTAAAGAGAAAACCAGGCCAACCATTTTCCACAAACTGAACTAAAAGTAAATGTCAGGTTTGCATTATGATCTTTAGTTTCATACAAGTACAAATATTTTGCCACAAACTGAATAGTTTCTCTCATGTATGATATGACTTTATTCTTTTTTCGGATGCGCGTTACTAGTCAATACAATAGATTAATATTAATATTCCAATATTGCGATACACTTTGTCACCTCCACGACACGTATTGTGACGTTTTTGTATCACGAAATTTTGTGGCACGATATATTGTTACACCCCTAGTTACAGTTGCTGATATTCTCTGTCAGAACATTCAGCACTTTATTTGTTGCAATGTTTGAACATTTGAAATTAAAGCTTGCCACAAGACGCCCACTGCGGGGACTGTTGAACATTGTGAACATTTGTTGCCATTACCGGATTTATCTATTTTTTTTTCTAATCCAGCTATTGGAAACCATTACTGTGCGACACCTGTCTGTGAAACGTTGACCTGACAAAAAGAGCGGGCCTCGCTCTCCTTTTTAAGGCATTGTTGAGCTTGAGTGTAGCAGTGCTTGAGCATCCCAGAAGTGGGTCTAAATTGACTACTGAATTATCATTATTCTTATGTGAATTTTGCATTCACACTTAAAATAAAAGTCCCAAGTTTCACACATGTTTTTAATTTCATTAAGTTTTTATCTGTGGAGACCTGCTGAGTAGTATTCGTGAGTGTTGAGTCATGGCACGTACTCGTGTTCGCTAAAGCGAAGCTACCGGAGCTGAATGAAAAAGGCCGAAGAATTCTCACATCTCCGTGCCAACCAACACAGCTCAAATAAAACCTATCAGCACATGTAATTGTCACAGATATCGGTCCACCGCTTCATGCTTTCTAATAATATTACCTCAAATCAAATAACACAGTTGTTAAGATGTCATCTGTGGATGCCCAAAGTTCCTGAATTCTGATGAGTAAAAGAGGAAACCTTCTCCTTTTGTTATCACAGAAAAACAAGTTATATTACACAAAGATAATCACTTAACCTGAACTCACGACAAAGCCGGCTTTGTTAACTGGAGAGAATGAGATAAGTAACCTGTGATCTGGAGATTAGGGTGCAGGGGAAGACTCGGGTGTTGATGTCCAAAGTGATGTGTGAATGTCATCTATATTTCCTGCAGGCTGGCAGGATTCTTTGATTTTATTAGTGAATTTAAATATTTTGTTCTTCATAGCTTCAGACACATCAACTTTGTAAATACATTAAAATGTTTTTTGCAAAAACTGACAACTTGATTAATATACTGTTATGCGATATACATATATACTTATCTAAGGTCCTTCTTCATTGTCTTTGCAAACAGTTTATAATTCCCTTAAAACAACCAACAATAACTGCTTGAAAATGAGATGTGGTTGTTTTTTAAGTTACTCCTAATTCATTGAATTTCTGGCTGATTGGCTGTCTCGTGACTGAGCACAACTCATGTGACATTTTCAGCGATTACAAGTCTAGATCCAGTCATGCACGTTCCAGCCAGACATGCTTGAACATGCATGATCTGAAGTATGAAAGCGGTGACGTCATGACGCGTAGCCAGAAGCTGCCCTGCTTGTGAACGAGGACGTCCCCTTCGGTCTATGGTAGAATCTGAAACATCATCTGCCTTATGATGTAGTTCGCTGAACTCCTGAAATAAAGTCTCGCACCAACAAGTTTGCAAGATTTAGAAAAAAAACTGTTTATTTTGGATAGAAATACAACATTTCATGAATCACCTTAAGAATTCATGAATGCAAGACTTAAGATAAGTCCTAAAACACAGAAAAGCATGCCATGTCCATTTGAATGCACTCCAGCAATAGTACAGGGCATAGCAATGTAGAATCAAATTGTACTAAATGGCTTCATAACCTTTTCCTCACAGGAGATGTTTCCACTTTAGTCTGCATCTTAGTGCATGCCCAGCATGTGTAACACTTCACAAAAGCAACATTGGAGCATTTTAAAAACACATGTTTGACAGACTGAGTCCGTGTTTCTGGCACATGGTTACCAGATAATCATCGAATTATTTACTATAAATGTTTTGTTGGGATCTCGGCTGCTGCAGATGTTGGTGCTTTCCTCTCTCATATTGCGGATACTTTTCTCGGCATTTAGGAGTTGCCATTTCTAATCAGGAGCCAAGAAAATAAGGCTAATTTTTCCTGTTTTCTGAAGAGAATGGCGAGACCTTCATAACTACCTTGAGTTAGCATTTGGTGGAACAACGACAGGAGCTAATACCGCCTGTTTAAGAAAAAGGCTTCCGCAAAACAGGAATTGTGAAATTGAAAAAGGTAGCCTATCAAGGGGACTTTGAAAATACAAATACAGGGATCTAGAGAACAATACAAACCTTTTTGAGCAGTGAACACCATTGTTCCTGCTTTGTTGTGTGATTGAGAGTTACAAACATTTCACAAAATTTAAAGCCACAAGTATTCTTCTTTTTTGTGAAATAAGGAAGCAATCATTTCACGTGCCATGCTGTACAAATTAAAATGATTTATGCACATTCTGTGCATTATCATGCTCAGTTTACTATATAGTCATCTTTTATAGTACAATTCAAATAAAAGTTGCTGTCAATGGAAGCAATCCTATTCATGCATATTTATGCAGTTAGTTGTTTGCTCCATTTATTCATCTCTTGACAGCAGTTGTGCAACTATTTATGGATTCCATGTTTTAAGTGGAACAGCAGGACTATTTCAGGCTATATCTGCTCATGAGTGCTCTGCTGTTTATGAAAACAGATGGCAGAGTAGAGATTATTTATTTTATCAGGAAAAGATAAATAAAGCAAACAGAGGCCCAGTGAATGATCGTCGCTTTAAAAATGTATGATCTTTGCTCCTTCTGTCTCACAGTGTCTGAGACATTATCAGTGAGAACTGCGACTGATGAATGCGAGGAATGTGGGCTGACGTCAGAGGACACACCGCGGCTTCAGTCACATGGCTAGGTAAACACAAGCAGCCATTAGGCCTGGTGTGTGTCGGAGGCACCGTCAGCTCTGATCCCCGACAATCCAGGAGCAAAGTTTTCCTTCGAGAAGGTTTTTCTCCATGTTTTTGAGTGTGAAAAAAAGAAACAAATGCTTTGTGTATTTTTACAAGGATTCCTTCCATGTTTAAACAGCAGACTAGCAAAGATTTTACCAGTGTTTTTGTAGCTTGCGGTCAGCCTTCATGCTCTTCCAGGGCATGAGCTTGCATGCATACGTGCAGCAGTATTACGCATCTGTATGCACTCAGACATTTTAAAATGATCGACAGCACATATATTGTATGTATATACAGACATCCTGTGTGTTTACTGTTCACATGGATAAACTGACAGACATGTGGCTCATTCACACACAGGCCGGCTGTTAACAAACATTTATCTGAGCTCACTCACAGGCCCACAACTGATGTTGATTTCATCCGAGTTCACTTCCCTTTTACTTCGTATAGTGCTGCTTCACTTCTTCTCCAACAGTTTTCAGAGTGAGCATTTGCAGATTTAGTTCTTTTCACTCCAATACAGCAGTTATTTGCTACAGAGGAGATCAAAGTGAGTTTAAGTGATTATCGCCTCTAACAACAGGATTACGATAAAACAAAAGAGGGATGCAGACGGATGGAAACGAGGCTTTTCTCTGTTTTGAAGACCTGTAGTTTTGATTCAGTAACAAGTTTTCTTGATTTCTATCTCATTTTTCTCTGGGATTTCCAGCTTCCACTGGCCACATACATGGATGTGTTTATGGTTTGGCACCATCAACCTGCTCATGGTCTATCTTACCTGATGCCAATCCAGTGTGATGTTGAACAGGATGAAGTACATACATAAAATAAAATGGATGGATGAACTTTCAGTGAACATCCAGAGGAAAAAAATAATGATCAAAAAAAGACTGTAGACATGTAGCTTCAGGTAAAAGGGAGACATATACAATCCAGCACCAAGAATTTGCAGACTTCTGAGACACCAGGCGCTTTTATTCTTGTAGGGTAAAATGAAAACATGCAGACTAGAAAGTAAATGAGAAGGACTGAGGAATGTGTGCATGCTTGTTAGTGAGTGCCCAACGCAGCACTTTGCTGGATGACGTGCTACTTTGAAGCTGTGTGCCATGACTGGCCTCATTCAGATAAAGAAGCCGAATTTGGTCTCAACGCGGCCTCGGGGGATTGTGACAGAAAAAGAAAAACCCTTTTCTTGAAAGAAGAGTTGTTAATATCGTGGTAAAGAACAGAGACGTTTTACCTCTTCTTTTCAGTATGCAAAACCTCAATTTAGATACAGTAGCGCAAAAAAAAACAGTAAAAACCCCTCCGTATGCCAGCTGCCAAGCATCAAAGGGCCATTTCACAACAAGCTGGAATAAGAATAAGAGTTAATCTCATGACCTTCATCGTGGTTTTCATAAAAATCCAACAAACACCATTTAGCAAAAGGTTATTATGAAACAGAAAATGAAATCCAGATCCATTCATATCAACCAATGTTGATTGCACATTTAACAGCATTCTTTCAGTTCATTGAGGTTTTTGGACATTTGGTTATGGACAGCTATTTTAAGGTCCCACCACGCGTTGGGGTCTGGACTTTGACTAGGTCATGTCTAAACCTTGATTCTTTTATGTTTCAGCTAGTCTGTTGTATATTTACTGTTGTGCATGGGATCATTTTCCTTTTGCATGACCCAATTTCGACCAAGCTTGAACCATTGGAACTATGACCTCACATTTGCCTCTAGAATATTCTGGTAGACGGAAGGAGTCATAGTCGACTCAGTCGTAGCCAAGTGCACAGAACTAAAATGACTCTGAATCATTACCCTCCCATCACCGTGCTTGACAGTGGGTTGGAGGGGTTTTAGTATAAAAATGCTGTGTTTGTTTTTCGCAAAGATGACATTGGACAATTAAGCCAAATGCCCTAATTTTGATTTTGTTATGTGTCCATTGGAGGTTGTTTTTCACAATTCTTGTGGTTTGTTCAGATGCAGTTTTATGGTCCTCGGTGATGAGGGTCCATGTTCCTTTTAGACAGAAGATGTTTTCTCCTGGCAACTCTTCCAAACAAAGCATACTTGCTAAGTCTTTCTCTAATAAGGTGGATTTCCATTAGACTTTTTTACAAAATAAAAGCAACAATTGTAAAATGGCAACAATGTACGGCTATAAAGAAGCAGGTGTTTCCATTGAACGATGTTCAGCCAATGAGCGAAATTCAGGTGACATGTCAAGTTCTTTTTATGAGCGTAACTGCTAAAATCTCATTTCGTCCTGCAAAACTTATCTTCAAACTCAACTTTGAAGAAGATAGATGCTATTGTGAAAATAGTCAACAGAAGACGACGACAGCAGATAATCATTCAAATAGTCATATGGCACATTCAGCGATGCCGGTGATGGGCCCATGCCAAAACATTGTTCCTATTGTACTTTTTGCGCTAAACTGGACTAAAATTGCTTTTGCAACATTTGACAGATCTTTTTCAAATTCTGCTCGTTTCCATTGCAGGTTTTTCTTTGTGATATTTAGGTTTTGTGCAATTCTTTTGTGGAAATCAGTGTTGGGTGTAACGCGTTACAAAGTTACAAAGTAACGCGTTACTGTAACGAGATTACATTCGCCAGTAACGCAGTAATGTAACGCGTTACAGTTGTAATTTGGGTAATCCCATTATAGTTACTCTAAGACAAAAAAAAAATACGTTACTTTAGCTACTTTAAGCTTTTCAGCTACAACTACTACAACTACAGGACTGTCTCAGAAAATTTGAATATTGTGATAAAGTTCTTTATTTTCTGTAATGCAATTTAAAAAAAACAAAAATGTCATACATTCCGGATTCATTACAAATCAACTGGAATATTGCAAGCCTTTTATTATTTTAATATAGCTGATTATGGCTTACATTTTAAGATTAAGATTCCCAGAATATTCTATTTTTTTTAGATAGGATATTTGAGTTTTCTTAAGCTGTAAACCATGATCAGCAATATTAAAATAATAAAAGGCTTGCAATATTTCAGTTGATTTGTAATGAATCCAGAATGTATGACATTTTTGTTTTGTAACTGCATTACAGAAAATCACTATTCTAATTTTCTGAGACAGTCCTGTATATGTTGTTCATTGACAATCGAGTTATGGTGCAGCTCAGGTGATATTGCGGAGTAATCCAAAAGTAATGTAACTAGTAATATAACTAGTTACTTTCAGCAACCAGTAACTAAGTAGTGTAAGGGATTACTTTTTTTAAAAAGTAACTAGTAATATGTAATGGATTACTTTTTTTGAGTAACTACCCCAACACTAATTGTCATGGACTTTACATTTCACACGCCCAGTGAGGCCTTCAAGGTCTGAGATGCAGGTCTTGTCTTGTATTTTGGCTTTCTGACCATGGGACACATTTGGTGGGATGTTCACCCCTGGAAACTGTCTTGAATGTTTTTGGCTTGTGATAATCTGTATCAGATCTTTAATCTGTAAACTGTAGCACATTGAACTACAAATTGTTTGGAAGGTTTTTATTATGGATATGCAGTTTGTCTAAGACTGTTGCTGATGCCTGTCCTTCTTATCGTTGTGTTAACACAAACCTGACTGCTGCAGACCAGCAAACTGCTAAAATGTGTTATTATACAGGTTCTGAACAGATACAGCTGATAAATTCATCATAATTAGCAGCACCAGGAACTTAAATCCTGTGGAATCAGAAAGGGGCAGTACTGGGTATATTGAACTCAACAGTGCCTTAGACCAAAATATATATTCGACATACTATGAGACACCTCCCCCTCCGCTTCATCATAATGTACCAGTTCTGAAGTCCTGAAGGAGCAAAACATACATGTTTGCATTTTTAATATCTAGTGTAATTTAGGGGGGTGACAGGCAGAGAACATGATTCATAATTGGATCCATGAGACACCACTACAACCTACACACTCAAACTTCAAGTAAGGTAAATCAATACGTCTGTCACCACTTCGGTATCGAAAGTCTTAACACATTTGATCACGTATCCACTCACAAAGTTAGTGTCACACGTAAATGGCTGTGAACACGTGTGTGGGCGGTGCAGGCAGACAGCTGCATGCACTGTTCTCTTGAGGTCAGCTAAAATCAATCGCCATGATACACTCTCTTCCAAAGGGTACCGCATGAAACAGCAATAGCATATTACTGCTAAATTATATTTGGATATTAGAGCGTTGTACATCATGCAGGAGAGTGCTACATTGAGTTTTTAGGGAGCTTATATTGCTTATTGCGTAGTAAGCCTCTGTGAGTCCTTGCACGGCTGTGACCAAAGAGAATGGCTTTCAGTCAGTCTGCCTGCAGCCCGTTTCCCCCGGAGGACAACCAGCATCCCCTATCTTATCCTCCTGTTTGCTTTGCTTTTAGCCACGTTTTCCAGGATGGCTACCAGCATGATGGCCCATTCTTGATGGCTCTGCGCTGAAGTCTGCCAGAGTGCACCAGCATGGGCCATGTCCTATTCTCCAACACCTTCACGGTCTCTTCATTGCCCTGCTTTCCTTCCTCGCCGGAGCCCTCGGGGAATCTGAGGGGACATAATAAGTGTTGTGCATTTTAACGTTGGAGAGCTTGCTCTTGGGGTTGACCCGAGCCCCCGCCAGGGGATCCAGCTCTGTAATGTAAATCCTTCCACCTGCAAAAAAGAGGAAGCAAAAGATTTATGTCCCCACAAAGATACACTTGCTGTTTATTTGAGGCTTACTGCACGTTTATGTTTGTACATCAGTGATTTATAAAGGATGAAGGGATGTGATTTAAAGGCATATGCTTGAGCAGGCAATTATTGTCTGTTTGTTTACTGGAGTCCTGTGGGAATCTTGATAGGATTGTAAATGCTGAAATAGTGGGGTAGATGTTTGTGTGTGTGTGTGTGTGCGTGTGTGTGCGTGTGTTTGTGTGTGTGTGTGTGTGGTCCTCTCTCCGATGAGCGAAGACAAAACTGAGAAAACAGACCTTGCTGAGTCAGTTTAGTGAATAAAAGATGAATAAAGTTGCACTAGAGGCACCTTGCTCAAATTGCCATGCTGCTTTCTTAACATTTCCTTTGACTGAACCCTAAACTACTATCCCACAGACCATGAATGACGTTCTAGGAAAGCTGAAGTTAGACCCTGGAGCTAAATCAAGGTAGTTTCTGTGCTTAAATACATAATTAAGCCCCAAATTCACATTATTTACATGTGTACTTTGATTTCCTTTATTTTAATGTAAAGGTCAGGTCAGGTCTGAAATGTTTGCTGTTTAACAAAAATGACGTACAGTACGTAAATTGCAGCTTCCTGGTGAAATATTGCATTTAATTCCAGCCAAACTCATGGCTTCATCCAAGCATTTCACAGTGGAACTGCAACAGCCGCTCGCTCACTTTGTTGTTGTTGTTGTTGTTGTTTAAGAGTCATACTGTGGACCACCGTCACTGTTTTCCCTTTCT
The DNA here is from genome assembly GCF_033807715.1 of Cololabis saira. NCBI lineage: Eukaryota > Metazoa > Chordata > Actinopteri > Beloniformes > Belonidae > Cololabis > Cololabis saira. The sequence goes on from NC_084591.1 coordinate 13,832,111, forward strand.
TGAAAAATAACTATAAGCAACAAAATAGGGTAAAATATGGCTCAAACTCTTTTGTTTGCTCACCTTACTTATCCTCTGGCCTTTTAGTGATATCATTCATACATGTAGTAGCGAGTCCGACACGTATACATGCCTCAATTTTACCATTTCTATTTTGTACTGAATAATAGATCTTTTCTGTCCCATCATGAGGAAACAGGCCAACGGGACCTAAAGTGCTCCTTCTTTTTTGTTGTTCTCCAACTGAGCACATAAGAGAGAATTTTTTTTTATGCTCTTAGTGGGCATCTTATCGACCAATCAACACCAAGTGGAAACCCCCGAGTAGGGATGGGCGGTATGGACTAAAAAATGTATCACGATCATTTCTGGCATTTATCCCGATAAAAAAAATACCAATTCAACTCCACCTTTGTAACTATAAATCTATCTCCACATTCAGTCTTTGGAGCCCCCAAGACACTGCTCAAAAAGAATACTAAATGCTACTAAACTACACCAATTAAATTAAATTGATAAAAACCAATTAAATGAGTTACACCTACTGCAAAACTGTAATGACTCACATCCGCCGGGTTTGTTACACAAAAACCTCATCAACGGGAATCTCTTTCTTTCTGGCTCATTTCTTTCTTTCATTCTTTCAGGCTCATATGCTTCCTTCCTTCCTTCCTTCCTTCCTTCCTTCCTTCCTTCCTTCCTTCCTTCCTTCCTTCCTTCCTTCCTTCCTTCCTTCCTTCCTTCCTTCCTTCCTTCCTTCCTTCCTTCCTTCCTTCCTTCCTTCCCGTACGTTGTGCGTCGATTTAACGCAGAACCATAAATCAGCTTTACACAAAAACGTCAAACGGGAATTATTTATCGTTTTTACCACGAGATGACAAATTCTTACCGTGGGGAATTTTTTTGAAGGTTTATCGTGAACGGTAAAATATCGCCCATTCCTACCCCCGAGTCTGAGAAATTAAGAACACAGAAGATTTTAAAGCTCCAGTTCATCTAATCGCCGCTTGGGGCTTGCCCCAAAATCTAGTCAATCTCCTTTGGACTTGAAATAAAAAACTAAACATCAGAAATAAACATGTTTACAGATTCACATGGTGTGCATTAAAATGCCTCTCATTTGTTTAATTTGTTCAAAATCTCTGAACGCTGTTTAGGGCGTGGATTCGTCTGTTGATAGGAGTCTTCCACGACCTACATAGTTCCCTGCCCGAGTAGCAAACAATGTTTGCCCCAAACCTGGCCCACATCTACAATTTAGTTTGGTCCATATTTGGACTTTTCTCATCTTATTAGATATACTTTATTAATAGACTCAGGGTTCATTTAAAAAAGACAAACACACATACAAATTTAAAAAAGACAGTCATGCCAGTGTTTCCACATTGCTGATTGATATCTCACAGCACTCAGTCCAGGATTGGTCAACAGCATTAAAACAGAGTTTTGTGTGTCATTCAGTCGACAAATTAATCTATACATCAATTTTCTCAACAGAGCATGAAAAGTGTTTATACGCATTTGACAGAATAACTCACTCGTCTACACCACCTGGGTTTTCCCATCAAAATACGCAGGCAATCATTATAGGCAACCTGCAGTTTGCAGATGCTTGCCTTTTTGAACTTAACCCACCAAACATGTCAATTCTTCATTTTCTTTGGGGTTCATGCCACATATTGCCCCCACAACACTTGTTTCCATGTCGAAACTGGCTTGGGAACTTTGGGCCACATCTGGCTCATACAGCAAACGCCAAAGTCCGAGTTTAATGAAGTTCATGATATGTGGGACACATCTGCCCCACATAGGACTTGCCGGTGCCGTTACTGAGCCATAGGTGCCAGAAGTGGCCCAGATTAGACCCAAATGCTTCTGCTCTCTGGATGGGCTTCTCATTCAGACTCACTTCTTCCCCACAACACAGAACCTGCTGAATGACAGTTCAAAAACTTCAACCACGTGAATGACAGTGCTATCTACATTTCAAAGTGAAACACCAATATTATTGAATTAGATAGCTTGCGGTGTCACACTTCATTTATCGTTGCATAAGTCCTCAGCTGAAGTGTGTTGTGGCCAGGGAGCAGCTTTCTTGGTTGACCCGCTGTGTCCTGTTTGAATCAGCTGGGAACTGAACCACACAAAGCCCACCGGCACCTTGCATACAGAACGCAGCAGAAGCTTGTAAAACAAACAAGTGAGTGCTGTGTTCCCTTCACAGCCCTCCATGTCCCAGCAGTAATCCTGACTGTACCATTATACACTAATGGCTTTGGCATGCTGTTTTGAGCCCGATCCCCTCCAAATGTGCAGATGTAGGAGATTGTGAGCAAGGAGAATGGTGTCTATAAGAATACTTAAAAAAAACAACATTTTAATTATGAAACCGCTACACACTAGGATAACATAACTCGGAAACTTTTGCTCTGTCAGTGGCACATTTCATCCCATTGTGTCTGATCGTTTTTGAGGTCAGAATATGGGATGCTCCCATTGAGGTTTTTCTTATGGCACGTGCCTTCACCCCAGGAGACTGACAGATCTATCTCTGGTTGGGACAGGCTTTTTCTAGGATCGCGCTAAGTCTCTGTCAGGAAAAATAAAGGCTATAAATCTCATTACTCTCTTCAGAAATTAGAAACATCTGAATTAGAGACAAAAGGGGGAACAGAAGCTGCAGTGAAAATTCATGAGGAGTGGGATCATATTTGTGCTTGTAGATTTTCAAAGTGTGATCTTGTTCGTGAAGTGTGTGCGTTGGCTGCAGCAGGAGAAATAGTGTGTGAAAATGCGCGGATGCGTTGAGGTGTACACGTGCTGAATTCTGCATATGCACAAGCGTGTTCCTCATTCCCTGCACACAGCCTCCTCCCCTGCCCTTGGCAGCTCACCTCAATAGTTCCTTTCCCTTCGGTGATGACGCAAAAGGCCCGCAATTACTGATCCCCACAGTAAAACCTGTAAAACATTAGCCAGCATGAATAGGAATGGCCCTCCATACTCTTCCCCTCAGGAGGGAGGCAGGGAAGGATTTATAAGTATCCTTCAATGGGATCACCTGGAAAATGAGCCACGCAGTTTAATATTTGTGGTTACTGGAATGCAGGCTTTTACACACCCAAGTTTCACTGTGTATTGTCATTATAGATTAGTTGATTAAAAATAAAGTAGAACATACAAACATGAGAGTGGACAAAATATGAATAATTACATGTAAAAAGGCCTGCTTGGGTGGATCTCCAACAATGTTACATATGTTGTAAATCTGACAATAATCTCCCTCTTGGGTGTTTTGTATCTGTCGACACTTTAGAGCAAAGAAATCCCAAAGAAATCCGAGAAGACCCAAAATATTCTACAAAGTTTCCTGCATTCACATATCAAGTAATGAAATAGAAGTTGGTCAGAAGCTGCTGGATTTTTGTGGAGAATGAGTCTGCATTAGTGTTCTTATGACTATGCTTATCTCAGCTAATGCTATTATCAAACCCTATTGCTATTGTTATCCCAGGGATAACATTTGAATAAGGGTTTTTATAAAAGAAACTGTGAGAAAACACTGATAATGAGAGTACCTCCACCTGCAGGTGCAAAGTAGGATTACACCTCAGTGTCAAAGTTGTGAGGAGCACTTTTCACAGTAACCACCTCCAACCAGAAGTCTTAGGTGGCTGTCACCTCGTCTCCCTCTAGCGCTGCGACTCAGCGGCGTGACCCTGCCATCCTGAACGGGATCAAGCAGGTTCAGATAATGGATGGATGTATAGATGTTTACTATTGTTCCATCAGTCATCAAACTGCATTTAAAGATCTTTGATCGTTGCATTCTTTCATCTACACCGCTGCCACTTCTGAAGCTTCCACACAGCAAGACTTAGTCGGATCTGACCTACTTTCTCTTTGTCAGCTGCAGTGAAAGTGAGAGCTGAGATGTCTGAGTCAAGCACTACAGACGTCACTACAGATAGCAGAGATAAAAGAACAAAGGAGCAGTAAAGTATGAAAATATTCAGACATCAAGGCAGTTGATATGAGTGTGTGTGTGTGTGTGTGCGTGTGTGTGTGTGTGTGTGCGTGTGCATGTGTGTGTGCGTGTGCGTGCGTGTGCGTGTGTGTGCGTGTGCGTGTGCGTGTGCGTGTGTGTGTGTGTGTGTGTGTACGTGTGCATGCGTGTGCGTGTGTGTGTGTGTGTGTGTGTGTGTTTCTCAGCAAGAAGGAGATTGTGTTGAATTCAAGACTTTTGCAGACCACACTGGCAGCGAGAGCATTGAGCGTTCGACTGGACGGAGAGGTGGTTTATAAATCCCTAGGGTCCAGCTCAGTGGAAATCCTACAGACTGATCTCATGGCTCTTTAATGCCGCTTTAATTAGCCCAACCACACAGAAAGAAGAGCACACAAGGCTTCCTCTCCTCTTCTCCAGTTAGCCGATCTCCAGCTGCCTTTTGTTTCCTCAGCGGACGCCGACTTTGCATCGTATTTAACGAGCGAGCAGAGCTGCAGAGGATTCCAACAGATACATTTCAGTGTAATTCATACGATCCAGCAGTGATGGATACAATTGGACAGCAGACAAAAAGAAATGTGAAAGGTTGCAACAACCAAGAGGCGCTTTTTGGTTTGTTGGTGAACAAATTAAGAAATACACACCATAATAGGGTGATAATAACTGTGGGCCGGGTTTGTCACGTGGCTTCACGTCAGGTTTTTGGAGTCGGGCCTCCAGCTCCAGTATGGCTGCTGCTCCACCTCCCAACAACACAGATGTGGTTCCCAACTGGATATTGGCGGGCGCAAGTTAAACAACAGTCATATTCCAGCAGTTTGTTTGTGCTTTGACACTGTGGTGTTTATCTTGAACCTCTGAGGTGTGGCAGCGTGCCACGGGGGTGGACACGGCGCGGCTTTCTACTGGCATCTCCGGCGCTACCCTCATAACGCTCAGCGAGCGTCGTGCTGGCAGCCGGCTGCTGCTGTTTTGGGTCTAGCGAGCTGCCGGAGGTAGAAGTGGATGTCCTGTGCCTGGCTGTTTTCATCACAGATTCTTACAGTCTTACTTTGTTTTTATTCTTTTTTTTTATCATTGTTGTTTTCATGAAACCCAGAATATTTCACATTATTTCATTAGATCCATTTTTGCTTTTTAGACCTTCAGGACACTCCTTTCACACTATTCAGTATGTCAATAATTTATTCTTCCAATCAGATGGAACCTAAATGACCCTGATGCCATTTTTTTTTTTTTTTTACCTTTTTACACATTTTCTATTTACTGATGTATCTTTAATAAAGATGTCTTGCTGGAATAGTAATTAAGTAAGAATAAGGATTAAAGACAACATTATTTAATTAATTTCTCCTCACTGATAAATAAAGGTATTTTTGAATTTGGGGTTTCCATATTTCTCTTTCTGCAGTACATAATATCAATTAGGGGTGGGCAGAAATATCGATATGGCAATATATCGCGATACTTTTCCAGCCGATTCAATATCGATATTCAAAATTTGAATATCGATTTTTTTTTTTTTTTTTTAATATTTTTTATCCCCGATCTTTTTCCCATTATATCACCCAGTGCTCCTACCTAAGTAACAGTCCTGGGCATTGCCACTCTCTACCAACCCTGGGAGGGCCCTGCACTGAGCTCAGGTTTTATTTCACGTTTTATTTAATTTTATAATTTATTTTTTATATAACACAATTGCCTGTCCTTAAAAAATGAAAAATAATGGACAGAGGTTTATTTATTTATGGATTTATATCTATACTCACTGATCACTGTGCCTGTCCTTGGTTTTAGTACCATCTTTCTTGTGTTTATTATCATTTGCCACATAATTAAAGCAACCTCATACTAAATTTAATGTTAATTTCACATGATGTAAATAATATGAAAAACATATACAAATATGTTGTAACTTTAGCTTGTATAGTTATAATAAAACATTGTTTTGACTCAGTTTGTCCCATGAATTGTCACTATAATCTGATGAACGTGCAACTCGGATTTTAAGATCCATCACTATCATCTGATGTACATATATACAACTTGGATTTTAAGATGTGTAATGCATTTTTAAATTTTTCGGTGAACTATGTAGAATATAATAATCGGGATATCGCATAATCGGGATATCGCAATGTGCATCGTATCGTGGCTCAAGTATCGTGATGCGTATCGTATCGTGAGGTCCTTCCCAATACCCACCCCTAATATCAATAAAACAATTCGAGGAGTCTTGAGGAATCACAGCCCATAAAGGGCAAGAGTGGAAACCTAAACTGAGACCCGTAATGTCCGGTCCCTCTGACATCGTTGCATCACCTCCCTTAATCTAAACCTCTACTTGGCTCTCCAACGTGGTGCTAAATTCACAAAAGGTACTTTTAAAGCTTAAATGTGCACAAAGGAAGACCCGTGTTAATATTGTCGGGAGGTGGTGTTGGCTTCTCTTGCTCAGCGGCATCGGGGGATCCGACCATCACGAAGTGGACTTGTGGTCAGACAAATCTGTATTCCTGAACTTTTCTCAAAGAAATAGGCACTGTGTGCTCTGGACAAAGATGAAAAGGACCTTTCAGGCTGTTATTTTAGGAACAAATCCAAAAGTCAGGGTCTGTGATGGTATGGAGTTGCATTAGCGCCGTTGGAAAGCGCCGTAATGTCATTTTTGAATGTGTCATAGCCCTGAATTAAAAAAAAAAAAGTGGATATGAATTAACAAACGAAATGAAGTTGGTGTGAAAAAACGTTAGATGTCTTGGAAATAATGGTGGTCAGCATGTCATGTGGTATGTTTTTACAGCATCTGTTTGACTGAGAGCTGCAGTCTTTTCTTGCTTTCAGCAGTTTTCACTGCTTATACTGGGATGGAATACAGTTTTTAAGCACCATAAAGGACATTTTCATATTAAAATATGTGTTTCTAATTAATTTGAGGAAATATTTTTTGAAAGCATCTTTAAGCTCTTATGATCCCCCGTATCTGTTATCGACCAAATCCAAGCTTAGTTATGGGAGTAACTTTGGATTCCCGTTCTGCACCACTTGTGCACCGTGTCCCATGTCAGCAGAGATTAAACTAGCTCACAGAGCTACATTAGACATCACAAAGACACTAAAGAAAGTCATTGACGGAAATAGAGAGACTATTTCTTCATTTGAGTTTCATTTGTTTCTTGAGAGCATCACTCAACAACGAAGGCAACGGTTGTTCTCTGGACTGAATCTGCTGTGGGTCAGAGCCTCATAAAAATGCCTCAGCTCTCATTGTGTGTGTCATGTTTCTCCGTTACCGTAGCACTGTGGTTGAAAGACATAGTTCCATTTCAAAGACGCAAAGCTTTTTCTCTCTCTCTGCGACTGCTTTCAGTCACTCATGAATCAAAAGTGCTGCTGTATTTGATTGAAAGTCACTGTTAGGCCTGGCTTATTCTGAGATAAGGCAGGATCGTGAATCGAGCAGAGGGTTGAAACAAAGGGCACAACATTTGAAAAGCTGTTATTTTTCCCCCCAGTAGGTACACTGGAGCTGTCAGACCAAAGCAAATCTTCGGAAGGTCTACTGCTTCAACTGTGTTGTACTGCCTGGAGGGAGTCCATGAAAAACCAGGAGATATCGTGTGGTTTTACCTTCTCAGACATAACTTTGGCAGAGAACTGTCATGTTTTTGAGTGCAAGTCCTGCTCTTCTCCATTGTCAAGCAAAACAATGTTTTCAAGCATTCATCAGACTTTGTTTTTCTAGTTTTTTCTTTCTCCAAGTGAACATGAGCCCAATCATAGCCTTTAAAGTGGCTCTTGCACAAGTTTTAGCCTCGGCTTAAATATTGTGTACATTGTTTTTGCCACATTAAAGTGTGCGTCGCTAGACTTTAGTGTTGTCTGGCTCTGTGTCTCCGAGCTCGGACATGAAAGGTTGAGTTACAAAAGACAGACTGAAAACTGAAGGGCTGTTTTTGTACGTGTGACTGGAGCGCCTCAGTGATATTAGACCCTTCTAATAGAGCCGAACTTTGCTGGGACTGCAGGGGGAAGCTGCTGCCAGCACTTATTCTGGCAAAGTAAAACCCTGTGGTTGGAGCCATAAAGAATAAGACAAACAGCGCTGACTGCCTAATACTGTCGTTTGAAGTGATTTTCATCTCACATTCGCCTCTTTTAAACAGCTGATTGCTTGTTGACTTCCTTTTTTATATCTTGCATGGTTATTTAAGTGCATGAGAGGCTACTTGCAGGTTTGATGGAGCTTCAAAGTGAGTCCCAGATGCTGTTGTGCTGATAAAATGTAGAATTAGGACATTAAGATGTTTGTTGAGAGAGAATACCCAGAAGTCGTGTTGATAAACTTCCTAAATGCCACACAATGGAAAATTTGTTGCACACCCACTGCTTTTTGTGAAGGGTGTGCATAAACCTGTTTACTCACAGTCAGGGTCACCTCATTTTGTGCTGCATTGCCTATTGTTGCAGGAACCTTGACCAAAGGACGAGGTGTACAATAACTGCTCCACACATGTTAGGATGTTTGTGTCCTGCTCAGCTAAATACGTTCGGGTCCAGGGTTTTTATGACAATTTCACTAAAAGATATTTACCATTTAGGGATTTTTAAGATATTGGAAAAGTAGGTAGACAGGAAACAGGTAGACACACTGTGTAGAAGGACAGGCTGCAACTCGAACCTGCGCCGCCTGCATGAGGACCAGAGCCTCTGTAAAAGGCACCCGCTTAATCCACTGAACTATCCAGGGCTGGTTACTTACTCGTTTTATAGGAGCTCAAAAGTATTTGGACAAAGAGGCAACATTTTAACTATATCTATAACTGTCAATGAGTTGAATGAAATTTATTTGCAGTCGATGCCTGAAATTTTAAAATCCATGGACACCAATTTCTAGGTTTTTTTCTCTGGAAATGCTTTTCCAGGTCTTGTTTGTGGGCCTGTCTGCCTTCAGTGTAAGCTTCAATAACTGAAAAGAAGGCCATATAGGGTTGAGATCAGGTGAAGAATATTCAACTTTCTTGCTTAGAAAAGTTCTCTCTTACTTTCTCAGCACGTCTCGGTCACTATCTATCCATCTGTACTGTGACTAGGGCTGGGCGATATGGACCAAAAGTCATATCTCGATATTTTCTAGCTGAATGGCGATACTCGATATATATTGATATTTTTTCTGTGCCATAATTGGGGTTTCCCCCAAAGCATTATAGCATAGCATCTCTGTTAGCTTCATTTTTTTCTGAGGCAAACCCTTAAAAAAACAGTCAGTTTTAATACAAAGCCTCGTGCCAAATGTCACACAGGTACATTTATTAACAGAGGTCTGCACAATATCAAAATGTATAAAACAAATGAAATAAAAATAAACTGCCTGCATATATAGAATAAAAATGCTTCTTGAATAAAATAAAACAAATATCCCTTTCCTGCATAACAATTAAATTAAAATACACTGTGCAATTAATACAATGTAGACAGTAACAGGCAGACTTTTCCACTGAGGTTGACAGTTGTGGAAATAAAAAAACATTTGTGCAAATCTCAAATAAAACATTCAAGTCAATTTGTCACAAAATAAGCTATATCAAAATCATAAAAAAAAAAAAAAAAATGTAATCGATAGGCTATAAACAATATTGTCTCATACCATATCGCGTTTGAAAATATATTGATATATATTAAAATCTCGATATATCGCCCAGCCCTAACTGTGACGCACCGTCCGATCAGTTTTGCAGCATTTAGATGAATGTGGATCTATTGGTAGCCCTGCACTCCAAAGCCATTGGGCACTTTCTCCAATATGTGATGTGGTGTGCTTTGGGTCATGAGCTGTTCCTTCCCTTCAAACAGCTGACAAATTTTCAAAACCAGACCAATACTCCAGACCTTTATCTTCTTCATTTGTGTTGGGGTGGCAAAGTGCCCTCCAACTAGAAGGTTCCCAGATTGATGCCCAGCCTGGGACCTAGACACTGAACCCACAATAGTCCCATTGTCCCAGCTGCTCATAGAGCCAGGCCTGACCATGGGAGGGAACCTGACGTAAAACCTATGTCAAATCAATACACGGAACTAGGAATGGGCGATATTTTACCGTTCACGATAAACCGTCATAAAAATTCCCCACGGTAAGAATTTGTCATCTCACGATAAAAACGATAAATTGAGGAAATGAGAAAAAAAGACAGAAAGAAAGAAATGAGCCTGAAAGAAAGAAAGAAGGAAAGAAAGAAAGAAATGAGCCTGAAAGAAAGAAAGAAAGAAAGAAAGAAAGAAAGAAAGAAAGAAAGAAAGAAAGAAAGAAAGAAAGAAAGAAAGAAAGAAAGAAAGAAAGAAAGAAAGAAAGAAAGAAAGAAAGAAAGAAAGAAATGAGCCTGAAAGAAAGAAAGAAAGAAATGAGCCTGAAAGAAAGAAAAAGGAAAGAAAGAAAGAAAGAAAGAAAGAAAGAAAGAAAGAAAGAAAGAAAGAAAGAAAGAAAGAAATGAGCCTGAAAGAAAGAAAGAAAGAAAGAAAGAAAGAAAGAAATGAGCCTGAAAGAAAGAAAGAAAGAAAGAAAGAAAGAAAGAAAGAAAGAAAGAAATGAGCCTGAAAGAAAGAAAAAGGAAAGAAAGAAAGAAAGAAAGAAAGAAAGAAAGAAAGAAAAAAAGGAGAAAGAAAGAAAGAAAGAAAGAAAGAAAGAAAGAAAGAAATGAGCCTGAAAGAAAGAAAAAGGAAAGAAAGAAAGAAAGAAAGAAAGAAAGAAAGAAAGAAAGAAAGAAAGAAAGAAAGAAAGAAAGAAAGAAAGAAAGAAAGAAAGAAAGAAAGAAAGAAAGAAAGAATGAAAGAAAGAAAGAAAGATTCCCTTTGATGACACTTTTTGTATTGGTATTTTTTTTATCGTCATTTTTATCGTTATCGGGATAAATGCCAGAAATTATCGTGATACATTTTTTAGTCCATACCGCCCATCCCTACACGGAACAATATAATCCCCTGAAGATGCCCCTAAAGAGAAAAGCCGAAAGTAGCTGCTTTAGTTTGTCTTGACGGATGAGGGGATGGACCACACCTGGCTGAATAACTACTTTTCATGCAAATACTTTGCTTAAAATGGCTGTAATAGACTCCCTTCTTGTTGGTAAACAGAATGATGTATTGTGGTGGGCGGGGCGTCGCTGGAGGCAAAACAACTTCCACTTCTGGCACCCAACAACACAACAAGACGACATCTTAAAATATTTATGAAGCCTACTAACGAGCAGTGAATATTTTCATTCAGGCGTCCCCTGCTTTGCCTCCAGCTACTTGAGCGACGTCATCGTGACGACGGCCCTGGAAATGTGTATTCCTAAACTGTAAATGCTGTACTTTTGTGAAAACTCTTAAATTAAAGTTAAACTCCTGCAGTTTCATCACTTCTGTGGTGTATAAAGGCAAAACCATAAAAATTCCATCCGTGACTTTTGTGTTCAACACAAGGGACTGTTTATCAGAATGTTTTAAAACGTGATATAAATTAAAACTAAATTATTTAGACCAGCTTCAGCTCACAACTTGATTTGCTGCACAGATTTCCTTAAACACCCTTAAAGCTTTTTCCACTCATTACCACACTGCCCACTGCTCCCTCCCAGGAGCCACGGGTCCTTTCGTGATTCCTTCCCAAGTTTGGAGCGGCTTTGGTTCGTTCACTTGAGAAATTTCCCTCCCTTCTTCCTTTTGCTGGTTTGAAGTGAGCAAAGGCTTGGTTGGTGGATTTATTCATATTTAAGCAACATTTGAGTTGAATTGTGGTGACAGCGGGGACGTGTGTGTTTATGTTGGCCCTTGTCAATCAAGCGTGCTGAATCCAGAAGAATACTGGCGACGTGTTTAACTGCTCACGGCATAAATCTCTTAGATTTCAATTGTTTGGAGACTGAAAGACAGCAGCCTCATTCTAATTGGAGGGACACATTTAAACATTTCTGACCATATGTGATTGTGTAAATATTACTAAAAATCAAGTCGATATTTTTAGTTGATTATAGATAAACTCAGCTTCATCCAATTGAACTACTTCCTTTATAAACATTTCTGAAAAGAGCCGACGGTGAGAGGTTGACCTATCTAAATGATGCATGACATCATCACAAATTACTGCTTAGAAACACTGCTGCTGTGTGTGTACTCCTAATTAACCACAAGTGCAATTGGTAAAAAAATATATAATAAAAAATAACCTCTTTAATTAAGTATGGAATAACAAGCAGTAATTGTACTCTTGTGTTGATTCACAGGCTCATAAACCCACACATCTGTCCAGACAGACCTATTTCAGCAGCGCACTAGTATAACAATTGCAAAAACAGAAGGTTTTACAAATATTGTAACTCGCAGCATGACACAAGTCAAAAATCTCCACTGACCTGAATTATTAAATTGGCTTTTATGCCAAACCTCTTTCATCAGTTATTGGAGCAGCGTTTCTAGGGCAGAGAGTCCAAACATAAGCACGACAGGGTTTAAAGGTAGGGTAAGGGATTTCTGAGTGATGTCAAATCTTTTGTTTTTTTGGAAGACAAAAAAAACACAGAGCGCTAGCTTCTACCTGGGGTGAAAGAACCAAAAGGAGAAGTCAAATTTCCATCTGATCAGGCTCTTTAGGTTTAATGTCTCTTTTTACCTGTTTAAATCAGGCCTCCTTAAATCGTCTCCAAACTGTCCAGAATGCAGCAGCCCGGCTTCTAACTAGTAGTAGTAAGAGAACACACATCACTCCAATTTTATCCTCTCTTCACTGGCTTCCCATTAAATTGCGCATCCATTTTAAAATACTGGTGCTAACTTTCAGAGCTTTGCATGGCCAAACACCACAATACATCGCTGACCTCCTCCTACCTTATGCGCCAAATCGGGCTCTTAGATCAGCACCCCAATCGTTACTGTCTGTCCCTCAAACTCATTATAAATCCAGAGGTGACCGTGCTTTTCAAGCTGTTGCGCCAAAATTATGGAATGCTCTCCCTTCACAACTGCGTTTTCTTTTTTCTTTTTTTTTTTCTTGCGTTTTTTTTTTATCTAGGTTTTTATATATATGTATACTATTGGTATCTTTTCTTTTTAATCTCTTTTAATTTGTGTGCCTTCTTTTAATGTAAAGCACTTTGTGATTTTATATCTGTGAAAGGTGCTATATAAATAAACTTTACTTACTTACTTACTTACTTACTTACTTTAATGTTCCAACATGTTCTCTGAGAAGTGAGTGAAAAATGAGTGAAAAATGAGCGCCTGTGCATTCGGAGAATCCCAAGTCTTCAGCTTCCTCCAACTCATCAGGGGGTGAAAAGGGACCACAGTACCCCAGAGTTGACTGAAAGTGAAACAGACTTGTGTTCTCAATGGGAAGGCTGTAAAGAAAGAAATATGTAAAATAAACCTTAACCCATCCAAAAAAAAAGATTAATGAGCATTTCCATCCACCCACCTTTTTTTCTTATCCTTTGTGCCTTTTTATGTACAGTATTCACACGATGTTGTTGCCCCTGAAACAAGATATGTTGGACTGGGATTTTAACACATCTCTGTTGTCTCTTTTTTTTTGTCTTTGCCACAGATGCTGCCCCGCTCAGAGTGGGACCACAAGAGGGGCTACCGAGGATCACAGGTTAGCGCCGTCCACCGCCACTGTTAACGGCATCAACAGGAACGTCCTCTTTAATACATGACACCGGCAGGAAAATGTGAACAAGTCCTGTACATTCGCTCATTTCACATCTGGTTAAACAGCACATTCAGAAGTATCCATTCCCACCGGAGTCCTTGTAATAGTGTTAAGGTGTTAGCAGCGTTAGTGTGTGATTTGGCTAAGGTGCATTAAATGCCAGGGGAAGGGTTATACTTGGCAGGCCCAGTGGAAACAGCTTGTGAAGACGGACATGCAGCCACATCCTTGAGATAACCTTTCCCATCTTTTGTGGGAGGGGGGGATTTGTTGGATGTGTGTGTGTGAGCTTGGAAATTGATGTATTGAGTTGCCACAGAGCTGCAAGGCAGGACCCCAGAGTACATAAAGAACAAACAATGCCCTTGGCAGGGGGATTGCCACATACAGTATGAATGCGTCCTGTACTGCATGTTCTCCCATCAGGAGGATATTCTTTAAAATAATTATAGTCTGTCAGTGCTGACAGCGTATGAGTATGCTTATATAGCAATAAATATGAGTAGTGGCTAAAACAGAACAGCACATTTGACTTTAAAAAACAAATGAAACACTGCATAATTTTCACTGACATGCACAATCTGCGTTGTCTGTTCCCGAAGCAGCCGAACAGTGATAGCCCACAAAAAGCATTCTGCCCTTTTGAAATATTTTCTCAGCCTTATATCAGTGTTTTATGTGGAGCTGAGAGGCAAGTATATATATTTTGATGGATGCGTTGCCTAAGCTGCCATTTAGAGTCAGTGGTGGGTTCAATCTTTTTTAATAGTACAAAGACTGACAAGACATTTAAGAAGTGGAGGCTTATGTTGGCCTGTCTCTCCATCTTGTGGCTACTTTCCCTCCTCTCCGCTGCATTGAACCAGGCTGTTGGTCAAAGACGGCGCTCGCTCTTTAGGCCCAGCACCTCATGGCGCGTGTAAAACCTAGAAGGACACCAGGGTGCTTGATTGATCTCTGTGTCGCATTTGCCAACATGCACATATGAGCGAGCTCATTTTCCAAACCACAACTTATTTTTTTTTTTTTTTTTCCCTTTCCAAAGCTTGTGGTGGATGTTTTAGCTTAGGAAATGACAGTAAAGTTATGTATGGAAAAAGCTATTTAAATATTTGTATTCAAGTTGGAAACACATTGGTTTTGGAATGTTACCCAGGGAGATTATCTAAGAAAGGAGTGTTTGTACGCCTGGATTTTGCGGCTGTTATTCTAAATTATTGTGAGGCTGGAAGAGCGGTCTGTGAGGCAGACAAATGATGACATTGGAGTCATGTTGAAGATTTATCAAAATCACTGTGGGGACTTGAAAATCTGATCAGCATCCCAGAAAATGCAGGTTTGGAGGTTTAGAAAAAAAAAGCTTGTATGATTTAATCGTACATGACCGAGGTGGGAGGATGTTTTTAGTGCGTTGTCTGTTTGACCGTCACCCAGATTATGCAAAACATCTTGGCTGATGTTGATCAGAGCTGCAGGATGGTGACCTACCCGCCGCAAGAAAATGTTTGACATCTTTTGAAACTATGCATATGTATGTGTCAGCTTTTATCAGCAAACTCCTTGTAGCTGATGATGAGCCTCATCCCAAGCATGCACACGTCTTCAAAAGCAACAAAGAAGTCTACATTTGTACGTCAGAGGGTTGGCGGTGGGAGAAGGTCATGGATCTGTACTGGGAAACTTTGGCTTGCCTTGACTATGTTTAAGCAACAAGATACTTGGTTACAGGAAGAGATTTTATTGTTGGGATTCAAATGCAGCTTATTTTACACTGCAATTTCATCACAGAGCATCATGCGGTGAGGTGGGAGTGGCTGAGAAACATCAAAACTAAACATATGTCTGGTTACTTAAACCGCAGTGTCAGTGTCAATTGTGACAAATTAAACCCACGTTCACCTTCTTTAAATCAGGACAAAAAACTCTGGTAAAGTCACTTTCACAGCGCTATCCAACATTTTATTTAGTCTCATTCACTTTTTTATTTTCTCTTCATCATTGTTGATGCATGATGTAGTGCCGTGAAGCGATGCGCGGTTGTCACAAGAGACGACCGGGACAGAAGTCTCAAGTTACTTTGGGTTGTGTAAGGAAGAGACTTTCAAAAAGTGGTCGAACATTTCTTTGAATGAAATTGAAACTGAAACTTGTACATAAAAAGATAAAAACCCGATCTGTTTTAAAAATGCTGAGAGAAGACTCGTGACTTGAAGAGGTGCCATCACCAACTGAGGTCACTGGTCCCTCCGTAACTTGTATCTTCTCTTTTTATTAGCTCTAGAGGCAAGCTTAAATCTCAATTTGAAGTAGAATGAAAATATACAAATATACTTTGCCTCAAAATGAACTGGACCTACCAGAAGTAATACAGAAACTTTTAGTAAATCACAAATTTATACTTTGTAGGATGATAAAAGACTGGTTTCATAGAAATGAAGGTAGGTTTCATGTCAGTCCCACAGAAAGAAATGAGTTTTTTATCTTTAGACCTGGTTTCCACGATGCTGACTCGTCCGAGGTTGAGAGATTTCCCATTTGTTTCAGTCACTCGAGAACCAAAACTGACCTTGTCGTCATGTTTTTGGGTAGCATTGAGGTAAACACAACTTTTTGTAATCTTTAAACCAGATTTTTCTGCAGGTCGCGTTACTTTTATGAGACTTCTTACAGAGGCTGTCTCTGAGTATTCTCTGCTGAGTGTCCGCTGTCGCTGTGTGAGCAAGCTTCATCATTGTTGATCAGCTTTCTTTTGGTTAAAAGTCTTGCATTTTTCTGCCACTTAACCATTTTCCATGTCTTTCCCAGTAAAGCAGATTGTTGAGAGCTTTTACAGAGCCTCGGTGAAGGAGGATAATTTGTGCGTTCACCAAAACAAGGAAATGCATGATCCGTCACGGCAAAACGGCTCACCGACTTTCCTCTCGCATTGTTTTTGTGTCACCACTCAAGGAAGTGTCAAATAAGTGGCGTTTGTTTGTGACATGTTTTCCACAATACAGTGTATGTTATATCTCTGTTTTTGTGGTAAAGTCGTGCTCACTCATCAACCAAGTCTGTTTTGTGTCAATGCTCTTTTTTTTGTTTAGTTTTTTCATTTTCTCTGTTTCATTCCTGTATTTTTCCACATCCAACAGGTCTGCCTGTGTGTCTGCTTTTGTATCTCTGTTTCTGCATATTGGTCGTCTGTTTGAATCGAGAAAGATGTGGAAGAAATCTTAACATAACAACAACACAAAACAGTCTTGATGGTTGCATGGTAGGGGTCAACTGGCTTGATTTTTTTTTTCCAGTAAATTATTAGTGAGGCAATTAATCTTTTTTGTTTTTTCTTGATTACCCAGAACATTTGCCCTTGACTCCTTCCTTTTGATAAAATATAGAAAATGCGTAATTGTATCCTGGCGGCAGCTGAGGACCTGGCCCGGTGTTGGGGTTGAGGGAAGGTCTGTGACGGCGGTGGGGGTTGGTAGAGAGTGCAGGGAGCTGCCGTGTGCACGGTTCTGGCTGCAGTGGCCGAGGCAGAGTGTCTAGCAGTGTCTCAGTGGAGGTTTTTGTTACCTAACTGCTGTAACTCCCTCTGCAACGGTCCTCTGTTACTCTAAGCAGGGAATATCACCATCTCCCAGGCTTCTCTTCATCTAATCCATCCAGACAGAAGCAATCACACATGCACCGCCACTGAAACACAAAACTTCATGGTAATCATACATGGTACATACTGAGAAGTCTGCATAAATGAAATAAATCTCAGAGACACGTTAAGTATTTCTTTTCATGGCCTTCCCTTGCTTTTTGCTCAACACATGCCTGCCTCTTTAAGATTTACGTTTGCTTCCAGTGTTGATTGATAAATAAGCAAAGCAGCGTGTATTTGTGTGCAAAGTTGCTTACATTATCGAAATGTGTTTATCGAGGGAAACAAATACATCTGTTTCTCCAGCAGGCCACTAACGCTACAGAAACTGTCCAGTTGTTAGCTCTCCCTTGGAGTACATCACATTAGCACCATTGCACAATATTAGCGAGGATGTTTAGAGGATGGAGCAGAGGGCATGGAGACTTCCACACCAAGTGAACCATCTCAGGAATGCCAAATATAAGGCCCCTCTTTACATGCAACCAGTTAATTGTCCTCTAGAACAATGATTCTCAATTGGTGGGTCGGGAGCCAAAAGTGGGTCCCAGTAGGGATGGGCGGTATGGACTAAAAAATGTATCACGGTAATTTCTGGCATTTATCCCGATAACGATAAAAATGACGATAAAAAAATACCAATTCAACTCCATCTTTTTAACCATAAATCTATCACCACATTCAGTCTTTGAAGCCCCCAAAACACTGCTCTAAAAGAATACTAAATTACACCAATTATTACACCACTCTGGTGGAGACCTTAGCAGCAGCAGCTGTTATATATAATAATATGTTTTATATAATAATATATAATGTAAAATATATAATAAATTACTTGTATTGCCATCCTTTGCACTCACTGTTTTTTTTGCAGACTCTGCATATAATAGATGATGTTTGCTCCTCGTCACTCTTTTTAAATCCAAACCAGTTCGATAATGCAGCTGGAGCCTCGTTTAACAACAAGCTCCTCGCTCTCAGATCCGCCTTCTGCCATGTTTGTTAAGGCTGATTTATGGTTCTGCGTTAAATCGACGCAGAGCCTACGGCGTAGGTTACGCGGGACGCGCATTGTACGTTGCGCGTCGCCGCGTAACCTACGCCGTAGGCTCTGCGTCGATTTAACGCAGAACCATAAATCAGGCTTTACACAAAAACACATCAAGGGGAATTTATCGTTTTTACCGCGAGATGACAAATTCTTACTGTGGGGAATTTTTTTGATGGTATATCATGAACGGTAAAATATCGCCCATTCCTAGGTCCCAGACCCGTTCCCAGTGGGTCGCAGGCCTTTGCCTCAGGTAAAGGTATAGCTACATTTATTTTGAGACTTTTAAAAACTAGTTCTCTGATGTTTACATTTTTTATTTCATGGAAATTAAAAAACAGTATGAAACCAGTAGCTGATTTACTTAGAAATGGTTGTTCCTGTCAGTCTCGTGTTTAAAGCCTGACTACATGACTGAATTGTTTTATTAAAATAAATATAAGAGCATGAAAATGTTCACACAATTTGGGTCATTCCTTTTCATTAAAACAGCACAACGTAACTTTCAGCTTTTCTGAGTTTGGCGGCATCTTTTGGACAAAAGCGGTAGTGTTTTACCAGAAAGAACACTACGTTTCCCATGAGCACCAGCACGTACTGCCGGAAAACTCATGTCCCGTCGCGTGCATTTGTTTTGATGAGAGAAGACGGGACGCTTTTCTGTTTCACCAAGTGAACAGACGGAACGCAAAAAAAAAGATGTTAAACTGCCGGAAAGCAACTGGAATTTACCGGGATACCTTAAACAAGGAAGCCAGGGAGCGGTATATGGAGAAAATAATGATTATTAACGGTCTGGATCCATATGAAATCCCTACTGAAGAGCCATGTGTTTCAATAAATTTGTATAATAGTACAACATACAGTACATGTTTTGTATCCCTCTTACTTCTCTTTTCTTTTTTTGACTGCTTTATTATGTTGAAGAGGCTCCGAGGCGTGAGCAATATTTTTGTTTTCCTCGTGAGATTATTTTTTTCCTCTGCAGCTACAAATACGAGTTAATATTTTTTCCTCAACAAACTAGTTTTATCTGAAGATTGGGGTTAATTGCACCGCAGAGAGCTGGCGAGCAACTGCGTTTAGCTGGCGAAGGAATAAAACCCGTGTTTTGATCCGACCCGGTCTGTGTGAGTGTTTGTGTTTTACGGCTGGTTTATGGTTCTGCGTTAAATCGACGCAGACCTACGGCGTAGGGTACGCGGCGACACGCACCATACGTTGTGCGTCGCCACGTACCCTACGCCGTAGGTCTGCGTCGATTTAACGCAGAACCATAATTCAGGCTTTACTGTGTGGAAGGTGTTTGGTTGTTACAGCCGCGATCCAAGCGAGCCGACGACTCTTTCACTCTTTTACTTTGTTATATCAGATACTTGGCCTGCGTGGTTCTGCCTCCGAGCAGGAAACCGTTGAAAAGTTAAACCATTAGCGATCTTTTCCCCACGTCTGTTGTGTGTGGAGCTGCTGCAGCCATAACGCAGCAACGGGTTACCAGCTTCTGCGGAGCTCTGAGCTCCAAGCCCCGCCCATTTTCGTCTCGACTGCATATCCGGAAGGAGGGGGAAGTGACGTATGCCGTAAAGCAGTCAAAGCCGTAAAGATTTGTAGTTTTTTAGTGTGGCAGGGTTCCTACCATGCTCCTCAAAGTTACATAGTGCCAGTGAAGGCGATACAGACCCCTCAGACCATGACAGAGGTGTCATTAAACCTGTTGGAAGTTGATGTACCATCACAATGACTCTGGAAATATGATATTCAGGTGGAAAAGTTACGTAGTGTCGCTTTAAGGGGTGATGTTTGGTCTCAAAGCGGACCAGTTGAGAACCACTGCTCTAGAAAACAAGGAGGCATGTTTTTTTGTTGTTGTTTTGTTTTTTTTTGTTTTTTTTTTACACTAAATTGATTCAGTCTGTGCTCTGCGTTCTGCAGTTATTGGCAAAATGCATGTGGACACAGCAGGAACTCCAGCAGTCGTAACTTCCATCTATCAGTCCCGCTCCAACGGTCACATGTGCTGCCAGTAATTTTGATTATCCATGCAAGAAATAAATATAAAAGTTAATAACTGTATGTTTATCAAATTTAAGCAAGGAATCATTTGATAAATCCTTCTACATATTAGTATTACACATTATTATTAGTATTAGAAACAAAAGCAATTAACCTTTTGAATTAGATGCTTTGTATCTATCTATTTTTTCTGCAGCAAATGACATATGAATCCTTCATATTAGCTGGTCCAGGCATAGTATAAGAATGAAATCAGCATTCACAGCTAAATGGGACTCTTGAGTACAGAAAATGTATGTGGACAAACAGCTGCTCACTCTTCAGGAACGAGTTCACATGAACTGCTCTGTTGGTCTTAACTGCACATCTACTGACATATTGTTTCAAAATGCCATTGAGGATGTGCACTGCTGTTAGTCATTGTAAAATGTCAAAACAAAAAATGCATGCTTGATTTAGTTTGTGATTTAGCTTTTCTGGGGAGTCATAAAACTGTTTATCAATGCTGCTGTTCAGTTTGAGCTTATGTAGCTTCTCAACAGAAACTAGGGGCTCGTGGGTGAGTTTAACATAAACTTGTGGTTTAAGAGCAGGAAGGCTGGCAAAGGGATCAGATTGGGAGCATCAGCGGACGCGACATCAGGCTGAAATCAAGCTTTCCAGGGTTTAAAACATTTTTAAAAAAATGAAGCCGCTTTCCTTTAAAACTGATTTCAAAAGCCACTTGCTAATCAGCAGTACAGCAGCTCCACAATATGATCCTTAAAGGGTAAGTAAAATAAAGAAACACAGAAAACTAGCTCCTCCCTCCTCTGACTTCCAGAAAACACAAGTCAACAATTCCCATCATGAACTCTTCCACGCCTCTTCTCCCCCTCGTCGTGTACCTGAGCATGAACCCTCCCCCAGTTGCTGATTGGCTGGAGCAATGTTTGTTACAATTTCATTGGGTAGTTTAGAGCCAGGGCTGTTTGACGCCCCCGCTTCCTTTGCAGTGTACTCTCAAGATGGGCAGTTTGGCTTAGATAAAATATCAGGCTGTATAAATAGTTTTATTTTCATGAGAACCTGCTGATGAAAGCTTCCTGTTTACTCCAGACACTTGATTAATTTCTGTTTTCATATCCAACTTTGCACAAGAAAGCAGATTTCATGATCACGAATTGTTTCACCGTTTCATTGGTTTTGCCGCAGAAGTTGATTTGGACTTCCTTTTAGAATGACATCCAACATTGATCACAACATCTGAGTTGTCAACTTGTCACTTCCAACATGCGGTCTGAGGGTTTGGACCTGTTTTTACTTCCGATGACCTTTATTTTGCTGCCTTTATTTACAAAACAGACAGAGACCAGTATATGAGAGAAGGTTTTACATAATCTTAACATTATCCAGCAACATGTTACCCTTTATTTACATCTATTTTAGGTTAAAACATCCACGCCCTAAATATGGAGAAATATGTATTTTTCCTGAAATATAGCTTTTGATATTTCAAGTTACAAGGCTTCATAGGTAGCCACAGCTGCTGAATAAGGAATCATCTAACATGGCAGCATGTGCTTATGTAACCTTGCTTATGTAATTCACAACACCATCTGTCCCAGGATGACCATCCCTAAATTTTAAGAAAGATTGTTGGAAGTTTGGGAACATTTGGGATGAAACCCTCCGCTTAGGAACGTGCGAGGCAAGACTCAAGTTTTTAGTGATACATAAAGCTGAAAACCCAGAAAGGTTGAGGTTTTATACTTATTAGTTGTTTCCTGATAGCTTAAGGGAGAGTATTTATTTGTGTATTTGTTTTTTCAGTAAGGAAATGGCGTATATATTGTAGGACACAGGTATTACGAGTTCTTCTGGGTAATAAGAATACCGTTAAAGAGGACTGCAGAGCCTGTGGCGGCCAGATCCCCACTGTGCCATGTGTAATGTCTGATCCTGGGCATTAAGTGACCTCATACTGAGAACAAATCTTCATCTTCACTGCAGTGACATTATTTAAGTGTGGTAGCTGCTTTTTTTTTTTTTTTTACAAAGTTTACAGACCCATGTTTTAAATACATTTGTTTTACTGTATTTTCACTTGGTTTTCTGCTTTAGTAGTGGCTTTAGAAGCAGGACTAACGAGCAAACAGTTGAGGCTATCATTTGTTTCTGAGCGTGTGTTTCAATTACCCTGAAAACATCTTTGGTGTCGAGGCAGATTTTTTATAGCAGCCATAAATCGTCTTAATATCTCTCTTTACGTAAACTCTCAGATCGGCTGGAAATGAGCTGAGAGACAGGAGTTTTTATCTTTTTCTCAATTTCCAAAAGTGTTGACTAAATGAATGGGGGTAATGTGAAGAAGAAGATGTCGTGGAGTCGAAGGATCAAATTAGTGCTGGGCGATATATCGAGATTTTAATATATATCGATATATTTTCAAACGCGATATGGTACGAGACAATATCGTTTATATCGATTAAAAAAAATAAGTTTTTTTTTATTATTTTGTGACAAATTGACTTGAATGTTTTATTTGAGATTTGCACAAATGTTTTGTTATTTGCACAACTGTCAAGCTCAGTGGAAAAGTCTGCCTGTTACTGTCTACATTGTATTAATTGCACAGTGTATTTTAATTTAATTGTTATGCAGGAAAGGGATATTTGTTTTATTTTATTCAAGAAGCATTTTTATTCTATATATGCAGGCAGTTTATTTTTATTTCATTTGTTTTATATATTTTGATATTGTGCAGACCTCTGTAATAAATGTACCTGTGTGACATTTGGCACTGGGCTTTGTATTAAAACTGACTGTTTTTTTAAGGGTTTGCCTCAGAAAAAATGAAGCTAACAGAGATGCTATGCTATAATGCTTTGGGGGAAACCCCAATTATGGCACATAAAAAAATATCGATATATATCGAGTATCGCCATTCAGCTAGAAAATATCGAGATGTGACTTTTGGTCCATATCGCCCAGCTCTAGATCAAATAAGTTATTGGTTTCAATGTTTGAGCTGCCTGCTACAAGAGTTAAGTTGCATTTGTTATATTTATCAAATGTGCCATTACCTTCATGAACACACACCTTTTTGTATTTTTGACTACAAATAGGAAAAGTAGCATATCTGACTTATCTGATGATATACCAGGGAAATAAATGGAGAAACTTTTCCTGTTCCCACAAGTGGAAATGGACAAAGGTTTTCACACATTTGTAGACAGAGTCAACCGTTTTCTACTTGGCTAGTGTAAGCAGAACCATTCTTGGTGCCTGGCAGCTTCTCCCAAAGTGAATGGGACATTTGGAGAGAAAAAAATCTGATAACATTCTTTCAGGTAGAAAAAGGGAACTTGTGGGCTTATTAGATAATTTAGCCTGCAGCCAGACCTGACTTGTGCTTTGCTGTGGTTGTTGTCCTGCTCAAGGCGCAGCAATTAAGAGTTGCTTGTGAACTTTTCACTTTACCCTGTGAAAGCAAGGCTCGCTCACGCCATGCCGCTGCCTTCAAAGCAGCTGTGCAGCAGACGGTTGGAGACAGGTGATGGCTGCTGGCCATCGGAGAGGAGCATGGAAGTCAAAGGTCAGATTCCAGCCAAGACCTCGCTAATGAGTCCATTCATTAAGCATCAAGTTATGCCCAGCTGTGCTAAACACGTTTCAATCTGATGTTGCCATTAAGACGTTTGAACAGACCACGAGCTCGTCGACATCTACCCCTGTGAATTGCCGCTCTCTGCTGCGCCTCATGTTTTTTTTTACTCCTGTGATCTAAAACAAGCCATATAAGGTCTAAAATAAAGTGTTTGTTGTGTAAGCGTGCATCTTTGCCACTTAGTGTGACAGCAGCTTCAAAACAAGGCTTTGCAGAATCTCAGCATACGCTGGAGCTGTCTTCTTTTAAGACAATTATTTTATCTTATTTTATTAATCGGTTTGTGTTTGTTTATTGATATCATTTTTTGTGCATTGAGGGGTTTTTTCAACGAGCTAAGAGCGCTTTTGAAACCCAACTTTGCAATGCTTTGTGAGCTGCCATCAAACTTTCTTTTTTGAAATGGGGGAAACCTTCTGACAGTTCATCTTTGCTGCAGTTGGTTCATGCATTGTTTTTCCAAATGGACTGTTATTTTTCTTTTCAAGTCAGTCATTGTAATATGTGCTCTGTATTGTAGCATATAATATTGCAAGTAAATGCTAGATTAATTCAGAACCTCATGGTTTTTATGGGGGAATGCTTCAAAAAAATCTAGAAAAACAAACACCCTATAAGTTGCAAATACTTTAGTGTGGCTGATCTTCATTGATCTTTCCTGAGATTTGAAGAGGATCCAGCTTCTTGTCTTTGCAGAGTGGGTCACGTCTCTTACGTCAGCGTTCGTCTAATCTAGTGAATCATTCTTATCTGGCACTCTTTAGACTTCTACCAGATCACCACAGGGCTGGATCTTGTCAGCTGTTTTATTTGTTCTCTATATAACTCTGTCAGCATCAGCGTGAGGGACATCACAAATTCACTGGTGACACACTCGTGGGCTCAGTGCTTAGTGGTGACAGCCAGGACAGTGGCCCTGTTGTTTCTGATTCTATAGATTGGGGTTTGCCACTTTGGACATCAATGTACCAAAACTAAGTAGATGGTGATTGGTTTTAGTTCATTTCAACATTCATGATCATTTTAATACAGTATGTGCAACGTGTTAAAGTGTGAAGCAAACGGACTACAGCAGCAGAAAACTACTCAAGGTACAGTCCTGTCAGCTAAGAACAAGAAGCTTAAGCTACAAAAAAGATGGACAACAGAATATTATTTAAAAAATCTGGTTAAATGAGTCTTATTCCTGCAACCTTTGGACGTTAGGGTCTGAACTACATAAAGGATTGAACCATTCTGCCTCCTATTAAAGGAGCTTGAGGCAGGATTGAGGCAGGATTTTTGAAAAAAAATGTGTATACGTTTTAAGTTTTCTAGTAATAATGTCAGATGAAGCGTTCCAAACCAAAAAGAATGAGCCCTCTAGTGTATCTGTCCGTTGCCTTGAACAGGCTGTGTTCTGCAAAATGTGCTGCAATTCTGGGCCCGAATTTCCCGCGCTGTCCTGCGGATGTGACGTCATGCACATTCTCCCCGGCCGTCGTGGTGAAGGGTGGCGCTAGAGAGTCTCATTTCTTAAAAGGAGCCTCATGCTCCTTTAACGGTTCAGACTGGGGATGGTGGTATCATGATTTGGGAGAATTTTCTTGGTGCACTTCAGACCACTTTAGTACCTACTGAGCGTCGTTTACACACCACGGCCTGCCTGAGATTTGCTTCTGACCATGTGCATCTCTTTATGACCACAGTATACTCTTTCTGATTGCTACATCCAGCAGGATTTCACGCTGTGTCCTTGTGTTTCAGTTCTGTCTTGACTTCCTTGGTTCCCATCTGCCCGGACTGTTTGCACCTGTGTGTCGTCAAGCCTTCTGTGTATATTGTGTCTTGTCTTTCCCTGTTTCTACCCTCCTTGTGTCCCGTCAGGTTTTTTTAGGTTTTCTCTAGTGATTAGCACTTGTGTTTTTTTTTTGAACACCCTGCTCAGCAGCTCTTTTAGTTTGTTTTAAGTCAATAAATCCAGTTTTTTGGAACTTCTAGCTGTCTCCTAGTGTCTCTCCTGGATATGGGTCCTGAATCAACCAGTCCATGACAAGGACCTCTGGGATGTGGTGGAACGGGAGATTTCTATCATGGAAATGGAGCTGGCAAATCTGTAACTGTGTGATGGTATCGCGTCAACAAATGATGTCATAGCACTTTGTTAAAAGTGCAGTTCTAAAGACAAAAACAGGGGTAAAGAGTTAATTAATAAAACTTACGACGGAACATGGATCCAAATGACATGAATTTGTAACCCGAGGACAGAACAGGTGAAGATCTGGTATTAAAGATAAACAGCCAAAGGCAGACTCTGGGAAACTGTGATGAAGAGCCTTTAAATGACACCCCAAACCTTGGAATTATTTTGTATATACAGAGAAAGATAATGACAAACAGAAATGCACATGTGTGGCAGTTGGTAAACTTAAACCAGGCGATACAGAGCATGAAAACTCATAAAACAAGGCTGACTCTAACAGAAAGAATTAAACAAAGCTCACTGACAATGACAAACACATTCTGTTGCACATCTCCACATGAGCATGAATTAGATTTTGAGCTGCTATTAACTTGCACTTCGTTGTGATTGTGACATATTTCATACATTGTTGTGCATTTTAAAGTCCTATGTAGTCATGCGTCATGTTTAAAAATCCTTAAATACTAATTAAATGAAAAGGGTTAATCTAAAATCTCTGTCAGGCTAGGGCTGGGCGATATGGACCAAAAGTCATATCTTGATATTTTCCAGCTGAACGGCGATACTCCATATATATCGATATTTTTTCTGTGCCATAATTGGGGTTTCCCCCAAAGCATTATAGCATAGCATCTCTGTTAACGTCATTTTTTTCTGAGGCAAACCCTTAAAAAAAACAGTCAGTTTTAATACAATGCCTAGTGCCAAATGTCACACAGATACCTTTATTAACAGAGGTCTGCACAATATCAAAATATATAAAACAAATGAAACTGCATATATAGAATAAAAATGCTTTTTGAATGAAATAAAACAAATATCCCTTTCCTGCATAACAATTCAATTAAAATACACTGTGCAATTAATACAATGTAGACAGTAACAGGCAGACCTTTCCACTGAGGTTGACAGTTGTGCAGATAACAAAACATTTGTGCAAATCTCAAATAAAACATTCAAGTCAATTTGTCACAAAATAAGCTATATCAAAATCATTGGAAAAAAAACATTTTTTTTTTTTTAAATCGATATAAACGATATTGTCTCGTACCATATCACGTTAGATTAATATTAATTAATATATCGATATATATTAAAATCTCGATATATCGCCCAGCCCTATGTCAGGCCTACTTTTAAATCAGGATCATCTCCCATTAGCTGCGGCAGCAGTGATGATTGTTTCTTACTCCTCTGTCTCCTTGTCAATAAACAGTCATCAGGCACGACTGTCATGGTGGACATAGCAGTGATGGGAGAAGCTCACGGACTGATCACAGACCTGCTGGCTGACCCGTCCCTTCCACCAAACACCTGCACCTCGCTGCGGGCCGTCAGCAACCTGCTAACCACCCAGCTCACCTTCCAGCCTCTGCACCGGCCGCGCCCTGCCCCCTTGCTTAACCCCAGCGACGCCTACTCCTGCTCCGACTCAGAGGAAGGACCCGAGAAAGGAGAGAGGACATCCATACACAAGGTAGACAAAATGAATTATTTGTCCTGATTTACGTTCAGCTGGGAAGATCAGTCGTGTTGGAGAACCTGGTTGAAAGCGAGAATATTTCACCCAAATATCAAAAGTCTCAACTGTTAATCAAAAGCTGTTAAAGAGCCAGACACCAAACGGTTTTATTTGGAAACAGCTGAAATAATCCTTAGATGGCAATGTGGTCCACCTTATTAAGGCCGAGTGATTTATACACCACGCAGTACTCCCCACATATGTTAATCTTTGAGCCCATGATTCAGCTAATGAGCCCTTCTCGCTCCCTGAGTTTTAGCATCATATGAAGGGTGTATTTTCACAGAGTTGAGAGAAGAAAAATAGAGTACCGGTATGTCTACTGCTTGGAGGACTGTTCTCCCTTTCATAGCCACAGCTGTGTCAACATGACAGATGTCCAGAGCCAGCGAGTCTGTGTGAATGCATGTATGTATGTGCGGGGAGTAGCAGAGGATGGGCAACACAAAGCTGGATGCATTTCTTTAAATGCTACAAAGGGACAAGTGTAGGGGTGGGTATTGGGAAGGACCTCAGGATACGATACGCATCACGATACTTGAGCCACGATACGATACACATTGCGATATCCCGATTATGCGATATCCCGATTATTATATTCTACATAGTTCACGGAAAAATTAAAAAATGCATTACACATCTTAAAATCCAAGTTGTATATATGGACATCAGATGATAGTGATGGATCTTAAAATCCGAGTTGCACGTTCATCAGATTATAGTGACAATTCATGGGACAAACTGAGTCAAAACAATGTTTTATTATAACTATACAAGCTAAAGTTACAACTTATTTGTATATGTTTTTCATAATATTTACATCATATGAAATTAACATTAAATTTAGTATGAGGTTGCTTTAATTATGTGGCAAATAATAATAAACACAAGAAAGATGGGTACTAAAACCAAGGACAGGCACAGTGATCAGTCAGTATAGATATAAATCTATAAATAAATAAACCTCTGTCCATTATTTTTCATTTTTTAAGGACAGGCAATTGTGTTATATAAAAAATAAATTATAAAATTAAATAAAACCTGAGCTCAGTGCAGGGCCCTCCCAGGGTTGGTAGAGAGTGGCAATGCCCAGGACTGTCACTTAGGTAGGAGCACTGGGTGATATAATGGGGAAAAAATCGGGGATAAAAAAAAAAAAAAAAAAAAAATTCGATATTCAAATTTTGAATATCGATATTGAATCAGCTGGAAAAGTATTGCGATATATTGCCATATCGATATTTCTGCCCACCCCTAGACAAGTGCATGTCAGCAAAACTGGACTTGCATCATCATTTTGTATTTGCTCCTTATCTGGTCAAGCCCACTCCGGCTCAGACAGCATGATGGGCCGGTGGCGTTCGCTGTGCCATCAAACACATTCCATGCTGTCCATTGCATCTTCTGAGTTTTGTATAAGTAGAAAATGCAAGTTGCAACTTTTTAAAAACGACCGGTGGAGCTTCGGTTGTTAAGACTCTCCTCCTGTCCTGCTCGAACTACCAGGGAGAATAATCGAAGGGGAAAAAGCGGTTACTGACGACAGAAGGCTGTTCAGTCTGCTGCATGGCTTTGATGTCCATACGCAGCAAATACTGATGCCACCATGTACTTTTGCTGTACTAGAATGACATTTTCTCCGTCATTTGCAAAATATAACTAAAATAAATGCAACAGACAGTACATTACTTTTCAGAGCTCAGAACATATATTCTTGTGAGAAGTTTAAACTGCAGTGGTCTTAGTCCATTTCCAGAATCAGCATCAGCAGCAGTTGGCATCAGATGTTTTTGCTTTTTCTGGAAGATGCCCTGGTTTTGCTGCGCTGTTGCCGATGGTGATGTGTGTGTGCATGTGTGACATGTTTTTCTTTTTCTTTTTTTTTCATTAGCGTCTGCAGGGCTTTCACTAAAGAATTCAACAATGGAGGGAGAAGAGTTATAATTATTACACCATTACTTCTTTATAAAACTTGACAAATCCAATTTAAGTGTACGCTATACAAAACTAACTGAAGATAGTTTCTGAAAAATCATGGTCTGCGATTTTCTGGTGGATGTGTACCAGAACAGTGGAAGGCAGAGTAAATATGAGTGATGTCCCAATCCAATAACGTGTTCAGAAACCGGGGCCGTAAAACATAGTTTTAATTTTAATTTCGCTACATTACATTATTCATTTATTTATTGTCTATTGATGTGTTTTACCGTAAGCAATCACAGTTTGTCTGGCAAGAGTAAGAATAACCTTAGATATGTAGATAGATAGATAGATAGATAGATAGATAGATAGATAGATAGATAGATAGATAGATAGATAGATAGATAGATAGATAGATAGATAGATAGATAGATAGATAGATAGATAGATAGATAGATAGATAGATAGATAAAACATAGTGACTCTCAGCTGCAGTCACAGGAGGAGACGTTCACCTCGCCGCGTGCAGATGAATCACATATCCGTGAATCTACAGCGTCGTCATCTTCCACTGCCTCAGCACCACTGAATAATAAATGATAATAAATATTGATATATAATTCTAATTGATGTAATGATTAGAGGGATTATTCAATGGTGCTTCCCAAGCCTATAGTCGGGACAAAGGAGGAGGGTTGGAATTATAACACAAAAACAATCAACAAACAAAAGTTAATTTGTAGTTCTAAACATATTAAGAGGGCTGTGTACTCCCAAGTGGCTACTGTTTGCTTTTTTGGGATTCGGTTGGACTGAAAGGTCAGAGCTGCTTCTTCTTTTCCTTTTGTTTGTGAATTGTCAAAATTTCAAATTGGCACTCGGTTTCGGATTCAAATGAATGTGACTGTGATCAGTACATGCCTGCTAAATATTGTAAACCAACACCATGTTGGAACGTGTGTATTTTTAGTCCTAGTATACGATTTCATGTTGTCGAGGAGCTTCATTCAGAATTCTGAGGCTTTATTTACTAGGTCATCCTGCAAAGGACTGAGAGGGAGTGAGCCAGCCAAACTGCTGCATGGCTGCAAACAGACGGAGCCATCACTAGGGCAAACACCACTGGGAATTCAGGGAAAGAGCAAGGCAGATGAAAACTGTGACTTGGTAAATAAGAGAAAAAAGGATCTTATAAAGAGAATGAAACACAGAGAGCTACTGTATAGTCCATATGATGAAATGGATTTGTATGCAGTGCAAGTACTGTATACTCACACTGCCGCAGTAATTGTACAGCAGGAGGAGCCTCACTGCCACAGCTGCCTGGGAATATTCTCCTTTCATTCAACTGATATCTTGCTTCTGTGGGGTTGTGTGAAGTACTCATGAGTAGTTTGTGTCTTACCTCCAGGGAACAGCAGTCCGGATGCTCTCGGTTTGGAGAATCACAGTGGATTTCTGAGACTAATGTAAAAGCAAATGAGAAAAGGTGTTGTTGAGGAATACTATGTTAGATGATGTATGTATGTGTGTGCATACAGTACACACTAGGGCTGTTCGATTAATTGATTTTAAATCGTAATCGCGATTATGTAATTAGAACGATGTTAAAACGTGAAAATCGTAAAATCGATTTTTCACTTTTTTTTTTTTTTTACCTTGTCTGCAAACATATTAATGATTGATACCATATTAATGATTGATGGAAATACCTCTCAATACCTGCGACAAGTGCCCCATGGGAGAGGCTCTTTAGTGTAGGAGGGGGCGTTGTAACATGCCACTGGGCATCCCTCAAGCCTAGCGCGGTAGACCGGCTCGTGTTCCTTGCAAAAAACTTGCAAATGTGAATAGCAAATGTAATGACTGACATTACACACCTCTACCTCCTTCATGGGTTGCATTATTATTTAGCATGCAAAGACCCAGTATAGTTTAATTAGAAAATGTCTTGTTTTATTTAATTGGAAATATAACTTACTGTATGTTTGCAAGTGCTGATTTGCTGATTTTTTTTTCCAGAGATAAAACTTTATATTTTATTATATTTTTTTAAACTTTTTTTAAACTTATTTTACAGAGTTTTGCACTTTATTCATTCATTTTTGGTTTAATAAGAGCAAAGTTTGCACTTAAAGCCCAATGGGGCAAATGTTCAATAAAAAAACAGCATATTTGAAATCATTTCTTTGCCTTTTGTCAATTCACAAAATAATCGTAATCGTAATCGAAAATCGGATTTTGAGAGAAAAAAATCGAGATTTTATTTTTGGGCAAAATCGAACAGCCCTAGTACACACACACATACACACACAAGTTTGCAAATCCGCCAGGGTTTACATACAGTAATATGTTTTCTCTGACACAGCGTTGCAGCACAGACTGTGTAACATGGACCATTAGCTATGTTGCAGCATGGTGACAAAATAAATAACAGTCTGGAGTACAAATATGTGTAATGCAGCACTTTTCTGAACTGCTCTGAAATGCATGAGGTCTGACATGCGTTAGATGGTGAAAATGTGCTCCTCGGTGGTCCTCATTCTGATTGGCGGTTAATTTAGCCCCCAATTATAATTGGTCTTTGATTCTCTAAACAGAGCGCTGTGACCACTGCCTACTTCACACAAGTCACTTTGAAGAACAGGATGTAGAGAAATATCCCTTTAATGACCCCAACTTTGAGGCCTTTCAGATGCAGTGAAATAATGAACTGAAAGAATTCAGCTTATCTTCTCCATCGGGTGATTCAGTGTGGCCAAATCCACAGTGAAGTAGTCCCAAAATGAATCTAGAGTATATTAACTTTATCGTACAGGTGGATGTACTTTTAGAGCTTATATCAAAATACGGAATCAGTTAGTCAGAGTTTTTTTGTAGTGACTCTTTAAATTTTTAATTGGATAAATAAATCATTGTGAGCTGGTTTAGCAGTGGTTTTAATTGTGTGTGTGTTTGTGTGTGTTTTCTCCCGTGTATGTTTCTGTCCCCAGCGTCTCAGACGGAGTCTCCACCCTGCCCTCCTGAGGAGGATCTCTTCCACGTGGACGACCACCACCTCTGCCACAGGGCTGCCCACCATTGAGCCTGGACCGGTGCGAAGGGACCGCAGCGCCAGCATCAAACCCTACCATGAGACGCTCACTTGCAGGTAACCAACCTCCTGCTCCCTTCCATGTACAGCTGTAGTTAGAAATCTACAGTTCATATTGGACTCCCAGTGATGCCTTAAACTGTTAATTTCAGAGCCAAAATCCTGATGTTGCAGATTAAAGAGAAGAAAAAAATGAATGCATAGGGTTGTTTTTGTTTTTATAAATCTCTTTTTAATGTTCCTCGGGAATCTATTTGAATTGAAACTATTATTCCACTTTATTTGAAACAGGGGACTTGTTTATCTCAGCTTTATTGTTCCTGAAACATGATGCTCTATAAACATTAACACGAAGGCCTCTAAGGGTTCTTGGTCAATGGACCTTTTAACCCGTTCTTCACACACTTAAGTGTTAAGTAGCTTCTGTTCAACAACTGATCAGCATGAACCTATTCTGTAGTAATACTATGTTAAAAATGACAATACAATCCATCATGTACAATCCAGTATGTGAAATGTATGCTATGCAACTTGGGTTTTGCATTAACTTTCAAGCTACAGTAACATAAAATGCTTTAAATTAATCCAACTTTAGCTCTGGCCATGAATCTGGTCACTGAGTTTGATCTTCAGCACCGTTGGGTATTGAATTGTCCCAGACCAACACAATGAACCGCCACATGAATCATGTTTAATATAGAGGAGATTAATCTGAGGTCAGATTAATAAGTAAAGAAGTGGTATCTGTCTGTAGATTAAGCGATATACAGTACATGAAAAACAAAAAAAAGAGTTTGCCAAAAGACATTTGAGACTCCTCGAACACGTGGAAGGTTTTCTGTTCAGATAAGGCTTGAACTAAATGTGTTACATATGGTACAAAGGTTATTACTGCAACAATGCCACTCCTAATGTGAGGCATGGAGGTGAAAGTGTCATGATGTGACAATATTTTTCATGAGCTAGGGGATGAGAAGTTTGTCAAAATTAAAGGAGTGATGACTGGCGCTGGGTAAATGAAAACTATTTAGAACCTACTTTTGTCTTTTAGATAACTGAGATGGATCCCGTGGACTTATTTTTTAGAATATCATTGATCTGAATTCATTTGCTAAAGCAACTCAAGTTTGCCTTGACATGTCTATTTACTCAACTCTCCTCACCTCCAGTGAGGGTGTGAATGTTGTATGAATGTTCTGGTGATGGTTGGAGAGGCCGTAGGGTGGATTGGCTGCCACGTTTCCGTCAGTCTGCCCCAGGGCAGCTGTGGCTACTCACGTAGTTTACCACCACCAAGTATGAATGAGGAATGAATGAATAATGGAACCATTGAGAGCCCTTTGAGTGTCTTTAGAAAAGCGCGATAAAAATCTAATCTATTATCATTATTTAAATATTGTGGAATGATTATCAAGACCCAATAGGAAGTCTGTTATCATCTAAAGATTGTTGCACAGCAGCTGAACCCATCTTTCTTGAAGGAAGTGAAAAAGTGAGTGACTTCATGATAGAGACTTTTGGAAACACACTCAGAGACTCGCAGCCGTAACTGATGCAAAGACAGCTCTAAGATGTATTCAGTTTGTGGCATTCAAACGTCTCCAAGCGAAGGTTTCTTTTTTTTATAACAGTTAAAAATATCTCACACTTTGTTGTGTTGATCATTTTATACAAAAACCAAGAACAGACTCAACATTTGTAAATGCACAGTACAATTTACACGTGCGTAGGACAAGATACACAAATGTATTTCTGATGCACACACAAATATAACCGGATTTACAAACGGTTTGTGGTCTGTTGACTTCTCTGCATTTGTGTGTGAATTTTGAGAACCCCTGACTGATATCTTCTTTGTTTCCACCAATCATAAGAACGCACCCCACGTCGGGGACGATTTACTCATAAGCAAAGTGTAGCAGGGCGAGTGCTACGGGGGGCCCGACTGACAGGATAGAGAGGACACAGAGTTTAGTGCAGAACCCTTTTATTAGCAATATCACCGCCACACGTGCACAAGCACCTTCACACAGCTCCAGCAGCAGCTTCTCAGTCCGACACAGCTGCAGTCTCCCAGTCCTCCTTATCAAGGCTGGCAGGGTGGAGAGGCTGATGGGACACACCTGTGGAGCCGGGGTGGGCCGCTCCGGGGGTCCCGCTGTCTCGGGAGCCGTTGCTTGGCGGCCCGCAGCTTCTGCCTCCCGGCCTCTCAGCTGCGGCGCCGCCAGCCCCTCCCTGCTGCAGCGTACCTCAAGCGTGGCGCAGGGGTGGGTCGCTCCGCGGGCATCAGCGCTGCCAGCGCAACGAGCTGCTGCTCACCCTGGTCCCGGAGCAGGGCGGCCAGGTCCGCCATGGCATGGGCGAGCGCCTCCAGGGCCCGCTCCGTGCCTCCCTTCTCCATCCCGTCGGGCGCCACGTTGGGCGCCAGTGTAGCAGGACGAGTGCTACGGGGGCCCGACCGACAGGATAGAGAGGACACAGAGTTTAGTGCAGAACCCTTTTATTAGCAATATCACCGCCACACGTGCACAAGCACCTTCACACAGCTCCAGCAGCAGCTTCTCAGTCCGACACAGCTGCAGTCTCCCAGTCCTCCTTATCAAGGCTGGCAGGGTGGAGAGGCTGATGGGACACACCTGTGTCCCGTCAGCCTGAGTGGCTGCAGCTACTCCACCCTGCCACACAAAGGAATATACATACAAATGAATATGGCATCCCATGAGTCCCTGCGCCATCCCACCTGACAGCGCCCTTCATGGACAGCTGCCAGCACAATAATATTCGGCTTGTATTGGGAGTTGATTAAAGCGATTGAGATTAATAACTAAACACTTCTCATAGCAAACAAGGGGATTAGGTAGGCAAACATATAAAATAAGATGTTTTACTCATCACTCCACTGTCCTTGCTGGAAGACATGTTGAACTGACTGAAATTCACATGCATATAGTGCGGTTTGAATGGCTTAAAGGGATAGTCTGTAATCGTATTCAAAAACATTTATTGTTATAGTGGGTCAAATGGTCCTTCCATCCTGAGAGTAGCCAGTGAATAATGTGTTCAGAAAAAGGAAAGAAAAAAATCTGACCTCTCTGACAGCTTTAATCCTGTAAAAACTCTGACCAATCTGTTTTTTGCGCACCGAATGGCACGGATTGGTCAGAGGATCAGAGGATTGGCAGGGGGGAAAGAACCAATCAGATGCCTTCATTCACCCACGCCCCCTCTGTCCCATGCATGCACTCGTCACGTCGAATGTAACGGCTCGCCCTGCTAAAAAGGCTAAAAAAAGAAAGCCAAAGTGCAATTCTGCGTGCAGGTTGTCCGCTACTGGGGGTCTGCCACGGACCGTGGGGTCCGAAGGGATGGAGGTGTCTCCATCCCGGCGAGGGCGGAGAGCGCCGGTGCGGGTGGCGGTGTGCTGCGGTGCCGTGCAGGCTCTGTTGCCACAGCTACCCCGTAGGGTACATTGTAGACTATGGCGAGTACGAGGACGCGCACCATTCTGCGTTGGTGTAACGCGGAACCATAAATCAGCCTTCAGTGTGCTCTGTGTGCTGTTCTGAACTCTTC
Organism: Cololabis saira; assembly: GCF_033807715.1. Taxonomy (NCBI): domain Eukaryota; kingdom Metazoa; phylum Chordata; class Actinopteri; order Beloniformes; family Belonidae; genus Cololabis; species Cololabis saira. The sequence goes on from NC_084591.1 coordinate 13,868,446, forward strand.
TCTGTTGTGCTCATTTTGCTGGGACGTCGGGTCCCTCCGCCGAGACACAACTTTTGCGGTATGCATTCATTGTTGTGTCTAAAAATGATGCGTAGTGCCCACCCAATCAGAAACGGTACAGATATTCTGTGATATTTTTTTATATTTATAAAAAAATAAAATTATAAAAAAATAAAGGATCCCCATAACTTTGATTGGGTGGGCAGGACGCACGTTTGGGTGGGCACAGCCCACCCCTGCCCCCCCCTAAAACCGGCCTCACTTACAGGTGAATGACACATGGGGTAGTTTTGTTGAAAATGTCATGGAAAACTCGACTCCTGCAAATGCGCGTTCCCGAAAGTTTGTGGGGGCGTGGCTTTGGACGGAGCGCTGACGGGATTGATTGATTGAATTTATTTATTTAAAACAGGGACAATGCACAAAAAAAACATTAATCTTGTAAAACAAGAAGAGATGCTCTGAGCCAGGTTATAGCAACAATTGCTCATTTCCGCCTGTAGTCCCTGGGAGGGGGGAGGAGGGGGCGGGGCTTGGAGGAGGTGCCACTTTCAAATCTTGCTAGCTCTCCAACATTACGGACTATACCTTTAATGTGATTGGCTTACAGTGTATGAGTAAATCGTCCCCCAAGAGGGGTGCGTTCTAATGATTGGCGGAAACAAAGAAGATATCTGATTGGTTGCAGATCATTCTGTGTTTAAAAAGATACATTTGTGGATTGAGGCAAGTCAGGGGGTCTCAAAATTCAGACACAAATGCAGCAAAGTCAACAGACCACAAACCGTTGTAATACCTTATATTTGTGTGTGTCTCAGAAATACATTTGTGTATCTTGTCCTACGCATGTGTGAATATACCTGTGCATTTGTAAATCAGTGAATATCCCTGTGCATTTGCAAATCATCCTGTGCATTTGTGAATCAGTCTGTGTGCATTTGTGGATCGTTGTGTGGATTTGTGACTATTGAGACTGTTCTAGCTCCATACTTTTGCACTGATGCAAATTTTGCTTTGTGAAAATTTTACTGCTTCTGTATTTTTGGGTGATGTTCTTCATGTGTTTCTGTGATATACTGAAGAACCGATAAACATTTCATAAGTTCCATAAGCTTTAACTGGGAAATACATCAGACTTTTTGAAAGAGTTAATGTTTACAGCGCTGAACTTTCTTCTCCGCAATTCCTACAGTCGCTCTGGATATCAATTTCTGGTCAAAATCCCTAGTGATGGATATCTGTTCCTGCTGTATCAGTGTCCTGGGCTGATCACATTATGTGTTTTCCTGCTTAGGAACCTGCTTTCTGAGGATTGACCACATGTTCTCAGGATTAAGATCAGGGGAGTTTCCGCTCCAGCCACTCCACTGTCCCCATAGTGGAGGTCCAAAAGCCCGGATACATGGGGAGGGTCTTGTCAGGAAAGGCATCCGACGTAAAGAGTTTCCAAAATAAAAATATAGAACACACTGATCCAATAGGGTGACCCCTAAAAAGGGAAAAGCTGAAAGAAGTGACTTTTCTGTTTATATTTCTGTTTCACATAATTCATTCTGCCCCATAAAAGGGGTTGTTCAAATGAATTACTGGAAGCTCTACACAAACCCTCCAGAAACAGAGCAAAACAAAAACTGTGACTTTTGATATGTAGATTAGAAATGTAATTATTATATTATATTGTGTGTTTCTGAACTATAACGGTAACACCTCAACAGGGACTCTGACAACGGCTACCGCAGCGAAACACATGGCTTTGAAGGTTGTTCGGTTTTCCCAGCAGCGTGGCTGCAGTCATACCAAAGAAATCAGTGTGAGTGAACTGTAATGGCACAGCAGTTTGGAAAAAGATGTGTGTGCAGCGGGAGCCAGAATGGAAATATGCCCCACAGGCAAACACATTAACCTAAATAACTAAGACGCACATCAACCGAGAGCACATTAATGCTGAAGACAGCGCTGCACTCGGGCTGCACAGAAGTATCACGGTTCATAAGTACATATGTTTGTAAGTGACTTAGAGAACACTGATTGTGTTGTTATTGGGGTTTTGGAGGGGTGTTTTTTTTTTTTTTGGTTGACTTTGGAGAACAGTATTATATGTCAGAGAAAAGTGAAGGTTGGCGAGTGCTCATGAGCATCTTTGTGCAGACAGAACAGACACAGATGTAGTGAATCTGCAGTGAATGCTGGGTTGTTTTCCCTCCGACTCACGCAGACACTTTGTTGAATAAACAAAGGGGTAGTTTTGATTCCTAAGTGAACCGTTGAAGCACAATTTACCGTGATCATAACACAAATTTCATTCATTATAATTAATTTGTGATTATTGTGACATTATGTTTGGACTGTCTTAAAGAAAGCACATGTTAAGCATGTTTATTATGTATTTCAAAAGGAGCAGAAAATGGAGTGTCAGCTTGAAAATGGTGCACTGAAATTTGAAATCATGTCTTTGTGCGTACACTATTTATAAGGATAAGACAGTAAATGCTGCCTTTCTTTTCTAAATCGTATTAATTCTTCAACAAGAAAGAGTCTCTTTGTCTTTTTATCTACAACACCTTTTCCGTTTCTCTGCCAATGAGTTTTTGTCACAGAGCTGTCCTGCACTCATTTGCAAATACAGACACTTCTGGGTCTCCGTGGACTGGGAAGGCTTTGATGTCTGTGTTATGCCAAACGATAGGAACGGTTTTTAAGACTTTAGGCTTCTGGAACCGTCTGAACATTTAAAATGTTGAACTTTAGAACTTTGAATGAACTTTAGAAAGAAGCGTCTGATGTCTAAGTTAAAGAGACGCTGCAAACCGCCTGCAAGGATTCAAATGCCGTTTTAACAAAAGATCACCTTTCTGATCTGTTACTATTCACACAAGATGGCACGCATGAAAAGACTGAAACAGCTTCTTTCTCGCTTTTTTAGGGTTTGTATTTTAAAGATTAATGGAAAAAATGTTAACAAAAAGCACAATAATCTGTGTCTGAGCAATGTGAAGAGATTTGAATCAGCTTGACTCCACACTTCAGACCTTCAGATAAAAAGCTTCTGTAAACTCCCTAAAAATTTGCACACAATTATTTAAACCTTTTGTTGTGGACGTAAAATGAGGCATAACTCTGAAACCACATGGCCTGTTTTCTTCATCAGATAAATATAGAAACTAATGGTGGGTGGATAATTGTAAAAAAATGTTTTAAACAAAATGAGAAATTAGTGCTGTTGCCGTGCCATATGGAAATCAAAAGCCAATACCATACATAAAGTATGGTTTTGGCTTTTGTACTACTTTCATTGCATTCTGTATACTCTGGTGAGGCTTACACAAGTGTCTCTCGTAAATTCATCTCTGTTGCTGCCAGGATACGAAGCAAGCATTTCAGCAGTTCTGTATTTTTGATTAGTTTTGTTGTAGGCAGATTTATTTTGCAAAGGCAATAATTGCAGCTGTAGTCCAAAACTGTTCTCTTCCCTCTAAAAACACATGGCTATTACCCAGATCTATTTCTACTTACACAAACTTAGTGGACTATACGTGTGAGGACATTATTAGCAGTGTGACACCTGTGTCACTATGGTTTCTTATGGGTGAAGACAAGAGAGGGGGGTGTTCATAAAGGCTGGAGATATTCTAAGCTGAGGTAGAGCCCGACTCCTCCATCTCACTGGTGAGCTAGTTAGTAGAGTGAGTAGGATGCAATCCAGCTCACTATAAAAAGCCCAACTTTCTGCCTGGGTGATGACTGCATTGTGCACGTTTGTTTGCCGTAGGTAAAGTTTCTTGCTCTTCAGTTGAAAATATGTAAAAGTTTCTGCATTTTCAGAAGTTTTGTTGACACACATTGTTTCAAGTGAAAACCAGGTCTCTTGCCTTTCTGCAGCTTTTAACTTTTTCTTTGCTGATACTTTCTGAGATTTGTCTGAATTAACTTTAGAAATGGCCACGCAGCAATAAACAGGGTTTGGTGTGATCCGGACCGAGACCACTTCCTTTTGCCTCATGTCGTTCAGCTGGGGAACTGTGGTCGGAGACTTTTGTCCACTTGTTCAAGTGTCCTAAAACTCAACAAATATAAAAGCAAAATGATAGTTCACCCAGTTGAGCTGCAGCAGGTCCAGGTTTTAATCCAGGACTGCAGCCCTTTACTGCCTGTCATCCTGTCATAATGAGAGAGGATGTGGTTAAAATCCATGCCACGTTTTATTGTGGGAACAGAGAGGTAATACAATAAAATTAGGAGTGATAAAGAATTGACAAATTAGATTTAGACTTAATCTCATCATGGTTAATATACAGTAGTTCCAATCTAACAGTAAATGATGCAGCTGTATTTGTACACTGGGCTGTGTCATGTTACTATGAGTTAACTTTGAAATTAAATTATTTCTTAACTCAAAAATTTGATCCCCTAACAGTGAAATTCAGTTCAAAACTGCACATTCACACATTTTTAATATGTAAAATCACAAAATGCTATTCTGCATCGTGATTACTAATTGTCTCCATAACAAGCAGCTTTACTTTTGCTTTCAAACACGATAGCCGATATGCTTCAACGATTAAATCATGTTTAGTTTATGACTTGAAATATGAAGGTGGTTGCTTTGATTTCAAACTGAGAAACTTTTCATCATGAGAAACAGCAGCAGTGCCTTGGTATTAAATCCCCTTCTGCCATTCATCTTTGCCAGGTGTTCTGTTGACTGCTGTTGTATTTACCCCAAATTATACCCATGAAGTCTTGCTTGGGTCTCCTTTTGACGTAAGCCTTGTTCTTCATACATTTTCAGACCTTTTTAAATGCGAAAAACCGCTTAAATCTTGCTGAAAGAAAGGGAGAAACAGTTATATTTTCATTTCTTTTCACCCAAATTGTTTGTGATTCCACTTTTTTTTAACAGAGCAGATCTATGTGCTGCTCTAGCCATCATAACATCATGTGACACATGTACGATATATTCAGATCTGCAGGTGTCTACGTAATATTTATGAAATAAGACCTGACTCTTCTTAGAAATCTGACTTTCTCCTAGAAGTTCACCAGTGCACTCCAGCGTACACTTTGTAAACACACCCATCCCTTACTTTTGCCTACTTTTGGTTTGGTTAGTGCTCCATAGTTTGGCTCCTTTCTTCCACTTATTTGGTATTTTCCTCAAACATTTCTTCCTGGCGAGCATCTCCTGGGCACAGAGTTGGTTGCAGCGTTCTGGTTTGGATTTTTCCCTCTAGAACTTTGACTCCGACACAGCAGCCAATATCATAGCTATTATTTATTTATTTTTTATAGTTGTTGAATTAGAATCTTAACTTCTGAAATGAAGCTACCTCAACATTACTATTTGTGAGTAATAAGATAAAGCATGGATAAACCCTACTTTAGTTCTTACCATTTTTTTTACTGCACCACATTCTGTGCTTTGTTTTGCTTTGATTCTTGAAACCTATGAAGAATTGTGTGGACTTCATCCGTCAGTGGCTTGTTTGGGTCTGTTTGCATGATGACACTTGAGCAAATTCTACAAATGTAAGCACACTGAGGAGCTTCTGCACCAAAACCAATGTTGCATGGTCTTATATCGTCACCCAGCCCACCAGCTATGACCACTTATGGTGGTGTGAGCCTAAACAAACATCTAGTCCTCCCCTCGTCACCATAACCCCAGAATTAACACACACTACAGACATATACACACACACACACACACACACACACACACACACACACACACACACACACACACACACACACACACACACACACACACAAATACACTATCACAGCCGCTCTTCTGGAACAGGTTATACAGAAACTGTTCTTTGAGCAGTTGCTCACTTAAATGTTGCCTCAGTGATATAACAAGGGTTGCAAAACTTGGGGAATTTTTTGAAATATTGGATGCTTCCCATGAGAATGAATGGGAATAATCTAGAATTGTGTTAAAATACAGGATGGCCTGTAACAAAAAACACAAGTGTTGTTCAGTCAGCTCATGCTCCAATTGTCATCTAACAGAAGCGTACTTATAGTTTGACATCTTGGTGCCAACCTCATAATTTCCCACAGATATTACCTACACTGTACATGACACCAGGAGTATTGAAGCCACAGCTGTATCATCCATCCATCCATCCATCCATCCATCCATCCATCCATCCATCCATCCATCCATCCATCCATCCATCCATCCATCCATTAGGGGTGTAACAATATATCGTGCCACGAAATTTCGCGATACAAAAATGTCACAATACGTGTCGTGGAGGTGACAAAGTGTATCGCGATATTGGGTTATTAATATTAATCTATTGTGTTGACTAGAAACGCGCATCCGACCGCGACCGCGCGGACCAAAATCTTCCTCCGCTCAGAAGAAACTAGTCCCGTTTTGCAGTCCCGTTTTGAGGTCTGAACCTTTACTTATGTAAGTCTGGTGTAGAGTTAAGCCTTACCTTATTAAATTAAACCTTTTTGGGGTCGTGAGTAGGATAAACATGCAGGCAACTTCTGCTAAGTTCCAGTGTACTTCAATGTCCCCTCAACAGCGTAGGATTTTAGAACATCAACACAGCACCTAGTGCTGTATCACTCCGCCCAATCTAAAACATATAACAACAGTTATAAAGCATTACAAACTGTAACAATAGGGCTGCTATATCGTATCGTATCGTTATCGTGACCTCAATATCGTGTATCGTACCGTATCGTGAGATTAGTGTATCGTTACACCCCTACCATCCATCCACACTTCTTTCTATTCAGGGTCGTGAGGTCTGCAGGAGCCTATCCCAGCTGTCTTCATGTCTAAGGTGGGATACACCCTGGATAGGTTGCCAGTCCATAGCAGGGCCACATGTAGACACACAAATCCACACACGCTCACACTCATATTCACTCTTCTGATCATTTTAGAATCACTAATTAGCCAAACATTAATGCTTTTGGACTGTGATAGGAAAGTGCAGTACCAGGAGAGAATCCATGCTAGCATGAAAATAAAACCGCTGTGCAGAAAGGCCCTAGTAACCTTCAGTGAAGCAGCAGTGCTAACCACCAAGCCAAGGTGCTACAAAATGCATTTAAGCAACAACTAGCTAGCTGATATATCAGATATGCTAAAATTAATCTAACCAACTGCATTTCATTGCTAATTTAGGAGACTAACAATCATGGTGCTAGATAGCTTAGTGCTTTGATGCAGTTTCTTCTGCCTTTTTCTAGCCAGGTTTTTGTTATCAAATATGCCATAGTTTGATTTAGCATGCTAGATTAAAAGCGCTTACCTACTAATCTTAAGCATCCGTCGGCATCCAATTTATTTTCATAACCTTTTCCAAAATGATGTTCTTTTTTTTAGCTAACTATATGGGAGTACATTAGCATTATAAGAAGCTTTTTTTTCTAATTTTGTTCAACATAACAACCTAAACATTTGACAAACCCAATATTTAAAACAGCATGTAGGCTATATACTTTCAGTCTCATGCTATCAAAGGTTAGAGGCTAAAAGCAAAAAAACAAATCAAATATAGCTACATCCTTTCGTTTCATTGGTGACTCCACTTATGTATGTTGTTGAGTTATAGTCCTATGAAAGAAAATTGAAATCAGCCAAAATCTGTATCGGCAAGTTAGACCTTCAAGAAAATTGGAAATTGGATTTGGCAAATTATTTAATTATTTAATTGGTGCATTCCCAGGGAGGAAAAGCCATTAGGCGTGGTTACATAAGTGGGAGTCCAGGATAGATTTATTGGTCCTTGGTCAATACTGCATGTCTCTATCACCAGAAACAGAATATTTGGAACTTCTATGGGGCTGAGATAAGTCATAGCCTCATGTTTGGTAGTTCAGCATGGTCCTGGAAAATGTAGGGATGTTGACTCAGTGTTGACTGGTTTGACTCATCACTTCTCATTCATTGCCACTACGGCAACACTGTAACCATCCCAGCTCCTTCCGTGTTAATGTTGTTGTCACAGTTTGTTTTTCATCTTATTTCTTTGTCTTTATCATTTCCTTCTTTAATATTTCTTGTAGTTAGCATACAACAAAAATGGCGCAGTACCAACAAAATGGTTTGGAGTTGTAGTTAATTAAGTCAGTTGATCCTGCCGGGTCCAACACTATACAATGGAGACCAGTTGGTCCTGTCACCTGGTGGGCCCCCGCCCATGGAAGCCCGCCTATTGTTTTTACAACGCATTCACTTACCTGTGTTTTTTTGTGTGTCTCATTGGAAAAACAGTAATATGCAAGTCTCTCCTAATAAGTCCTCAAAGAAGCTACGGAAAAATTGACAAAGAGTACACTTGTAGAGGAGGCTAAAAGAGGATATACACATGACTTCAACTGCATGTTCTCTACTCCCTCGTCAAATCTGTACTGTCTTAATGAGGACATTAGGTCTTTCTTTCCCCCCCCTATGTTTTCCATGATGTCAGTCTTCAGTGATGTACGGTCGAGAAGGAATAACACCAACTTCAAAGCTACAATATCGGGTCGTTATCAGTCAGACCCTGTTAAAAGGTCACAGTTGATACCTTCCATTTTGTTCAGCCCCGGCCACTGTACTGTTATCTTCTGCACGTCATCTGGCTCAAGAGGAGGTACTGTAGATTACCGAAAGCAGAAATAATGGCTGCTGTGTTTATCATGGCTTGGACACTGTCCGTTTGGGCTCTGAACCAAAGGTAATCTGTCAACCTGCTGCAAGAGGTTGAGTCAAAATTCTGGGAGTAAAACGCAGCACAGCGAGAAGCAAGCCGAGGCCAGTCATAGCCCAAACATCATTTATCTTCGGTTATTTATTAATATTCATAATATTTCTACACAAACCTGTTTCCACTTGTGGAAACAAGAGAACACTACTTTATGAATACTTTTATTGTTGTGTTACAAAACTCACAGCATAGTTAAGGTTTCACATTCACCTAAGTCACTAATAATTTGTCAATTTTTTGGATATGTTACTATGAACCTATGACTTTCTTAACACTAACCAATGTTTTTTCTTGTTTCTTTTTATTTTTTTGCAATCTGTAGAGTTGCATGAAGGTCTTTTCTATATAGAGTTTTTTTTTCAAAGAATTCAAGCTCAACAAATTCTTATGCAGTAGATAAATGTTATTTCTAGCAGACCATGTTGAAGCATAAACATACTGGATTGTGTATTATGTTTTCATAATGTATATGTATTTCTCAAAGGGACAGTTAAATTACTGTAACCACAGTGCTTACCACCTTAACTGCACTGTTTTTTTTCTTTCTTTGATAAAGAGGAGTCACTTGATACCCGACTGACAGATTCCTCAAGTAAAAAATGACCAGCCTCCTTATTTACATTCTGTGCTTCAGGCTCAATGTCAGTAGTTGAGGTTATTCTGCAGCATTAGCAGAATTGCAAAGATGTCTGCCAGTTCTTCAACTTTCATTGAAACCAAACCTTTTAAACCAAACGCTGATGTCTGCCCAGACACCCCCCCACCCCCCGACAATAATATTCTAGCCGTTCACCCAGCATTAAACTATTTTATATTCCACACCTGCTAGGCATTAGACATAGCGGTGCAACATGGCCATGCTAACACAACAGAACAGCCTTTGTTAGGACCTGCGGACTATTATACTGGGTGTGTACAGCTCGAAAGTGTTCCAGAAACACTTTATCAGAAGGAGATAGACACAGTGCAGGCCTTTGTGCTCCCTGTGACACCATGCCCTAACGGCAGGCATTTCCTGCTCCAAGAAGGCAGGTTTTACAACATTTAGGGAGAGGTATTTTAATTGAAACCACCTGCAGCCTGACAGTGGTCTCAGTGGAGACACATGGAGAAGCGGTCGAGAGCAGATTGGGAGGCTCTCCGTAGTGTCACGCAGCTAATTATCTCCTTCCATAAAAGATGACATTAGCTGTTTGATTTATAAACGGGTCACAAAATTACTATTTTTTTTTCTTCTGTCTGTAAGATTGTGGCTTGCAGATCATGTTCCTGTGGCTGACAGTGCTCTGTCATAAATCTCAAAACAGGGTGGGGTTATTTTTCTAATGAGTCATTAGTTAACAAAGACAATCATTTCACATTTTGTTGTTGCTTATTTTCCACCATTGTTTTGTGTGAATGTGTGCGTGGTTTTGGACCGATAATGTGTATTTCTTGCAAAATCTGTACCATGTCTGTTGCACTGCACTGTAGGAATCCCATTAAGTATTTTTTTCTAGACCACTTTTGCAGACTGGTTAGTCATCAGAGACAGATTGAAAGCAAGGCATCATTCCCATTTCTTTGGCGCAGCTACAGACAGTGAGAAGCATGCGTTTTCTACCAACAAACATGCGTTTCCTACCAACAAACATGCCTTGGCCTCTTTTTGTTACTTCTCTACATTTCCTGTTGATTTTCTGCTCTGAATTGATTTCAAACTTGTAAAGGCTTGTCAGCATCTAATTCATAACATCGAGGTCATTAATATTTCATCCCATCCTCCAAAAAGCTTGATTTTTGTCAGCACAGACAATTTCTAAAAACACATTTGGATATAAATCTCAGGGCAGAGGATAATGTTGACTCATATAGCTCATGCGTCCCCCTAAAATGTAATAATTTATGTTGTGGGGACTCGCTTGTTATCCCAGAAACAGGAAGGAAGGTCCCCACAATGTGATTGTGTTAGTGGATTTATGTCACCACATCATAAGAAGTGTAACCATGCATAGTTGTACAGTATAATTAGGTAAATATACCCTCTTTTATGCAACTAACAGTAAAAAATCTCCCTTTTTTTCTAGCTGTGGGAGACCATACATCAAATTGGGTCATGGGGAAGGCTCGATAGACAAGGGAGACAGAATACCACGATCAGGTATGCGTCATCTCCAATCAAGATTGTACTTTGTTACATAAAGTCAAACATATTTCACTATATTCCCTCTTTACTAACCAGTACGTATTGTCAGAGAGTTCTGGAGTAAACTTTGAAGGAAAAATATATCTGCCAAGAGCCAAAGCCCTTTGGCCGCAGTCTAACATGTCCTTGACTTTCCCGAACTAGCAGAGGACCAAGTGGTTGCGTCCTCAGACTATGACAGCACCTACGAAGCTAACCACAGCGACAGCAGTGATGTAGCGCACACAGAGGTGGACACAGAGGAAGGGAAAAACCCCTCCCAGAATGTCATCCTCCATGCACTAATACCTTCTGAGGTACGTGGAAGCAAACCGACCCACTCACTCACGGCGCTGCTGTTCCAGCTTTAGATCCAACGCAATTAAGATGTTTTCTGTGCAGAAAATGTCTGTTATTTGTCATTTGCTCAGGACAAACCAATGTTGGCACCAGAGCCATTAATAATGGAGGGCTTGGAACCGTTGATGAGTCAACTAAACAGTTGGAACTTCCCCGTCTTCAACCTGATGGAGAAGACAAATGGGAAATGTGGACGGATCCTCAGTCAGGTGGGAACGTCCGAGAGCGGAGTGACTGACAGCTCAGTACAATCGTTAGTTGGATCATAATTTTGTCAAATGAGCAAATACTTTAAAAAAAAAACTTGCTGTATGAATTAATAAGGATAACATGTATATGACAATACATCATGGCTCAAGGTTCATTTCCAAAGTTGCTGCGATATTATGTTAAATACTTAAAGGAGCATGAGGCTCCTTTTAAGAAATGAGACTCATTAGCGCCACCCTTCGCCACGACGGCCGCCGGGGGTACTGCAGCCAACAGTGAAGCCGGCACGGGAGAACGGGGAGAACGTGCATGCAGCGTCATGTGACGTCACATCCACAGGACAGCGCGGGAAATTCGGCCCCACAATTGCAGCACATTTTGCAGCACACAGCCTGTTCAAGGAAACGGAGAGATACGTTAGAGGGCTCATTCTTTTTGGTTTGGAACGCTTCATCTGACATTATTACTAGAAAACTTAAAACGTATACAAATTTTTTTCATAAATCCTGCCTCAATCCTGCCTCATGCTCCTTTAAAAGAGCTTGAGGCAGGATTTCTGAAAAAAATGCGTATACGTTTTAAGTTTTCTAGTAATAATGTCAGATGAAGCGTTCCAAACCAAAAAGAATGAGCCCTGTAGTATATCTCTGCGTTGCCTTGAACAGGCTGTGTGCTGCAAAATGTGCTGCAATTCTGGGCCCGAATTTCCCGCGCTGTGCTGCGGATGTGACGTCTAAACGCTGCATGGGCGTTCTCCCGTGCCGACTTTGCTGTTGGCTGCAGTACCCCAGACGGTCGTTGTGGCGCTAATGAGTCTCATTTCTTATTCTTGCCTCAAGCTCCTTTAAATGTAATTTTAAAAAAAAGTTGTTTACAAATCGTTTTAGACAGAAAGCACACATTCATTTATTTTATTTTTCTTAAAATGTAGGTTTTTACAACTGTGTTGCATCACTTCTTTATGATCACATAATCATGAAGTGGACAAGTTGATTTTTCCTCCTATGAACGATCAATGTGGACAAGTATTTTAACAGACTGAAAATGCAGGTTCCCAGAGGCTCTGGCAGAAAATCACTGACAATGAAATTATAAAATCTATAACCACTGAAACAAAACCGAGGGCCATTTGTAATTTTCTATTATCTTAAATGCACGATAAAGTTTATCAAATTAACAATGAGTACCAGGACCTCCACACCTGCAGCATGATCTGCGGGCCGCGCTGCAGGCTCGGTGTAACAAACAGGATGATGCTGCAACTATGCAGAAGAATGTTAAAACATACGCAAAGAATGTGCAGTGCACATTCTTTTGTCAGATGAGACCACGAGGCATTTCATTTACCTCGAATGGAGTCCGGAGTGTTTCACTCTACATCACCAGCGGGTTATTTATCCCTGACAGTGAGTGATGTACAGAGGTGGCAGTGAAAGAATACAGGGCTGTGTTGGAGAGATGACATTTGATGACATTTGGCTTTAGAAATATTCACAAAGACATCAAAATACTGAATGACACTGACTGTCAGTCTCTAGAACCCAAAGCGTGCTGCCAAAAATCAAGAAAATAGTCACAATTTTGTCCTTAAATGTCATCTGATTAGTCTGTCATGTGGCTTGACTGCCTTTCTGTTTGCTTAAGCCTGGCAAGCTTCACAGATTCTGAAACTGTGGTCTTTCTGTTATAGGTATCTTACAGGCTTTTTGAAGATACTGGCCTGTTTGAGACCTTTAAGATCCCCGTAAAAGAATTCATGAACTACTTCCATGCCCTTGAGAACGGTTACAGAGACATACCATGTAAGCACTTCATTTTGCTTTCCTTTAATATCACCTGCTGTAATGTCACAGTGAAAGCAGCCTCTGGATGTAAATGTCATACACATTATATTGGTTGTGCAGCATGCTGCTGCCTTGTTCTCGGGAACATAAATAGCACAACAGTGCTCCCTGGTGGAAAGGACAAAACTGATGCAACCTTTTTCTCCTGTGACACAGATCACAACAGGATTCACGCCACAGATGTGCTTCATGCGGTCTGGTACCTCACCACGCAGCCTGTGGCTGGTCTGCCGAGCCTCATGGCTGATCACGGCTCCGCCAGTGACTCAGGTACCCCCCGCCGGCGCTTGCAGACACTTACGGCTCCCGTAGGGGGTGCTGGTGTGTATGACAAGCCCGTGACTCTTCAACCGTGTGCTTGAAGTGAATTCAAGTTAAGAGATGCTTTCAGAAAACCTGTTTTACATATTTTTCACATGTAATTAGAAATTCACAACATTAAACATTCTCTATATGTAAACCAAACTTTTTTATTTCGATTTTCCCGTTTGCCCGCAGCACCACTGTGGGCCATTTTATTGATGTTGGATCATACAACCTGTAGGAATATGTATTCTTATCGTCTTCAGAGTTTGTCTTATCTTATTCATGCTTTTGGCACTTGCATTCACGTACCAAAAGCTATTTGAAGTCTAGAACGGCATGAAATTGCTCGAGGATTAGAGTTCCCCCTCACCCATATTTCCATAACCTCATTTGTATGCCTTACCCATGCCTTTGATCCAAATATAAGGAGATTTGAATGTTCAAAAGCGTGTCTCTGTGTCTATGTGCTCTAAAGTGTGCTACTGGCACACGCACGCGTGATATTAAGGTATGTGTGTAGTATAAATTGTGCCACCCTGCTCTTAAACCTCCTCACTGTCTCTGCTCCCCCACGGCTAGACTCCGACAGTGGAATAACACACAGTCATATGGGCTTCCTGGTTTCAAAGACCTACACTGTGTCAGAGGACGGTTACGGCTGCCTGTCAGGCCTCATACCTGCTCTGGAGCTCATGGCTCTTTACGTGGCTGCAGCGATGCACGACTACGATCACCCAGGGAGGACAAACGCTTTCCTCGTGGCCACCAGTGCTCCACAGGTAACAACAATACAGCCTTTAACGAGCTGCTATTGATGACAGTTTTCTATGGAGCCAAATCAAGGCCAAAAGTTTTGCTAATTTGAAAATAAAATTTGAACCTGAAAATTATTTTTTTCAGTTTCAATTTTATTTTTTTCAGTATCAGATCTTTTTTTCAGTTTCAAATCTTTTTATTTCGGTTTCACGTCTTTTTTTTCAGTTTCACATCTTTTTTTTCAGTTTCACTTCTTTTGGCCACGATCTGGCGTGGGGGGCGTGGCATCAACTGAGAGGGGCGTGGCATCAACTGAGAGGGGCGTGGCATCATGAGTGACAGCAGAACAGAGAAGGCGGGGGACGTTCCTCAGTCATGTTGCCTTCAGGAAACGTAGGTTGCAGAAGCTATAAGTAGAAGTATGATTCAACACGGTATATACACCATATTCACGTGATTGGCAGTGGAAAAAACTGATATTAGTGACACATTTCTGTTTAAAAAGCTGTTTTAAACCGTACTTGGTAGTATGTGGAAGTGGGAAATGTCAAACTTTAAAGTGTGGCTGTTGAACTGTACAGTCTGGCATACTTTATTGCTTTTATACTGCGATTGGTGCCAAATACGGTCTAAAACAGCTTTTTAAACAGAAATGTGTCACTAATATCAGTTTTTTCCACTGCCAATCACGTGAATATGGTGTATATACAGTGTTGAATCATACGTTCTACTGAAAACTTCTGCAACCTACGTTTTCTGAAGGCAACATGACTGAGGAACGTCCCCCGCCTTCTCTGTTCTGCTGTCACTCATGATGCCACGCCCCTCTCAGTTGATGCCACGCCCCCCACGCCAGATCGGGGCCAAAAGTCTGAACCTGAAAAAAAATTTTGAAACTGAAAAAAAGATTTGAAACTGAAATAAATAGATTTGAAACTGAAAAAAAGATCTGATACTGAAAAAAAATAAAATTGAAACTGTAAAAAACTATTTTCAGGTTCAAATTTTATTTTCAAATTAGCAAAACTTTTGGCCTTGATTTGGCTCCATACTATTGATGACAGTTTTCCACTATTATTGGCAGAGGATTGTTGGCTGGATTTAAGGACATATCTGTGTGTGTTCAATGAGAGCGTTTGTGTGCTTGCAGGCAGTGCTCTACAACGACCGTTCAGTCCTGGAAAACCACCACGCTGCCTCGGCCTGGAGCCTCTTCATGTCACAGCCGGAGTACAACTTCCTCGTCAACCTGGACCACGTGGAGTTCAAGCGTTTCCGTTTCCTGGTCATTGAGGCCATTCTGGCCACGGACCTAAAGAAGCACTTTGACTTCCTCGCCGAGTTCAATGCCAAGGTAATCTGAAAATGCAGTCGTTTATTGTTCTACATCAGAAATCGACGAGATTTGTTGCCATCGAAGCAGAAGAGTCATTGATGTTGTAGGTTTTTTTTTCCGACATCTTCGGAAGTTCTTTCCTCATTATTCCGCTCCTTTTGTAACAAAGATAAACTTGACTGAAAGGAAACTGTCCAGTGGTTTTTCTAGGAACTCTTCTGTTTGAACAAAGCATTGCAGGCCTTTGAATGAGTTCATTTTAAGTCAAAAACACAAAGCCACCTGTAACATTTCAAGAACTCATTGAAGTTTTTCTGTAGTGAATGTTTGTACAGCAGTGTTTCTCCGTGGCCTGTCAGCGCTGAGCTCACCAGCTTGGCAGCAAAAGTAGCGTCAGTTTCTCCCGCAGCACCCTGCCCTGCTCTTCCTGAAAGTTATCTTTCTGTTTCTCATTAAGTTTTTATCCTTTCAGCTTCCAGAGCCTCTCCAGATCTGAATTAGGCATATGGGATCAGTATACAATCCTTCCTGGGGAAAGAGAAAAAAAATAAAGCTAAACACTGCTGATGTCAGCTTTTTTTGTATCTGAAAACATTGATACCTAAAAGATTTTATCCAAATTATTTTGTGGATTCCATCCTCAGAACATAACATTGTTGCTGTGAATCGCAGATTTAATGTAGACCGACAACCTCAGGCCTGTGTGAAATGTGAGTGAAAACAGATGGTCTACAAATGTCAGAAGCCCATTTATCACAATGAAAAAAAAACATGTCCAATGTGCAAAATGTGTATGTTTTTAACTGGATGGAACCAACACATGTCAGAAAAGTTGAGGCATGAGCAGCAAAAGGCTGTGAACTATTAAAAAGGATAATCTTGCATCTAATTGGGTTCACTGGCAACAGGTCAGTGGTACGATTAAGTATGAAAGCATCTGAAGGAGACATTTTAGTGTCTGAAAGTCTTACAGGTTCTCAGAAGTAAAAAATGAGCTTAGGTTCATAAGTTTGCAAAAAATTAATTAATTAAGAATAATGTTGCTCAATGTAAACTGAAGACTTTGAAAATCACCTACGGTACACAAGAACAAATGTGTGCAAGAATCTGGAGAAATCTCTGTGTGCATGGGACGAGGCCGATAACTGATCTTGGATCTTTGAGCCCTAAGGAACCGCTGCATTAACAACAGGCCCAATTCTGTTAAGGAAATCAATGCATGAGCTGGGGAACACTTCCAGGAATCCGTGTCTGACAACCTTAAGATCTTCTAGGTTCTGTTGTAAATAAAATAGTGATTCATGGTTTTGCTCATCAATGCATTCTGTTTTTATTTACATTTGATGAAAATGTTCCAATGTTTTTGGAGTTGGGATGTAAAACCAGAGCAGCACATCAGTGGCTTCACGCCTTCATGATGTGGAGCCGTCACTCGCTTTGTTCACCAAACATTTATCATAGTAAAAAAATCCAAACTTGTCTATTTGAAGTCAGATATCTAGAGAGACTGTTGATCAAAATAAGAAACAATGTCATAGTTAACATATCGCACCTGAAGCTTTCTAACCAGAGATCCTGGATGCACTCCTTAAAAACATGATTTTACCTTCATCGTCTGGTGTCAAAGCACTGCACAGTTCTACTGGATGTAAACTGAAGAGAGGCATTAAGGAAACAAAGGACTACTAGATGAAAGAAAGAGAAATTGAGGCTCTTAGATCAGGTGGAGGGCCCCGTAAGTTATGGCTTAAAGTAAGCAGTCATCTTGCCAGCCCTTAAAAACAGTGCCAATCTGAGAGGCTGAGTGACTACAGACCAAGTTCTACTTCACATCAAGGTTATTCTCCTACCCTCTTTCAACCCACATCAGTTCTACAGCCAAAACATCAAGCCTACAGATCCAGTTGGTCAGCCAAGGATGTCATGCCCTTCAAAGTACTGCACTGAGCCACTTGGAACATTAAAAGAGCTACATGAAGATGTTTTTCATTGATTTCAGCCCAGCCTTTAGTACAATTACTCTGACATTTCGGTGGACAAACTTGACAAACTCACTCCCACATATCCTTCTCCATCACTCTAAACACTGGCACCCCACTTCAATTTTTTTTTTCAGTATCAGATCTTTTTTTCAGTTTCAGAACTTTTTATTTCAGTTTCAAATCTTTTTTTCAGTTTCAGATCTTTTTTTTCAGTTTCACTTCTTTTTTTTCAGTTTCAAATCTCTTTTTTTCAGTTTGGTCGTATGTGGAAGTGGGAAATGTCAAACTTTAAAGTGTGGCTGTCTAACTGTACAGTCTGGCATAGTTTATTGCTTTTATACTGCGATTGGTGCCAAGTACGGTCTAAAAAAGCTTTTTAAACAGAAATGTGTCACTAATATCAGTTTTTTCCACTGCCAATCACGTGAATATAGTGTACAGTGTTGAATCATACTTCTACTGATAACTTCGGCAACCTACGTTTCCTTAAAGGGGACCTATTATGAAAAACACGTTTTTTCTTGTTTTAACATATATAAAGTGGTCTCTCCTCACCCTGCCAGCACAGGGGAGACAAAATACCATGAATTTCTGCTTATTTCTGATTAAAATCTGCGCCTATGGTGACGTCACCCGAGGCGCAGAGGTTCGGCCTCCGCTGCTGAAACCACGCCCACAACCAGCTCTCTCCGCCGGCTCGAGCGTCCGCCATTGTTTACAAGCGGTGGCTGTTTGAACAGCGAGGGAGAGTAGAAATGAGATTTTGCATCGACATTTACCCTCATAAAAGGATCAGTTCCCACAGCACGGACCCGGCAACTGCACACGAGTCAGCGGTAAGTTCCTTTTTTTTTTAATGTTATTTGTATGATCTTTGCATGGGCTAAGTATTTAGCCTAGCTCCGGAGCCCCGGCGCCGCATACGGAGCTGCGGGAGCTGCTCACGGACCGAACCGTCGAGGAGCCCCGGGCTCCGGAGCTCCGAACCCGGGGGCTCCGGGCTCGGGGCTCTATTAGTACCGTAATACATTTTTCTTCTGTGGTTTCAGATCTTTCAAGCACCTGGAGCTGTTCACATTCAGAAGACGTGCGGTCCTTCCTTGAGCCAGCAATAGTGCATACATTTTATTTATATATTTTAACAATAAAGTTGCCATTTGTGAAAATTCAGTGTTGTGATTTCTTTACAGTTAACATGATTCATTTGTCTTGTAACATAAGAAGTGAAATGATGAGGAATTGGAGTAAATAACCGTGGTGTACCTGTTTAGAATTAAATTCAATCTTCCTGTTTGAAGACGTGGTGACTAAAGGCTGATTTATGGTTCCGCGTTACACCAACGCAGAGCCTACGGCGTAGGTAGGCGTCGATTTAACGCAGAACCGGGGACACGCTTTGCTACGCAGCCGCTGCTCTTCCCCCCGGAGCGACGCTTTGTCTCCTCCCCTGCTACACGTCATTCAAGCAGCCAATCAGCGCAGAGCCTCATTATCAAAGCCCCCCCCGCCCTGAAAATGAATCACAGAAAAAGGCTTTAGAAGCGGAAAAAATAAAAACATGGCCCAGAGACTGAATTTCTGATTTATGTAGAAAAAACAAGCTTTAGATTGTTTTTAAGACATTCAAGGTCTGCTTAAAATATACATTAAATGCCATAATATGTCCCCTTTAAGGCAACATGACTGAGGAACGTCCCCTGCCTTCTCTGTTATGCTGTCACTCATGATGCCCCGCCCCTCTCAGTTGATGCCACGCCCCCTACGCCAGATCGTGGCCAAAAGTCTGAAACTGAAAAAAAAATTTGAAACTGAAAAAAAAAGATTTGAAACTGAAAAAAAAGATCTGAAACTGAAAAAAAAGATTTGAAACTGAAATAAAAAGTTCTGAAACTGAAAAAAGATCTGATACTGAAAAAAAAAATCTGAAACTGAAAAAAAGATTTGAAACTGAAAAAAAAAAGATTTGAAACTGAAAAAAAGAATTTTCAGGTTCAAATTTTATTTTCAAATTAGCAAAACTTTTGGCCTTGATTTGGCTCCATACAGTTCTATATTCTCTGTTCACAAACAACAGCAGACATGCTCTCTCCAATAACATGACTAAGTTCAGGGTAGCTGATGATGTAGACGTACAGATTGGTGTGGCGAACAACCTGGCACTGAATGCCACAAAAATGAGGGAAAGAAAACAGGGCATTAGGAGGTATGCAACATGAGCCCGGCAAGTCTGTTTCAATAAGAAAGGTGTGGAAATTGTGCAATTGTTTAAAAATCTGTGCACCTGAAGCCTTTATTGGACCTATCTTGGTCTGAGTAGTCAGAATAAACAGTGTTGAGAGGAAGATGTTGGTGGCATCACCCAGATGTCTTCACGCACTACAGTACAATAGGGTATGTGGGTTTCTATATTGCAGATGAAACAAAAAACGCAGAGACTAATAAAGTCATTGGTTGCCTCTGTGTCCAACTAGAACTCACCATGACATGTTACCTTTGCAGGGATACAGCCATTGAGGACCCTACTCACCCTGAACACTAGTTCTTTGAAGTTTTACCCCCTTGAAGACATTAAAGGACTTCCAAAACACATGGCACCACTCAGGGACAGTTTTTCCTTCCACAGTTATGTTCTTATTACATATACAATAAATTAGTTTATCACTGCCAAGCTTCTATTTTTCCTCTACGCTCTGGCCCAAGAGTGGGGTATTTTTAAATATACAGTATGTATTTAAGTTGTGTCCTTTTGTCTATGTAACTGTAATGGCCTGTCAGGTTTTTTTTTACAGTGAATCAACACACCACTTGAGTTGCTAATATAAAAATCCATTGTGGGTTACTTTTAAAATGACAATAAGCGCTTCTAATTCTGATTGTTGATCCTGCAGGTGGGAGATGATCCATCAACAGGCATCGACTGGTCCAACGAGAATGACAGGTTGCTGGTCTGCCAGATGTGCATTAAACTGGCCGACATCAATGGGCCTCTGAAGTGCAAGGAGCTACATCTGCAGTGGACGGAGGGAATCGTCAATGAGTTCTACGAACAGGTGTGTGAAATGCTTCGGCAGGATGCTGTAAGATTAGGGCTGGGGATCGATTCAAATGTCAAGAATCGATTCGATTCCGATTCTTAAGATTCAGAATCAATTACCGAGATTTTATTCGATCCGATTTGATTCGATTCCGATATTGATTTGTGTTAGTGTTATTAAAACTGTTTTTTGAGCTGTTGCATGAATTATATGACTGTAGTTACAGTATGTAAAATATTACTACTAGTATTATATTGAGATTCAACAGCAAGTATTGGCAGCTTATGATGCTGTAAGGACCAATCAGCTCCCAGAATGCTGATAGAACTGCTTTCAGAAACATCATGTGGGTCAGAATTATCAAACAGATCCAGGGAGGAAACAGAGACGGATGAAATCGGTTTTATTTTTTCCCACATTCCGTTTTTATTTGTTCCATTTTCGGTCTATTTTGGTTTTTAATTTTTGAGCATTTGGTTTTTAGCATTTTTTGCAACTGTAACCCCAAGACAGTATATAAAGTAATGAAATATAGACAATTTATGCAATTATAACCTAACACTTTAATGTTTTCATACCTTTAAACATATTTAAAGGCAAAAATATGGCACCAGTTATTCTCGTGTCCAACAAAACATTCCTTTTTTGGGGATGAACAAAAAAATAACCAAAAGTTGTAATATAATGATGAAAAAAAAATACATAAATAAATAAAATAAAAAACAAAAACAAAAAAAAAAATCGATGTTTAGACATATGAATCGATTTTTAGGAATTAATATGAGAATCGATTTAGAATTGGGAAATCGATTTTTTCAACACAGGCCTATGTAAGATGTAATTCCTCTATTGGTTTTTACCATTTTGCCTCAAAATCCCAGGACAAGTTAAGATTCTGAAATGCCCAAGACACACACAGAGACTCTTTTCCTTCACATGTGATTGATTTTACTCGCTACAATTAATTGTTATCTAGTGCCGCTGATCTCTGACAGACTCTGATAGAGGGGAGTGACCCTGCATCAGTGGAGGATATGTAGGCCATTGTAGGTTCAATCCAATACATGTCAAAGTGGCCAAAACAATGAACCCCCACACTGCATTTACGGTTCAAAGACAAAGGGACCTGCTGATGTGTGAGGAGTAATCATCCTTAAATGGCAAGATGTTTCTTAGCTCTGCGGTGCAATCTCCCTTTCTGCTGTTAGGATGATCATTCATATTTGTTATCTGGATGAGTTTGTTGTCACTGTTAAACCATTACGCATCCTATAATTGTGGCCTAGTTTCTCTGTACAGTGCTGTAGTATCTAACGTAATTATACCCTTTGTCTAATTTCGCCATCAGTGATCTTTGTTATAATACTTCTGCTGGCACTGAATGGCCACTGTGTTCTGCTAATTGCCTCTGGTTCATGCAGAGAAATGCCACTCATGTGACCTGGTTGTTCGACATGGTGGCACAGCCTGCTTGGTGCAAACCTCTTTGAGGACTATTAAAGCAATCAAACACTATAGGGACACAGCAGGATAAACTCTGCTCATACATAAGAGTTTAATGGTGTGAATATTCCAGCGTCAGGAGCTACTGAATCTTTATGAGTTTGACAATGCTTATGTAATACGTTTAACAAGCAGACAAAAAATAATAATGATAAAAGGCTATACCAGGGGTCGGCAACCCAAAATGTTGAAAGAGCCATATTGGACCAAAAACACAAAAAACGAATATGTCTGGAGCCGCAAAAAATGAAAAGTCTTGTATCAGCCTTAGAATGAAGGCAACACATGCTGCATGTTTCTATATTAGTTATAACTGGGGGAAGATTTTTTTTTTCATTATGCACTTCGAGTAAAAGTCGAAATGTCGAGAAAAAAGTCGAAATGTTGAGAAAAAAGTTGAAATGTTGAGAAAAAAGTCAAAATTTTGTGAATAAAGTCGAAATGTTGAGAAAAAAGTCGAAATGTTGAGAAAAAAGTCGAAATGTTGAGAAAAAAGTCAAAATGTTGAGAAAAAATTTGAAATCTCGAGAAAAAAGTCGAAATGTTGAGAAAAAATTTGAAATGTCGAGAAAAAAGTTGAAATGTCGAGAAAAAAGTTGAAATGTCGAAAAAAAAGTCGAAATGTCGAGATTAAAAAGGAAAGGAAAAAGGAAGAAAAAATAGGAAAAAAGAGAAAAAAGGGGAAAAAAAGAAAAAAGGAAAAAAAAAGAGGGAAAAAATTAAAAAAAAGTTCAAACATTTTTGAAAAAGCTCCAGGGGCCACTAGGGCGGCGCCAAAGAGCCGCATGCGGGTTGCCGACCCCTGGGCTATACATTTCCTGCCTCAAGGTGTTGTTAAACTTAACTCACAATAAGTTCAGCACAGTCCAAATGAATACAGTCTGATTCATCCCAATAATATTACAGTGTAGTCCAACTCCTTGTAATCCAGTTAATCCGGTTCCTTACAGGAAAAAGCCTAGCTAAGAAACCCAACCGATTACATCAAGTCTTCTTTTTAGTGCAATCACCTGTATGAGCAAGTGGTCACAGCAGTCTCTTAGCACAGTAAACAGCCCAAGAAGCCATAGTATCTTTAAAATAGAAATGACAATGCTCTGTTTGGTCTTCATCCAGAGCTCAGAAGTCCAGTCCAGTCACTGTCAAGCTGACTTTGGCTAATTACAGGGGAAGGACGGCTCTGTGACAGTTACAAGGCTTTATTAATTTAACTTAAAGCTAACAAGAGAAGGCTTGGATTTCAGAGCAAAATTGTTTAAAAAACACACCAAGAGCAGTAGCTTCTTGTTACAAATTAGCCACAATAACAAAACTTATAGAGGACAAAATACTCACTGTCAGTCACAGATTCTACTTTTCAATCTTGTTTTTCTTATGAGAAAAATAGGTGCATCTACATGGACACTGTCCATGTAGATAGAGAAGACGGCTCACCCACTCTTGCATATTGTTTCTAGCTAAAGAAAATCCTCTCTCTGCTGCTGGTAGTTAGAAAATCCAAGTAGCTTTTGTAAAGCTTCACTAAACAGGGAAGTCCCAGCTGAGGGGTCATCACAGCAGTAGGTTCCCTGTGAATATTAAGTATATTTTTAATATAATATGCTGTGTGGAGAAAAAAAGAAATTACGTTTTCCTCAACTATGGTGGAGGAGTTTCCTTCTCTGCTCAAAAACAAAGTCCAGTCTGGCTTTTTTCCCAGTCAGCTAATCCCCAATAAAAGGTGCAAAAACAAATTATTGCACAACCCCTCGGCAACAGTACTATTATCATTATTCTAAAATAGTTGTCAGGTAAAGGAACCCATGGTAAATCTTGTACCATCTCAAAACTTGTAACAGCTCCATATTTTTCATTATGTTCATAATATCTATCTTTTTCAACCCTGTGTTATAATGAAACGTGAAATGAGTACAAGAACTCTCGTCTCAACCAGAAATTTTGGAATGAATTCAGCTTCCTTTTCATTGCTGTTGTATATGATTGCTACTTGGTTAAGGTTGGGAAAATAGGATGCCTTTTCTGAAACAGTCACTGTCATATAATTTTTCATCAATATAATGTCTTTTTCTTATATTATTGGTTAAAAGTCCCACAGAACCACATGCTGCTGCGTGAATGGAAAGGTTTTTCTCTTGTGACAGATGTTTTCATAGTGATATCAAGCTGCTGGTTAAGGGTGTTGCCGTGGTGATGGGTCTCAGAATTCATCCTCCCTTTATTTTTTCATCTGTGTACTACTTAACTCTCTAGGAATTCAAACAAAATGCAGATCCCCATGAGATCTGATCTCATCACATCCTACTTTAGTATCTTGCCATCACCCAGGAGCAGAGATTTTGCGTGACATGATAACCAAGCTTGGTTACCATGGTAACCAGGAAACAGTGCCGTACCTGTCACAGAAATGACACACGCTGTGCTTTTATGGGGGGCTGTAAAATGACTCCCGTGGCCACTTTTGACTCAGCTAAGGTAGTTGCAGCTGTTGAATTTACAAAAGTTCTGGTAAGATTTATGTTAAGAGCCTCTGGTGGATTAAATGTCTAGAACGTGACTGATATGCTGTCTTAAATGAAAGGAAAGGTTCTCAAAAATGTTGCAAAAGCATGAGAAAATGAAGCGAATTTATTAAAATTCATATCTATCTTTAACATTTTGAGCAATTCAGTCCGAACAAAGGGTGTGACTTACTGTTCACATCATTCCTGCATTTTCAATCTGTCCTCATTACTTTTGGATTATTATGGGCTGTCAAAAATCAAATAGTTTTTTGGGATTCATTGAGTTTTTAGTAGGTTTATCTTAATGTCTCATGCTCTATGTAGGGCGATGAAGAGTCCAGCATGGGTCTTCCTGTCAGCCCCTTCATGGATCGAGCAGCACCACAGCTGGCCAAACTCCAGGAATCGTTCATCACACACATCGTCGGGCCGCTCTGTAACTCCTACGACTCGGCCGGCCTGATACCCGGACGATGGGTGGAGCCCAACCCGGAGGAAGATGAGCCTGAGATCATGGAGAATGAAGAGGAGGATGAAGAGGACACTGTAGAGGAAGATGCATCCACCAGCTCAGATGCATCACGTAAGCATTATCGTCTACAACAAAGCCACAGTAGAGAAACGGGCATAAACTGGAAAGGATCAGAATGTGGTTAGGAGTAACTGTGGATTTTTCATGAAATTGTTATTTCCACCTACAGTAGTCTTTCCTCGTGGATTCATTGATTCCTAATCCAGATGGATACAATCAAATCTATGCACAAATACAATTTTAGCATCATGAAGCTAAAACTGCATTGAAACTTCAATTAAACATGTGTTGTTCAACATTTGAACAAGGAAAAAATAGAAACTTTTTCAAAGCAAAGGCCATGACTTTAAGATGAAAAAGTGTTCAGGGAAATGGAAGGAAGAAGAAAAACTTTTCCAGATCCAAAGTTTAGTGAAACCCTGAAGATGAGGTGCATACAATTCTAGCATCACTTCAAGTGTGTTTTGCAGCTTTACTAACAAGCTCTGGGGCCATGTCTTTGTGTGCACACATTTTACTGGGACCCCTAGAGCTCTTTATCCATCAAAACTGTATTGGTGCACGTTTCATTACTTCACATATACAGTAGTCTCATATAGTTGATTTATAATGAAGGATTACTGAACACAAACTACATTACAAACTGAGTGCGTGTCCAAACTGCAACAGATCTACAGCTGATTAAAGATATTCTTTTTTTGAGGGTCGAATTGGAAAGAGTATTGGGGCTGTCAGACATAAACTGTAACAAAAGTTTTACATTTAATAAACAAATCTGAGCCTGCTTGACAGACAGATGGCCTGCACTTGTATAGCAGTAGATGCAGGTCCTTCCTGATCAATGTGCAGGACTGGAGCGCTGGTTTAATTAGACATGTTTTAACAACAAAGGAGCACAAGGGGAAGGTTGTGGAGCAAGCTCCGAACCAACCAACAAAGCAGTTTGCATAAAGAAAAGCATGTTATGTTATGTTATGTTATGAATCTTTATTTCGGCTTGTACAGAACAAGATGAAAAGGAAGAAAAAAAACAACATTTCTTTTGCCGAAAAGGTGTAGGCAGAAGCCGTAGCTTATAATGCCTACCCTTTTTTCTTATGATCAGCAAAAATATGAGACATTAGCTTTTACTCAGTGAAAACAAACAATACATAAAGAAGAAAAAAATAAGTAAGACAAAATATAAAATTGACATTTCACATCCTAGAATGTTTTTGATAGTATACTTTATAATTATAGTGTTTTATATTTATTTACAATATTTTCTTTAAACAATTTCTTAAACTTGACGATAGAGCGACACATTTTTAGGTTGTTATTACAACTATTCCAAATTTCTCTAGCCTTAACTGATGTACATCTCTTTTTAATATTAGTTCTTGCTGTCGTCATCTCATCATCAGCATCAAAAATAGTTTGACCCAGTAAAAGAAAGAAAACATCAAAGGCAGTAACAATAATTCATCTACAAAAAGAACAAAAGTTTACCATCAACAACGGTGATGGTGCAAGGAAAATACAAAAAAAGACAAAGGTAGACCGCACCAAAAACGGTTGTGAGTCTGTATGTCAGTTGTAATTCGAGCATTTTTGTTTTCCAGAGAAAGAATCCCAGAAGAGGAGGAAAGTATTTTGTCAGATCTCACAACATCTGCTGGACAACCATGAGATGTGGAAGAAGGTGATCGAGGAAGAAGGGCAGAATAAGAGTCCAGGATCAGAGTCTGTCCATTTAAACAATGTATCTGAACCAATTCTGGCTATTGATGAGGAAGAAGAGGAGTCTGGCAGCAGAGAGGAGCAGGTAAACGTGGAGAAACTGGAGGATCCAGGATTGCCCATGTCTCTTAGGGAAGACTCGAAACCTCCAGAGGAGCTTGAGGAGGGGGACCCGCAGTGAAACCACGCATGGGGAAACATGGCCTCAGTCAGGACAAGGATGTGAAGAAGTATTCCTAATTTTCTTATCCTATCAACTGACTCCTATTTCTGCCAGCACATCACTTAGACACAACACTGTAGATGTTTGGGAAATGCGTGCCTATACAGAGAAAAAAAAAAACAGGGTGGGAAATTTTGTGCTTTACACGTTTAATCTGATTATGCGATTTCACCAAACATTTAAATGGGGCTTTTCCTTATTGCAATAAAGGATCTTTCAGTGACTTTGGGATACAGACTCTTTTGCTACTGTCAAGAGAAGAAGAAAAAAGCAGTTGCACATGCTTCAACCTAACACGGTAATGCAGGACTGCATCAATTTGCTGCCAGTTTCTACATAATTATTTTCTGAAAGACGTTGAAATATAGACATAACAATTACTTGTACTTGTGGTTCAGTTTTAGATTGTTTTGGTTTGTTTTTTTTTCTGGTCTGAACTGGGCCACAGTCTTTTTTTTTTCTATAAGTGGATTACAAAGGGAGTGAATTAATTAAGGAATCATCTTCTTCCTTTCATGTTAAATATTTATCCCTCACTCATTGGCTTTAGCATACAAAAATCAATATTTATCCAAATTATATGTAACATTTGTTGCCAAATGAAGTACTTAATGCCATCATTTGAGGCCATTTTGGAGAAAAAAGGCACTTGAGGTTCCTCACACTTTGTTTGTGTGTCCATATGTGTGTTCCTTTTTCATTTGTGTTTTCAGTGTGCTCTTATCCGCATTTCCACAGCGGTCGACAGAGGTGAAATCTGCAGATGATCTCAATTACAAATAACAGGAAACATGACACTGAATATTATCGTCACCAGACCTACACTTGCAAGCTACAGCCAGAAAATCTAAGAGCAGGATTGTTCATCAATAATTACATCTAGAGAGTCATACTTGTAGCCTGTTTGGACAAAATAGTTGAAAATGTTTTTCCGATTATGGCATTTCTTCAAAAGCTCCTCGATTTGTGTGTTACAATGCAAGGAGTAAATCTAGCTAATGATATTGGCCGGGTTTCCCAGATCAGTTAAGTAGTTCTTAACAGCGAAAGACTTCTTTCAAACCTTCTTAAGGAGCCTGTGAAAGAAAATCGCGTTTCCCAGAGTCGCTCTTAGCTTAAGTATCTCTTTCATTAAGAAGGAAATGAAAGATGCTGCTGACCCAGTCTTTCCAACCATCTTAGTGAACAAAGACTCACAGATCCAGCCGCGTCAGGCAAATCAATATCACACCAAGCAATGAGATATTAAAACAATGCACCCCGCACAAATTTTGATTTATTTTATACTTTAGATTTATATTGTTTAGCATTTATTGGTGACAGCAAAGGGGGGAAAAAAGAAAAATAAGGAATAACAAGTGTGTTCCTGTATATGCTTTATGCATTACGCACAAATAAAACGATCATCATGAATATCATGTATTTGATAATTTGGCTGCTATACAGCATGTTCTCGCTGCAAATCAACCGCGTCACCGTGCGCGAAGCAGAACTGTTTATATGAACGCATTCGTGCGTCAGCACTTCAATCCCCTGGACGTGCTGTCGGACCGGGCTGTCAGGCAGCCGGGACACCTGCGCCGTGCCCGAGCCCGAGCCCCTATGTGATGACAGGGAAGCAGCAGCTGATGAACGGGATCCTTTGATGAATCGTTCATACAGTCTCAAATATAATCAATGGTGTCGGTTTATATTAAAGAATCTTTTTGCCCAGAAGAAAAAAGAGCGAAGACAACGACCCATAACTATTTTCTTCTCTTGAAAAAACCCACCTGCCGACTCGCGCTGTATACAGCGCGAGTCGGGATGCAGCATCATTCAGAAGAGGAGGAATACGTGCAAGGCGGGGATGATCTCTGCAATCTGAAGCCCTCTATAATTGTAAAAAGAATTTCACTTATCACGGGTTCTTTTTGGAACATAACCCCTGCGAAAAACCAGGGTTTGCTGTAATTCCACGTTGCGATTTGCGAAACTCGCCTTCTCTTGGCTCATGTTTTTGAACGCACACACACGCCCACCCCGTTTACTCCCGGTCTCCGTGTGTGGGGAAAAAAAGCCTCACTGTAGCCAGAAATAACGGAGTAACACATCGTTTGGATGAAAAAGGGTCATTGAATTATATTTATCATCTTAATTTTTTATTATAACGCACAGGCAGCAGTGAATTAGTGCGTTAGGCAGCAGTGCTGCGTGTGAAAATGCGCTGATAGTGATCGGTGATCGATTTGCCTGGCATCGATTGATTTGGTTTCAGAACCGGACAGCTGCTCCAAAGAGCGTCTGAAAGAGCGAAACTAAAGGACGGTGTTAAGAAGTCATCTGGGAAACACCCGTATCTTAGGGTTCTCTCTTAGTTCAAACCTTCTTTGAACCTCTCTTAAATCCTTAAGAGAGGTTGGATCTGGGAAACCCGGCCATTATGACTTGTGGGAACAAATAGAACGGCTTCATGTGTGAAGTAGGAACTTTCTGTTGGATCCAGAGATGTTTTTGGAGCCAGTGATCAGCAGGGCTCAGCGTTCAACTTCCTCATTGGCTTCAAGTCTCAGGCCCAGCAGCTACATCAATCTTTTATACGGATTATATAAATGGACCCAAGGTGCTGTATTGTACTGTTTACTTCCTGATTGTCATGTAAAAACTCACTATAGATGCTGAGTTTAACCCCTGGAAAATCACAACTGCATTTAGATTAAAGTAAACAGATGGGTCACCTGTGCTGGCAGATACAGGAAACTGATCGGGACTGCTAATGGTGTAGGACGCCTTGAAAAAAACTTACGTCACTACCCTCCAATTTTTCTGTGATCTTTGCACAGTGAACCTGTTTTTGTTCTCCTGACGGGTCAGGGAAACATTCATTCTCTTATGTTAAGAACAGGTAGGACAGTCTCGTTAAATATAACTTTGATACATGAGCGTCTTCATTCTCGAGAACTCAAAAATGTAAACACTAAATGGGGATTTAAATGTAGTCACAGCTATTATAAAAGGGACATATGGGAGAATAACATTTTCTGTGCTTCGCAGTTTATGGTGACGTAACCTAACCCTGTCATTCAGTCTGAAAATGAATATTGAAAAATGAATTGAAAATTAATAATTTGGTAAGAGATTCAAATTTGAAGGGTACTGTGTCCTCACAGACCCAGATGAAGATCGATTATCCAGCTTCATCATCATCATCCAAACCCAACTGTCCATCACACTGCATTTGCTCTACCTCGGAAGTGGGTTGCACAAAGCTGTAACACCAATTTCAAACTGGCTGACTAATGGCTGTCGAATGGCTGATTCCACTCACTGCACCGGCTGCTATAAACAGAACAGCAGTTGTACAGTATGTTTGTGGTATTTTTGACCAAGATATGTCAAATATACATCATTAAGACCTCAGGAAACTTAAAATAAAGGATATAATATGTATCCTTCAAAAGAGTAATCAATTTCTACCCCCATTGTTCATATTAACCAGTCAGTCCCTCCAGTTTTTCGCAAATTAAAGCAAAATCAACAATTTCCCACTTTTTTTTCGCACTACTGCATGATTTGTAGTTTATCACAACATTTCCTCAAAAATGGTCACACACCGTGAGATTAAATGCCTGCTCATAATGCCTGCCAGTGGCAGTCCTTACTTCTCCTGCACTGCTGCCTCATGCCCTGTTTGATGTCAAGCGTTTAGGCTGTGATCGATATCGCGAGTAACAAGAAGTTACCGTCATATTTAAGCGTTGTGGCTGTGCAAAACAGTATCTCTCTGGTCTTCATGAGAGCAGGGGGAAAGCACCTTGAGGTACTTGACCATATATTAAGGAGAGGGGACAGCAGTCTCCCCATGTTTGCGGGGATGCATCAGGAAGGGTATCCAGTATGTATGGCATATGCCAAAGTCTGTGTGCAGCTGTGAAGCTCCGCCTTGGCGACCCCTCCATCAAGGGAGGGACGGCCGAAACATGATTGCTTTTTTTATGGCTTGTTTATTGGGTATATGTTATATTTATATGTTTATTTATTGGTTCTGGTTTTCCTGCACCATAATCAGCAGGTTGAAAGTGATCTTTTGGAAGTAGATGACCAATCAATCACTTGATGATACAAAGATACAAAATCACAGTAATAAATGTGGATCTGCTGCCTGAGAGCATACTTGTTTTGTTAGTCTGTCTGGAATGTGGAAGGTTTCTATTTAGAAACACCTAAAGGTGCTTGTTTTTAGTCAGTTTGATTCAATCAGTCCTGAATCATGGCGTTCTATGTTTTGTTGTGAGGATGTTTGTCCCCATCAATAAATAGATGTCTTAATTTGAACAGCTGAAAGATGTTAAGATGTGATCATTTTCATAGTGAGTTGATATCTGTTAATCTAGTTTATTTCAGTTTTCTTGTTGTAACTAAATCAAAACATTTAATTTCAATTTAGTCAGTCTCAACCCGTTACTTAAACTTCTTAGAAATATATTTTTCAGAATGGCCTCTGTTATTTGAAACATTTCAAAGCTGTTCAGGACGTCATTGTCTCCTGATATTAAGCCGTTTCAGTTTTTTAAAGAAAAAGAAATGTATTGTGCTTTCTAATCTCATTGTTTGTCATATTTTTTCTCACATTTTTGCTTCTATATGTAGATTTTGAATGGGGTTGAATGAAAAAAGTATTGCAAAATTCCTTGCAAATGTTTATGAAACACCACCACAGAATCAGGAATTTTGATCGCGAAAAAACACAAAACCAATCGTGAAATCCTGGAGGGTTTGACCAGTCTTATAATTTGTCAGGTGACCTAAGCTTGGAAAATACATGCCAAATGTTTTGGCAGTAATACAAGTATTTAGTTATGTCAACTTTGCTGCTTCCATGCTTTTAAATAATGTTTTTCAAATGTTTCCATTGTGTAAAGAATAACATATACAAACGTTTCATACATTTTAAAGGTTTCTATTGGCAAATATATCAGATTTACCCAGAGTTCATTTACAGCGTTGATCTCCCTTCTTAAAAAAACCTCTGCAATTTTCACCGGTATAACTGGACATCAATTTCTGGGCTGTCTCTTGACTGACAGAGATCCATTCTTACAGCGTTAGAGGCCTGATTAAGTCCACCTGGTATTTGAAAGCAAACCTGAAGAGTTTCCCTGGTCACAGATTGGAAAGTTCAATGCCATAATCTCTGAGCCAATTTGTTATCAATATTGCCCTGTGAGATAGTGCTCCATCATACTGGATAACCATCACCACCTGGAAGACATTTCTTACACTATTCTTTATTAATGCCAATGCTTTTGGGTGGAAGTGTGAGAGAAGCCCACTCCATAGATGAGAAGCTACCCCAAACATAGATAGTCTCAATCAATTTTTGACCTCTTTATAGAAAATAACTTTGCACCAGTCTTGTGTTGTCTAATTTCTGAACCAGTTTGGTTGAGTAGCACTGAAACAGCCCTCATCAAAATCTTCAACCTCATGGCGGCTGATTCTGGGTTAATCTCCATCCTCCTCATCCTATCTGACCGTGGCCTTTGACACCATCTCTCACCCCATTCTCCTCAATAGACTTTCTTTTTTAGATATCACTCACACCCCCCTCCACTGGTTTCAGTGCTAACTCACTGGCCACACTCAGTTCATCCTTCACCTCACTGCCCTCCCTGTTACTAGAGGTGTGCCCCAGGGCTCTGTCCTGGGGCCCCTCGTCTTCATAAGATACCTCCTACAACATGGCAATATATTCCCTAAACATGGTATTCGGTTCTACTGTTTCGCTGATCACACCCAGCTCTACCTTTCCATCAAGCCTAACTCGACTCTTCCACCCTCACCCACTGGCTCGCCAAAATCAAATCCTGGTTCACTTCAAACTTCCTCAAACTTAATACTAATACATCTGAACTCCTCTTTGTGGGGAGGAAAGCTTCCTTCTCCAAAGCTGGCCGTTTTCCCCTCACCATCGACATGTCCACAATTTTCCCCTCCCGTCAGGTTAAGTCTGGGTGTCATCCTCGACCGTTCACTTTCTTTCAAATCTCACATAAATAACATAACCCGGTCTGCATATTTCCATCCACGCAACATCTGCCCTCTTGGTCCACAGCCTCATCACCTCCTGCCTTAATTATTGTAATTCACTTCTCTTTGGTCTCCCCAACAAATCTTCCCATAAATTCCAACTGGTCCAGAACTCAGCAGCCCGCATCATCACCAGAACCCCCTCTTTTCACCATATCACCCTCATTCTGCTACATGAGCTTCATTTGTCTGATCTTATCTGTATTTACACACCCTCTTGCTCTCTCAGGTCCTCATCCGCCCTCCACCTCTTGGTGCCTTCCGCCCATCTCAGCACCATGGGGAGCAGAGTTTTCAGTCGCTCTGCTACCCAACTCTGGACCTCATTCCAACCTAACATTCGTAATAGTGACTCTTTATCCCAGTTCAAATCCAGACTCAAAACACATTGGTTTCAAATTGCATACAATTTATAATATAAAATATGTTTTTTTGTCTGTTTTTATTTATTTTATTATGTTCTCATTTACTATAAAGCGTCCTTGAGTACTTTGAAAGGCACTGTTAAATAAAATATATTATTATTATTATTATCATTATTATTAATAACATCTTAAAATACAGAATCAGCAAGGTTTGCAGAAACAAAATTTTGTATCACTGTCATGCCACAAATGTACACATAGTTCACATGAATTTTAACTCACATTCTTGATGCAGTCTAATACTAATGGTTGAATATGATTGCATTAGAAATAATACAAACTATAGCCTATGAAAGTTTTTTGTTTTTTTTAAAGATGTGTCCTGAGTGCTAGTTTTTTCAAGGTAGACATCCTTGCTTAGACATTAAACAGTGAAAATAACTGTCCATGTATACGGGAATTCTTATGGTTTCTCAACTCAGATAAAGCCTTAAATTCACATCTGGCATTTGTATCGGACCAACCATCTTGTTGTTGTTGAATGATGATAGTTTTGACTTGAAATAAACCTTCTACCTGCCTGCGTGCATCAGGGGAGATATCGCTGCTGCACAGCTACTAATGAGGCAAAGACAGGTAGAAAATAGTTGATGTTAGAAAGGCATGTAACTATTGATTTCTGGCCCATCTTACTGAAGCGTAGCCACTGTTAGCCTGCTTCCATAGTGTCAAAAAATTTGAAAAAAAGGTACTTTCCCAAGAATTTCAAGCTCAAGACAAAACCTTGAAGAAGACACCATTTTTTTAGGGACAGATGGTTAAAAAAAATGAAAATAAATCAGGATTTCCATTGGGTGGGGTGTAATATTTCTGTGATGTTGGCTGGTGCTAGCCATGTTTCTTTTCTAACAGTTGATACTTCTGAATGAGCTAACTCATTTGGCTTTCATTTCATCCTAAGCGCATGAACACTTTAGTTTTTTCAGATTTTTTACGTTTGAATCACCTGTCTGTAACGCATTACTCCAGAAGGCATTAAGATGGAAACATGGCTGTTGACACTATTTAAGAAAAACTTTAACGAACAGAGCTATGTTTGAGGGTTTTCAGGTGGAAGGGATGAGACCAAACCACTGTGAGGCAAAGCAAGGGGAACTAAACTTTCAAAGCTTAAAAACACTTTGCTCCGAGTCCTTATTGGCACAAGTGCTTCCCTTATATATTATTTGTAAGTGATTAATTTCTGTTTACGAGAATATATTGAGGGGGACATCTTTCTTTTTCACAGGAAAGGGTGTTCCAGGTGTCCCACCCATAATTTCAGCCTATATATAATTATATAAACATCTGCTTCTTTAGGCAGGTGTCTACTACTGCACTACTGAAATCTTCCGTCGATTCATTACTCCTAACATCTTCAGAATGGAGAACAGCTCACTTTTCAACATGTACATGGGATATGATAGAGCTTGAAGAACATTATGTTCACGTATCCTTGTAGATTGTAAAGTTAACATACTCTGTCACCACACAGCGTTCCCAGGGATGGGGAATGGATCGCTACATCCACAATGGCCTCTTTGCTGCTGCTGTGACTCAGCTACAGTGTGCACTAGATGGGTGGAGGCCACACACACACAGACACACACACAAACACACACAAGCTCAACAATTGGTTGACCTACTGATTAGTCAGGCATTACACGCACTTTTACCCCATATCAGATCAGAATTGTTTGAAGCCACTGAATCGTGTTTGCCTCACCCTTTGTATCTTTATGCTCCAGGCTCTTTTTTCTCTGTTGATGTAATCCATGCCAAATGAGCTGCAGCTTTCATTACGTGCACAATGGACACATTTTCTTTTTGTCTGGAAATACCCAATATTACAAATGTTATAGTCTCTATACAACATGACAAACATTTTAACATTCTCACTTGAAAGGTAATTTTCACCTCTAGTTTTCAGTTCAGGCTTGTCAGAGTTGTACAGTTACATATTTGCATCACCGTAGACACTTTTCCTGCATTGGGAATGTATATACATTATAGTACATAGTGTATGTGAGAGAGACAGACTGAGTGTTTGCTTCTGTGTCTTTTGAATTCTTCCAAAAGCCCCTCTAATGTGACTGTGTGCTATATTTAGTTACATTGTACTTTTGGGGAAGAGGATGCTTCTTTCCCGAGGAAGTAGACTTGGTGAAATAATGAAGGGCAAAGGGATGCATTAAGTAGTTCTTCAAATCTTCGCACATGCTTGGCTGAAATTATTATTCTCAGAAAGTCCTATAGAATATTTCTCCTAGTGCTTCCTCTTTGATCTGTGTACTGCTTAGCCTCGCTGGCAAAAGTGGTTGAAGATTCTTCACACAACATCACTCATATTTAAAAGGCATTTGGATTCAGTCCACAGTGTTAATTTTTGTGGTGATCACACTTTTTTTGTTTTGTTTTTTTATATAGAGTGAACAAATTATTAATTTGCCCCACAGACACATCTGCTTCTAATCAATACTTGCATTTGAGCTGATAAAGTATATCAGTTTTATAGTGTTTTTTTTTCTTTTTTAATGTCTTAATTTGTAATATTTGATTGTCACACTTATTCACACGTGTAAATTATAACCATGGAAACCAAACAAGCTTTACAATTATGTAAACAACATGAGATGAGTATTTTTATATAGTCGACACGTGATTAAATAATGAATTGCTTTCGTCTCACTAGTACCTTGCACTTACCACATGTACTAAAGGGAGATTATGTCCAAATACACAGTATTTGTGAGAGAAAAATAATGAATTTCCTTGCAGGTTGATGCTCCATTTTGTACAATATACATATATGCTGTACAGTGAAGAAATTTTAAAACTACAAAAAACTCTTTTAGATATACATTATTTATTTTTACCATTTTGTAATTTAGACACTATACTGTAGCTTCAATATTGCCAGATTTTCTGGAAGTGCCTATATTGGTATTATGTATCATACATTGAATATATTTGAAGATCATTAGACGTTGTCACAAACTGAACCATGTGGATGTTGTAATGTGAATACATTGAAATAAAAAATTACAATTTCTGTCGTATGCTGTGTTGGTATTTTGTTGATTTTCAATATTTGTAATGACTCTGCTTAACATTAGAGCTCCCATATTATGCTTTTCCTAACTTTACTAGGTTCAAAATCAACTAAAACTGTAACATACCCCCTTTTTCAGGCTGTCCATCTAAGAGGTACACATGATAAGGTGCTGTAAATAAAAGTTTTGAAAGACCAGAGGGTTTTCCAGGAAGCGGGTTTAGTGAAAAGTCTGAGTTTGTTAAGCCTGAGATGAGGGAAATCCGGAGTTTTCAGTTCCAGAAAGCGATTTAACTCAAACTCTGAGTCAGTTACTATGGCAACTGAGCCTCTGAACCTAACCTGCTCGCTAGCAGGTTTACTTCAATAAAGCCTGAGTTTCTCTCCGTCTCCTCCCTCAGTGGCGTCAATTCAGCCAATGGGCCTTTACGCAATACGCATCCGTTTTCTGTACCACGGACAGCAAGCGGCAGAAAGAGCAGAAACAGTGTATCTGACAAACGCAACGTATTTTATTAACTATGTCAGTGCAACAATATCACAGGGACATCCGAGTTTAACTTCAAACAGTAAAGTCCATATGCAAAAAGGAGAGGGAGGGAGCAGAAGACAGAAAGAGAGAGAGTAAAAAAAAAAGTCACATATTTCCCTTAAACAGATTTATAAGAGGGTAGGGTGATTTGATATCTTATGAACTTGCAAAATTAATCCA
Organism: Cololabis saira; assembly: GCF_033807715.1. Taxonomy (NCBI): domain Eukaryota; kingdom Metazoa; phylum Chordata; class Actinopteri; order Beloniformes; family Belonidae; genus Cololabis; species Cololabis saira. Next base: position 13,905,877 of record NC_084591.1, read on the forward strand.
GCATCAGTGGCTAACAGCCTTGTTAATATCCTCTGCTGCTGGGGAAACATTGGACCCATCACTTGCCTTCTTTCTTTTTTTTTTAATTGCGTGGTTGTCTGCTTCCTTTTCATTTTGTAAGTTAGTAACACTGCAGAAAAACGAGATTGATAGCGACGACTGTCGTCAGGGACGCTGGGACATCACATTTCAAGATATGAGTGGGGGGGTGGTACAAGTGTTGGGAAAGATAATACCTAGTGAAATCCATCATGTTCTGATATGCATTTGTAGTTATTTTATATATATATATATATATATATATATATATATATATATATATATATATATATATATATATATATATATATATATATATATATATATTAAGTAATAGAATAAATCAATACAAATAGACAGAGTAATTCCATAAATGTATAAAAAAAATTAAAAAAACATTTACATTTTCCCCTGAAGCTGAGGTGTGCGGCTGCCCCTGATCTAAATGACAATAAAATTATACGTATTAACACTTCTAACTCCAGTGGCATGAAGTATGTGGATCTTCAGATGCAAACTAATGTTTCTTCAAAGGGATTTTGTAAATCGAAATGTTAAATAAAGTTTAAAAAAAAAAAAAGTATGTGGATCTTTTGTTGTCGCCGGTTGCCATGGTGAATCGTTGTATCAGGGCACTACTGATGATGGCTTTTTATTTCCCTCACGCACGCGCTGAACTCAAGCTTAACAAACTCGGAGTTGATTGAACTAACTCATATCCGCTGTTCTGGAACCAAAAACTCAGAGTTGACTATCTCAGGTTAAGTCAACTCGGAGTTCAGGTTTAAAGGGATTGTGACATGAAAAACAAATTTTTCTTGATTTTTTGTGTTTTGTTGGGTGTCTTGACATCAATTACACCCAAAAAACAACAAACTTTTAACATTCAGTGTATTGTGTGCTTTCTGGGATTTTCCGCATAACTATGCAAAAACGGCGCATGTGGTTTGGTGGCGGATCGTTACGTAACGATCCGCTAAATCACCGCCCCCTCCACCCAGCTCCCTGTCTCCTCTCCTCTCCAGCGCACCATAAAGGCTGATTTATGGTTCCGCGTTACACCGACGCAGAACCTACGGCGTAAGGTTACGCGGCGACGCGCACCATACGCTGAACCTTACGGCGTAGGCTCTGCGTCGAATTAACGCGGAACCATAAATGAGGCTTAACAAGGAGCTGTTTAGAGCCTCTTTTGTTCTAATCACTGGAGGAAAACTGCTAAGAAGACCCGCGGCCACTGACTGGACTTAAGATAAGGGGACAGTACTGCTTGCATGCCTTTATTTTTATGATTGTTTGCTGTGGTTCGCCCTGCTGCTTTTCCGTGCATGCTTCGCCTGTCGCTCTCTGACGCCGCTGTGAGCGTATGGCTGGAGGAGGAGGAGGTTTGGAGGAGGAGCGGAGCAATGATTGACAGGAAAGGGGGAAAGGAAGCATTTTTCACAGCGCAAAAAAACACTGTAATAAAAAGCCAGGAAAAGAGAACTAGAGTGAAGTTTTTCTTGTTACACTCTTTTAGAGCCATTTGAGGGATGTTGGCCAAGACTTTTAATAGTGTTAAAAGCATGTCAAAAATGATGTCACAATACCTTTAAACTCAGAATTTGTTGAACCTGCTTCCTGGAATACCCCTCAGGCATACCAGAAATGTTTTTGTTGCCTTTGTCTGGCTTTGTTTACACAAGCATATTTGCATATGCAGATTGGTCCTCTATACAACTCAGCCTATGTATCTATCCCCTCACCCCGCTTTGGAAGCATGTCTGTTCAAAAAGAAACCTCATCATACGCTCATGGAGGTGCGGCGCGCATGGAGTTGCGGTGGAGCCCTGGCCCGGCTCGGCGGACCGGCCACCGTCGACCTGGATGGCCGGCGGGGGAGTGTGAGTGCCTTCCAGGGCCCTCCCTTCCTCCTACACGATTCACACGCACATAGGTCTGAGGGGGCGGGGGGTCCGGGGTGTGGGGGACACTGTCCCGCGTGGCCCGGTACTCCCCGCCCCACGTTTTTAATAACACCTTAGACACCGTACACTCAACATTTAATAAATACATTTAACAAGGATACTTAGCGTCTTGGAGGGGGGGGGGTCATTGTCAATATGATACCCAGACCTCCCCCTCCCTGTTTTTATTGCATTAGCCACATGCACTCAACACCAGGGGCGGGAGAGGGGCCCACACCACCCGCATTCCCTCGTCGGCCTGAGACGGGCGGGTCGCGGTGCCCGGGCATGGCGGGGCTCACCGCGCAGCCTGGTGTGCCTTCTGGCGGTGCTGGACCCCCCCGGGGAGGGGGAAACGGTGCGTGAATGTGCATTCTTGTCGGTGAGAATGCGGTATGGAAGGGTCCTGCCATGGAGGATTTGAACAAAATTTAATAATTTATTAGTATTATTATTATTAATATTAGGTCGCGGGTGGCGGGGTTTCGCCCTCCCTCCTCCACTATAGATACACTTCAGGTGGAGCTTTGACAGGATTATTGCACACACACACACACACACACACACACACACACACACACACACACACACACACAGACATATATACACACACACACACACACACACACACACACATATAGACAGATACACCGGCTCGTTCACCTGCATGCTGGCTTTGTAGTTTTTGGGGTTAGTTAATCGCGGTAGTTTAGCTCAGATTGTGATTGGATCTCGAGACTTGGGACGGTTGCTGCTCGTGTTTCGGCCGGTTCCGTGCCGGTTTCGTGTCTGTTCTTTTTTTTTTTTTTTTTTTTGCAGATTTCCAGTGCCCTACGTGCACCTCCATGTGTGTTCTCGTGTCCTGGATTAGCAGCTGATGTCAACCCCCCCCCCCCCCCCCTTCCCCCCCCAAAAAAACTGGGTTTGTATGTGTATATATATATGTATGTGTATGCGTATGTATGCGTATATATATGTATGAGATCAATATATTAACAATGCCTTAGGTTCTTACCAGTGTGTGACGTAACGGACCTGGAAAGTTTTGGAGTCATAGTCAGAGTCGGAAAACTCAGTTGTTTTACCTGCTGCTAAGCGTCTTGCTCTGACCCTTCCAGGCCGACCCTCAGTCAGTGGCAGCAGTCTGTTAGTAAAGTTGCAGAAATATTAACAATTCTGAATCTAGGATGAGAGCATGCACAGCACGTTCCTGCTGGATCTGCGTGCAGGATGGGATAACCAAAGCCAGCCCTGCATCTGCATCACCAGAGAGGGACTAGAGCAGGGGTTCTTAACCTTTCTGACCTCGAGGCCCAATTTTTTCAGTACAGAGCGGCCCAGGGCCCAAGTAAAAACCTTGTCAAATAAAATGATCATCACGGACTTTTATGAAACATGTCAATGTTAACATGCACATGTCAAGCTTGATTTATACTAGGACAAATCAATCAGTTCAGGCTTATTAATAAAAAAAGATCAATAATTAGATTTTACTTAAATAAAAAAGGAAGGACTCAGAATACAATATATATATACATATAAATCAATCAACGGATGGCAGTAGAGCGGGTCGTACAATGATCGGAAGGTCGGCAGTTCGAATCCCGCTACGTCCCAGTTGCTGTCGTAGTGTCCTTGGGCAAGACACCTTACCCACCTTGCCCCGTGTGAATGTTTTTGAATGGTCGGAGGGGCCGACTGACGCTTCTGTCACTCTGCAAGGCAGCTGTGGCTACAGATGTACCTTACCACCACCGGTGAGAATGTGCAGGAATGAATAATGGTCTCTGTAAAAAGCGCTCTGGGTGTCTTGAAGGGCGCTATATAAAACCAAGCCATTATTATTAACAAAAAGTAAAATAAATACATTCAAAATAATGTTAAATTAAATAAACTGTAAATAACATTGAAATAAAGTGCAAATGAAACTATATTTGCATAGCAGAACCAGAAGAATCTTTATTTTCTTTCATATACATATAAAAAAAAAATACAATTTCCTTTTTATCTGCAGCTCTTAATGAGACACTTGGGCCTCTGAGACACAATCAGGTCCAGTCTGGGTGGAATGGGGGAAAGGCTCACTCTCAGAGTAGCATGCAGCGTTGCTCTGAGTCTGTTTCGGGCTTTGGGCTTAGTTGTGGCCACGATGGAGAATATAAAAATAAAGGATCACGCCGCGCTCGCTCTCCCCGTTGCTTGGCGCAGACCAAGTAATCAATCCCTGATACTGGCAGATCCAAGCCCACTCTGAGCGCAGACCAAGTAAACGATCCCTTATCCTGGCGGATTTAAACCTATTTTGTGCAAAACAAAGGATTTTCTCCGTAAATACAGGCCTTAATAGTACACGTGCAGCTAGATGAGTGTCCGAGGTAAATGGAACGTGCCGCGGCATTATTCTCCTATTTTATAGAGCTCCCCCGCTTCTTCCTCTTGGTTCCCTCCTCCACCGGCTGGCAGTCAGTAACAACTGACTAATGCATTAGCGCCACCACATGGTCGGGATGCAGTCCCGCGGCCCCCGCGGCCCAAACGTACAAAACAGAATTTTTTTCGCGGCCCACTAGATGGCGCTCGCGGCCCATGTGTGGGCCGCGGCCCTATGGTTAAGAATCACTGGACTAGAGAACCAACAATGTGCATTTATTTGTTTGTTTTCAGTTAAAGGGGACCTATTGTGAAAAACACGTTTTCTCTTGCTTTAACATACCGGTATATAAAGTGGTCTCCCCTCAGCCTGCCTACTCAGAGAAGGAGGAAAGCAACCAAATTCTGCAGTGTCTGTACAGCCGCCTTCTACGAGCCGTTCAGATTCTGCTACCTTTCGTTACGTAACCAAAATGCAAACCACGCCCACAACTAAACACTGTGTCCTAACTGCATGCGAGTGTCCGACGATCGCGTCGCACTGCGTGACATCGGACGCTCTCTGTCCATCTCCCTCCAGCCAGCTGCCACTTTATTGAGGTTTTTGTAGTGAAATGAGGAGGTATCATAGAGATAACTTCTCATTTCAACTAACTGGATCAGCTGTTCCTCATCCATGACTCTTTCCTACAGTGCTTTCAACCGGCTTTCAATGCGACAGGACAGGAAGAAAATAGAAGCAGGGCGTCCGAAAAATGTTCAGCTCGAAACGACGCGCAGCACTGCGTCGCTCGCGGCCAGTTAGGACAGTCCAATAAAAAATAAAGCAAATGGATGGATGGAATTGATTTTGTCGCTGACACTTGCTCGCATCTGTGAGAAAGTGAGCAACCCCTCCCCTTCTCACCATCACCGCACTTTTTCTTAATGTGTGTGGCAGAGTGGAGGATTGGGCGTGGTCTGCGGGGGAGCAGCACACAGGTGTGCCTGGTTCTGCTGATTGTGGCACACCTGTGTCCAATCAACCTCTCCACCCTGCCTGGGTTTATAAACAGTAGCTGCATACCAGAAGGGGGTCTGCTGAATGGAGGAAGCTTGTTGCGAGGCTATGCCCCATTGTGCCTTTTTTTTGGAATACGGATTGTGCCTTCCGCCTGTATGTGTTTTTACTACATGGAATAAAAAGCCTTATTTTTTTGGCATTCTACGCTCTGCAAGGTTTTTTTACACCTCATCACCCAGGTCCAGTTTTGCCTTGTCCTCTTGTACGTGGGGAGGCCGCTCTGGTTCCTCACAGCATCGCATGCAGTTACGACATGGTTTAACTCCGCTGGCCGGAGCTTCCGCCATTTTTTCGTAGCGGTATATCGTGTCATTCAGGCAGCCAATCAGCACAGAGCCTCATTATCATAGCCTCCCCGCCCACTCAGAATCCCGCATGAATAATGAGGTTAGAGAATGGGAAGATAAAGACATGGCTCAGAGGCTGAATTTCTAATGTATTTAGCAAAAACAATCAAATGCTTGTTTTTAAGACATTCAAGGCCTGTTTAAAATAGGTATTAGATGCCATAATAGGTCCCCTTTAACATTTAAAAAAAAAAAAGAGGAAATCACACTGGCAGTTGTTTCTAACTTAACGTGACGGGACTCTACAGGTTTGATGAGCAGAGGAGAGCGAATCAGACTCGCGTCTGCGTTGCAGCTGAGCGAGTGTCTGGAAAAGCGCGTCACTCCTCGGAGCTGCGCCGTCAAACGCTGGGACGCGCAATAATATATATTTTTTTTCTTTCCCTTTTTCGTCTTTTTTTTCCCTTGGGCCATCAGGTGGGTGTCAGTGCATACGTGATCAGTGCCCTCTGTCGTCTCCAACGACGCACTTTCTCTGCTGGCGAGGAACACACACACACACACACACACACACACACACACACACACACACACACACGGAGGAAGAAAGTGATCTGATGAGCAGCGGGTCGTTACGCGCCACAACGCTGTCCATCATCCAACACAGGATTTTGTTTCCTCCTGTTTAACGAGAAGTTACAGCACTCTTAAGGGAAAGATCTCAAGTTCTACTTGGGTAAGTATGGACATGTTTTTTCTTCTGGTGAATGTGCGTCAGGTAAACCAATAGGAATATTAGTTTGTTGACATAAACCCGTCATCATCATCATCAAACATGCTCCAGGTGTGCTGATTATATAAGATATCTGGAGACATCAGGGAATTTGCAGGATCTATATTTATCCAGTCTGTGTGGAGGTATGTATTATATAAATTACAGTAAATTATTTGATCACGGTTGATTACTCATCGTGCATTTGCGTTATAAAGTCCACGCGTATTTATTGGACTATACATTGACATTTGTATCAAATACACTACATCAATCAGTAATATTAGACTAATAACTCTGATTTTAATCTCATATTGAACGCTTCCCCCAAATTCTTAGCAAATATTAAACAGTACAGAATTGCACAGTGATTTATGGAGTAAACACTGTATTCCACTCCCTTCTAAATAGACTTGAATACAGTTTCTTTTCCTCTGAATCTAGCAATGACTTGAATGGACCATGAAACAGGGATGTTGCCCATTAAGAGACATTAGTGACTTCAGTGCAGCCTGATGAAGCATGCAGGGTCTGGTGCATGGAGGTGACTTCCACAACCAGTGTCACTTGATCACCAAGCCAGCTTCAAACAATGTCATGGCTGTTCTCTTCATTTTTTAAACATCACAACAAAAAAATGATTAAAATCAAAAAGTCAATCCAAAGAACAGTCAACATTTACTTTGTAAAACTATGTTCTGGTCACTGTCTTTTCTGAAAAGTATGACTTTTTGTTGTAGTGTTACCTAAATCCAGTTTTAGAATTATTAAAGAGACACCAAGATGAAGGCAGAGATGAAGTGAGTCATGACAAACAAGGCAAAGCTAAAACCTGCAAAAGTTAACTTGTGTCACTTAAAAAAAAGTTATGCATGGAGCAATATCTTAACAGAAGGAATCATTTGGAATCAAGGAATCATTATTCCCTACATTATATTAAAAAGAAAGTGGTGAGAATTAGTATGTGAACTTATTAACAGGACTTAACAGATTTTATTGTAGTGGAGCTAGTAGGACTTGATGTTTCAATCAATGTTTCAATGTGGTTATTCGACACCCTTGATATCAGCAGTAGGAATAGAGTGGTGAGAGGGAGGGCAGGGACTTCATCAGGGTCATCAGGTGGGCACCCTCCTTCCTTGACGTTTCGATAGGCCCACGACGTCTCCAGAGGGCTCAACGGTGATACCTGGCGTCCCAGGTACACCCCCCCTTAGTTCCATGCCCTCCTACAATGCTTTCACAGCCCAGTTCTTGTCTTTGCTTTTGATCCAAAGCCAATTGCTGCTTTTTTCCGCTGCATTTGACAAGGACTTGCCGGTTGGAGGGATCGACCCTTCACCCCCATTTTCTTCAGTAGGGTGATCATGGATGTAGCGACGAATCCCCTACATCCCACTTCTACAGGGAAAATCTTGGTCTTCCAGCCGTTCTGAGCAGCTTGGATTGCTAGCTCTGAGTATTTGGTCTTTTTTCTCTCGAAGGCTTCCTAGACACCACCTTCCCATGGTACTGTTAACTCCGGTTATAATAATAATAATAATTCATTTTATTTAGCGGCGCCTTTCAAGTCACCCAAGGTCACCTTACAGAATAAAACAAAACAAAAATACAATAGAAATACAAATACAGGAAATACAATAGAAATACAATAGAAATTAAAGCTGCAAGCAGCGATGAACGGGCCCTCGCACTCACCGCCACCCAGTGCTTAATTTGTCAATGAAGAGGTCCCGGAACATCGAGGGGGTACGGGGGGGGGGGGGGGGGGGGGGGGGGGGAGGGATCCGGGGGGGGGAACCCCCTCCCCCTCCCCCTCCCCCGGGAAATTTTTTCAGCATAATGCATTTAAATGCATCAATCTGGTGCACTTTGGAAAGCTAGAATAACAATAATAGGGTGTCTGCTGCCTTAACTTACCTTGGAAACATATCCTCTCCGGAGCTTCTCTACCCGGTTAAACTTTTATTCTCCCCTCTGTTTGTGTGTGAGCACAGCATGCACAGAGTACTGTACTTAAGTACATATCCAGAGGATTTGTACTTTACTTGAGTATTAGATTTCTTTGGTACTTATTACTCTTACTTGAATACATTTCCAAGACAAATATTTTTACTTTTACTCGAGTAAATTTCTACGAAGGCTGAAAAGTACTCGATACTTTCAGGTCTGCTCTTTTTTCTTCTTCCTTAAAATCCTATTTTTAGACGGACATTGGGAGACAGTTTGTTATGCTCTATATTGCTATATTGTACTGGTACATGTCCTTCCTGTAAAGTTAAGTGACTTCAACATTGAGTTATTGAAAGCAGAGATGTAGTTTTTTGTAAAGCAGTGGTCTTTGAGGGGGATCCAGACTTAGTTGGATGGTGCAGGTTCATTTGGTTTCAGTTCATGGTTGTTAATAAACTCTGCATCATCTGCTGTCCTCTTATGATCCCATTCATTTGATTTGTTTTTGGTGTTTCTGCAGGTTTTCTATAACATTGTGGTTCTAAAAGCAGCACATCAGTGCAGCTGGTTTCAAAGAGTTAATTCTCAGAAACCAGAGTTAAAAGATCCTTAAATTAATTTAGAAAAAATATAGTAATTTACTGATGTGGAAAATAAGAAATTTACTCTTACTCTTACTTTTACTTAAAGTAAATTTAAAAGCATTTACTTTTGGATACTTAAGTACCTTTAAAAGCAAGTACTTTTCTACTCTTACTCGAGTAATATTTTGACTGAGCTACTTTTACTTGTAACGGAGTAAATTTTGACCAGTAGTATTTGTACTCTTACTCAAGTACTGGGGTCGAGTACTCTGTCCACCTCTGTCCACCGCTGATTGGCTGTTTCCCGTGCCTGTCTCTGTGTGTAACCAATCAGACGGAGCTGTGGGCGGGACCTTGCTGCACAGTGCAGTGACTGCAGGCAGAGACGCGGCTGCATCAACCCCAAAATAACGCCGTTTTAAATTGTACAAACACAATATTGGTATCGTTGGAAAGGGAAAAATGTCCTCTTAATTTTAGAGGGGCTGAGATCAAATTATGGGGGGCTTCAGCCCGTTTTTTTATTTGTAGTGAGAACATAATCCACAGCAACCGACACAAATCCATTCATGTGTATGTGTCCGCGGCGCAAGGAGCACATTGATTGTGCTGCAGCTGCACTCATCGCCGCTTGTTGCTTTTCTGATTCTTTTTGAAGAATCATGCAACTCTTCCTTCTTTTGGAAAAAAAGACAGTAAATTCAGCTGTCTTTTTTACATGTTTGCGTTGCTCGCTGCTGGCTCCCCAGATCCAGCAAAAAGTGTTTTTGGTCGGGGGCGTGGTTTGCTGTTCAATCTTTTCATTGCATCAACAAATCTCCGACTCTTTCAAATGACGTTAAATCTTTATAAACAACATGAAATGCTTGGGATTTGTTCTGTAAATGAATTTATGCATATTATTATTTTTTATACATTAAAAAAAAAACGTTTTTATATTATTATTGTTTTATATATATACGAGAGGTGCCGGATCTGCCCAAATAAGTCCCGGAACGCAGGGAGGCCAAAATCGAGAGGTGCCGGATCTTGTTCCGGCAGGATCCGGCACAAATTAACCCCTGCCGCCACCGCCCCCCATAAGCATATCAGAAATGACACCACCCATGACTTCCTATATCAAACCATTCAAAAGTTATAGCAGAAAAAAGGGACAACCAATCAGAAGAAGGGGCGGGGCTAATTCAAGCCAATGAAGGTCAAGGACTCCATACAGAATCTGATGACACCACCCACGACTCTCCATGTCAAACCATTCAAAAGTTATAGCAGAAAATCGGGACAACCAATCAGAAGAAGGGGCGGGGCTAATTTTCACCAATTATGGTCAAGGACTCAATACCAAGTCCCATGACACCACCCACGACTCTTTATGTCAAACCATTCAAAAGTTATGGCAAAGAAAAGTATTCTAGGGGGCGCTGTTGAGCCGTTAGGCCACGCCCATTAATGCAAACCATGAAATATCAAATTTATCACCAGGCCTGGCTTGCATGCAAAATTTGGTGACTTTTGTAGAACTATCAAATATGGACCAATCAGATGAAGGGGGGCACGCTTTTTGGCGTCTAGCGTCGCCACGGTAACACTTTTGAAAGAGAAAAGTAATGCGTGGTGTCGCAGGATGTAGACGCACATTTTGATGTATAACACACCTGGGTGCACGTTACGGTTCGGGCAGTATTAATTGCCGAAGGAATGGCATAAATTGCGCCAAAATTACACAATTAATTCAAAATGGCTGACTTCCTGTATGGTTTCGGCCATGACGCCAAGAGACTTTTCTTTAAGTTGCAACATGATACAGGTGTGTACCGATTTTCGTGCATGTACGTCAAACCGTATTGTGGGGCTTGAGGCACAAAGTTTTCCGGGGGGCGCTGTTGAGCCATTTTGCCATGCCCATTAATACCAACCATGAAATATCAAATTTATCGCCAGGCCTGCCTTGCATGCAAAATTTGGTGACTTTTAGGGAACTATCAAATATGGACCAATCAGATGAAGGGGGGCGCGCTTTTTGGCGTCTAGCATCGCCACGGTAACACTTTTGAAAGAGAAAAGTAATGCGCGTAGTCGCAGGATAGAGACGCACATTTTGATGTATAACAAACCTGGATGCACGTTACGGTTCGGGCCGTATTAATTCTCGAAGGAATGGCTCATATTGCTCCAAAATTACGCGATTAATTCAAAATGTTCAAAATGGCCGACTTCCTGTTCGGTTTCGGCCATGGCGCCAAGAGACTTTTCTTTAAGTTGCGACATGATACAGGTGTGTACCGATTTTCGTTCATGTACGTCACACCATATTCTGGGGCTTGAGGCGCAAAGTTTTTTCTGTCTGAACCAACCAGATGAAGGGTGGGCGCGCTTTTTGGCGTCTAGCGTCGCCACGGTAATGCTTTTGAAAGAGAAAAGTAATGCGTGTTGTCGCAGGATGGAGACGCACATTTTGATGTATAACACACTTGGGGGCACGTTACGGTTCGGGCTGTATTAACTGCCGAAGGAATGGCATAAATTGCGCCAAAGTGACACGATTAATTCAAAATGGCTGACTTCCTGTTTGGTTTCGGCCATGTCGCCAAGAGACTTTTCTTTAAGTTGTGTACTGATACAGGTGTGTAGTGATTTTCGTGCATGTACGGCAAATCGTATTGTGGGGCTTGAGTCACAAAGTTTTCCGGGGGGCGCTGTTGAGCCATTTTGCCACGCCCATTAATGTAAACCATTAAATATCAAATTTTTCGCCAGGCCTGACTTGCATGCAAAATTTGGTGACTTTTTGGGCACGTTTAGGGGGGCAAAAAGGCCCTCCTTTCGTCAGAAGAAAAAAGAAAGAAAAAAAAAAAATTCCTACAGATACAATAGGGCCTTCGCACTGAAGGTGCTCGGGCCCTAATTATAATACAGACACATATACAATGGACAACCGAGGTGCAACAGTACAGGTAACGCAACAGTATGGTGGGAAGTAGTGTGTGGTGACCGGTCAAAGTGAATGGGCAAGTTTAAACAGGTGAGTCTTGAGTTGCGTTTTGAATGTGGTGATGGAGTCTATTTGTCTTATGTGTGGGGGGAGGGAGTTCCAGAGTCTGGGTGCCGTACAACTGAAAGCTCGGGCACCCATGCTGCTAAGGTGTGAGGTGGGAGTGAAAAGAAGTCCAGCAGAGGTTGAGCGGAGGGTACGGGAGGGGGTGTATTCTTTCAGTAAGTCACAGAGGTAGGTGGGGGCTAGGTTGTGAAGAGCTTTGTGGGTGAGGAGGAGGTTTTTGTAAATGATGCGGTATTGGACTGGGAGCCAGTGGAGTTGGATAAGGACGGGGGTGATGTGGTCAGATGACTTGATGCGGGTGATGATCCGGGCGGCCGAGTTCTGAATGAGTTGTAGTTTGTTGGTGAGTTTGGTTGGGAGGCCAGTGAGGAGAGCATTACAGTAATCGATACGGGATGTGACGAATGAGTGGACCAGAATTTCGGTGCTGGATTGGGACAGTGCTGGACGGAGTCTGGAGATGTTGCGGAGGTGGAAGAATGCAGTCCGGGTGATGTTGTGGATGTGAGGTGCAAATGAGAGTGTATTGTCCAGAATGACGCCGAGACTCTTGACGTGGGGGGAAAAGGGTACCGGGAAGCCGTCGATGATGATGGGAGGGGCGGGAGAGGGTTGTGACTTGGTGAGGGTGGATTTGGAGCCGATGAGAAGAGCCTCAGTTTTATTGCCGTTGAATTTTAGGAAGTTATTGCTCATCCAGGTATTGATGTTGTGTAGGCAGGTGGTGAGGGAAGCGGGAGGAATGGCAGCGGTGGGGTTGGACGAGATATATATCTGAGTGTCATCGGCGTAAGTGTGAAAATGGACCCCATGGTGACGGAGAATTGAACCTAGGGGTAGGAGGTAGATGGTGAAGCGAAGTGGACCCAGTACTGACCCCTGGGGGACACCCATTGTGACACCCGTGCACCCGGATTTATGGTTCTTTAGTTGGACAAACTGTTGACGGTCAGTGAGGTGAGATGAAAGCCAGGAGAGTGCAACACCAGTGATCCCAATGCCAGCCAGGCGGTCCAGGAGTATTGGGTGAGAAATGGGTGGGTTATGCATTGATTTAACACAAAATGTTATCTGATCTTTGTCTAAATGGCAACAATAGACAAAGACAATGTGCTTTGAACACTTTTGCCTCTGGGATTGTGAATGGTGTGTTTCAAAGGGAAGCAAAAACGTATCTATGTTCAGATTAAACATACTGTACTCTATGTAGCACCAACGCCTCCGACCACATGGGGGTGTAAAGATCTTCTGTGTTGACAAAAGAGCGACTGATAATACTGTTTAAAGGGGACCTATTATGGCATCTAATACCTATTTTTAAACAGGCATTGAATGTCTTAAAAACAAGCTTTAGATTGTTTTTGCTAAATAAATTAGAAATTCAGCCTCTGAGCCATGTCTTTATCTTCCCATTCTCTAACCTCATTATCTATGTGGGATTCTGAGTGGGCGGGGCTATGATAATGAGGCTCTGTGCTGATTGGCTGCCTGAATGAGGCAATACACCGCTACGAAAAAATGGCGGAAGCCCTGGCTGACAGAGTTAATTGTGGGCGTGGTTTCACGCATCGGAGGCCAACCTATGTAAATCGCATTTTGGTTACGTAACGAAAGGGATCAGAACGGCTCGTAGAAGCCACATCACACTGGATGCCTCATCCGGGCGGCTGTACAGACACTGCAGAATTTGGTTGCTTTCCTCCTTCTCTGAGTTGGCAGGCTGAGGGGAGACCACTCTATATATGTTAAAGCAAGAAAAAACGTGTTTTTCATAATAGGTCCCCTTTAAATCATTTTTAATAAATCTGATTTTAGCTTGTTGTCTGTTTTACTCCCTCCAACAGGTGTGAGCAAAAAGAAAAAAGAGAGGTCACAGCCAAGACAGTGAGGTGAAGGTAGTGGCCATGAAGAAAAAGGACAAAACATTCACAGGCAGCTGGAGCCGTGATGACAATCCTGCTTCTTCTGCAGTGAAGAAACGCCTCCCCAGTCTGAAGGTACTCCTCACCCTCCACCTGCTAAAAAGGTTTTTGACCTTTAATAACACTGGATAGCTGTTTGCAACATAAAATACACTCTGAAGCACAGTGGGAGACGTATGTGTTGAGAATACACTCCTGTGTGAGCTTTTCATACATGTGTATGGTCTTCAGTTTATGTAGATTTAGACTCTCTGTGTTTAATGACCCTCTGAAAGTTTGATTTGAGGCTGTGGCATTTGATAAGTGGGCCAAGTTGCTGGCCGTGTAAACTCTCAGGGATAGCAGCCTTCAGTTGTCTTTTATATTTTTATTTTTCAGTTCCTTGGCTACGTCTGTGCTTCATTAATTTGGCTCCGTAGAGGTGTAAAAAGTGTTTACACCTCTATTAGATTAAGACGTGTTTTGAACAAGAGTTACAAAGCTGCTTAGTGAAATAATTGGCAAGAATTCCAGACGCCCTGCATTTTTTGTCTGCATGTTTTCCTCCTGCATGTTGTAATCTCACAATGAACCCCTTCAGTGTGGGTCTTTTGTTTCAATAGTCACTTGTTTTTTGTTTTTAAAAAAGCTGGTTTGTCTGCTAGTGGAGCAATCTGTTAAACCCAGACTTCCATTATTATCCATGTATGTCTTCTATTTTATATCCTAATGTTATAAATATCTCATCTACTTGTATTTAAGATTATTGTTTAAAGTTTTTTTCAGCTTCCAGCATCCACAACTATTCTAGAGACAGGGCCACGATTCAAGATTTTAAGCATCAAGCATTTACATCTGCTGGGCTCTCACTTGGCCGCTCACCCAAAAGGGGAATTTCCTTTTTCTGAGGCAATTCTGTGGTGGATTTACTTAAACGATCTCAGTCTTTTTCCTGCTGCATTGCTAAATTTCTACTAAAGCCATCCTGACATTTTCTGTAGAATATTTAATAAACTTTAGATTTTATTCTCTTTTTGATGATGGCAACTGCTCCAGGCTCTAAGTCAGTAGAGGAATCCCCAAATCATGATGCAACTTCCTCCATATTTCATTTTTTGGTTGCAGGGATGCAGTTTTGATATTTGGCATTCTGACATGGAAACCCAGCTTGTTTAATGACTTGTGTAGGGAAGACTCATACACATGTTTGCAAGTTCTAGTCTCCTTTTTTTTTTCCGGCTGTTTCCTTTCAGGGGGAACCACATCGGAACATCATCCTTCATCTAAGCCTACCCTCCTCTCACAACAACTCATTTCATGTCTGTTTTCACTACATCCGTTAAGTCTCCTCCTTGGTCTTCCTCCAGGCCTCTTTCCTGGCAGTGCTAACTAGGGATGGGAATTGATAAGAGTTTTACGATTCCGATTATATTTTCGATGCTGCTTAACGATTCGGTTCTTAAATGATTCCCTTATCGATTCTCATTTGGAAAAAAAAGGACAACAATGAAGCAAATGGCGCTAATACAGTATGATAGGCAGTGTTTGTTAGTTAATTAATTACCTGCAGTATTATTAGCCAAGGACATGCTAATGTTGCTGCTGCTGCTGGGTTGAGAATTACTGGCATTAGTCCGGAGCGGATCAAAAACGTATATTGATCATTATTTCATGCTGTGTGCGCAAATGTTTGTGTGTTGGTTGTATTTCCTCCCTTTGATGAAATATTCACTTGACAAGTATTGCAAGTTGCCCCGTTGTCGTCTTTTTTACTGAAATGTAACCAGACTTTCGAGTGTTTGGGTCGTCGTGTTTACTATTGACTGCTGGCTTGCATGTACGCAACGTGCGTGATGGAGTCGTTCGTGCTCACTGGAATCGAAAAGGGAAGCATTTTGCATTTTGCAAATGCTTGCTTGAGTGCTCTTGTTGTAAGTCAGAGGTTAAATGCAATGCAGTGTGTGTGTGTGTGTGTGTGTGTGAACACATACAAACACATACTATACAGTTCTTTTACGCCATTTAGCATTATGTGTCATATTATGAATTTTGATACAGTAGTGAATAACTATTCACTCTATGATTGTAGAGCTGAGACGTATGTGTGAGGTAACAGATTTCTTAATAAGAAAATAAATATTCTCCCTGTTTGTGTCGTAATCTGAGCTCCTATAATTTGTATTATAGCATATTGTGCAGTATTGCATGAACAAAAATCCAGATCACCTGCACTGAATATTTTATGATTTTTGGGGACAAACCTTTTTGCAAGTAGGGGGATAAGCAATAGCCAATATTTCAGTTTTTCTTTTTATTTCAAACTAATGATATTGATTGTTTTTAATGATATCCAAATTCAGTTCTAGTCTCCAGTAGTTGTTTACTAGTGATGTTTATTATAAAAGAGTTGAGCAACTTATCTATGGAGATAATTTTGTGTTAACACATGTATCTCTTCCATGCTTTGGCTATTTTTATCCCTAAGAGTGTGGCGTTAGCTACCTCTTACCTGCTTCCAGTGCTGGCGTCAGCCCGAAGTGTAGAAGATGTGACCGTAAGGTTTTACTAATCCTCCCTTTGTTGCTGATTGTCAGTGTGCACAGGTGGTTGAGCAGAAGCAGGAGGGAGCCGGATACATTCTGGCCGCTGACGATGCCAGCTTCCTCGTCACACAGACGCAACTGCTTTAATCCATGTCTTACTGACTCATATTTAACACACACAAGGAATTTGTTGTGGTAATGGGTGCAATACAAAAGAACACATAACTGAGACTATTATTAAAAGAGAAAAGAGAAAATGTACATTAAAAGAGAAAAGAGAAAATGTATAACATTTCTTCTTTACTTTTGCTTGTTTGACCAGTTTGTTCAGATATTCACTGAGACTTTTTCTGGGGTTTTTTTCCGCATTGCTGCTCGTAACGCTATAAAAATGAAGACAAATTGAAATAGTTACCACTATTATCATAGAAAATGATTACAGTGGTTGGTGTATCCATTCAAAGTGGCACTGGATTCCCAAAACAATCCAGAGCCACCTTATTTGACACGACGATGTGCTGTTTTCTCTTTTGTGTCCCTGTAGTTGTTCCTCGCAGCCTTGTCCTTTGCTTACTTCGCCAAGGCTTTATCTGGCAGCTACATGAAGAGCACAATTACACAACTGGAGAGGCGCTTTGACATTCCCAGCTATCTGATCGGCATTATAGATGGAAGCTTTGAAATAGGTGAGTTTTTCATTCTTTCTATGTATGTGACACCCAAATTAAAGACTTGTTACTGTGAATACTACATTTTTATTAAATAAAAGATCCCATCATTTACAAAAGGCTAAACGTTAGGGATTATATCTAAGGCTTCCTTACTGGGCTGCGACAGATTTGTCCTTCACAGTTTACAAAAACCCAACATAAAAGGACTTTCATGAATAAAACTGTGTACAAACTATTATTGCAAAATACCATAACAGTTATGGCATAACTGAAATAATAGAGACTTTAGTGCACAGGGACTTCTTAGGTTTAACACATTTGACTCTTCTCCATCCCTTCTGATCCTCTGAACACTGCAGGGAATTTGCTGGTAATTGCTTTTGTGAGTTATTTTGGTGCCAAGCTCCATCGGCCAAAGATCATAGCAGTGGGCTGTGTCGTGATGTCATTAGGGACCTTCTTGATGGCCATGCCCCATTTCTTCATTGGCCGGTAAGTAAAATGTCTAATTTTCTTGAATTCACATGAAGTGTACCCTCTGATATGTTGCCTCACTTTGGGATTATCTAACAGCAGCTGATGCTTTCTCCCTTCCCTTGTTTAACAGTCACATTGGTTTTTGTATGCAGCTATAAGATTGAAACAACAGTTAGATCTTCAGTGAATTCAACCAATAATCTCCATCCATGTCCTGCAAGCTCATCTGAGACCTCCAGGGAAGGTGGCAGAGCGTCTTTACTGTCCTCTAGAGGTAGGACCAGAAGTGGTATATTTGAATTCATGTACAGTATTTGTAAATATGGTCAAAATGGTTCAGCTTTTTTCTACATTATTTGTTCCATCATAATGCCAGCAGATGTGCTTTTAAATCCTAGGATACTGTTATACTTATAGATAGCCAATATATTAAGGATGTATTCAAAATGGAAATTTGGCTTTCTGGTCCAAACTTCTATTGCTGGTTCACTTTACGTTGCATGGCCAGCCATACCAATTATTTAGCTTTTGGTACAAAGAATTAGTCTGGTTGTACAGCACTTTTTCAGTTGCAACACTAGATGCATAAAAACATTTAAGATAAAAAGGATCGTGCATGAATTCAAATTTCTTTTAACATCATTTAGCTGAAGTTGTTATCGCCTCATGATGGCAGAATTAAAAAGAACAGAGTAGAATAAATGATTTTGCAACATTTTGCAACGAGGCAAGATATGTCTTACAAACATTTCTCTGTGTTTTCTTTGGATTTTATGGAGATAACCCCTAAATGTTCTTTTCACACTGCAGGGTGTGAGCAGGAGTCCACTGTTTCATTGTGGATCTACGTGTTACTGGGAAATGTCCTGCGTGGGATTGGAGAGACACCCGTTCAGCCTTTGGGAATCTCCTATATTGATGATCACGCACTGTCTGAAAACGCTGCTCTCTACATCAGTAAATCTCCTGGCTGAAAGTCACTGGCTTTTCTCTGTAGGGAAAAAGACCAAGCTCCCTTGTGGTCTCATATCAGAATGGAAAAGGATTTACTGTAGATCTAGACAACCAGAAATTAATTTACTCATTGCTGTTACTCATATTTACTCACCTAATTTACGGAGTTAACCTACAGGATGTGTATTTTGTTTTGACATAACACCCTCTCCCTAACATGCACAATCAGAATCTTAATGATGGTCCTGGCATGGATTCATACAAAACCACCTGACTACACATTACATATTTCATTCATTAATAAAAGAAAGAAAGAAAGAAAGTCATGTAGTGTAACAAATCAATTGTGAAATCCAAGAGAGATTTCAAGGTGTTGGGTGTTGAATTTGCTAAATAAGATGTCCTTTCTTTGTTGTGCATCACAGGCTGTGTCCAATCCATAGCCATTATCGGTCCCGTGTTCGGGTACTTGCTGGGGTCGCTGTGTGCAAAGATCTATGTTGATATTGGCTACGTGGAAATGGGTGAGTAAGTTTCCATACGGCCGATGAATCACAGTATCAAAAACAGTGATTAGCATACTTTAGTTTTGGACTGTCATGTCTAAATTTCACAAATAGCTGTGTGACAGCAGAGCTAAAACTCTCAAAGACAAAATATGAGTCTGCACAAGCTGTACCTACAAGGAAGGTCATAGAATGGCTAAGCCTAATATTTCACATACAGATGTTCAGGTGGTTGGACAGTTCTGGAAGTGGAAAGAGGGACAGGCATGGGGAGACTGATGGACATAGAAGGAGGGAGACAGACATGTATAATATACATTGTATATGGAGTTGGAAACACAGTCACATGTATGTGGATGTACATAGATCACAGGTGTCAAACTGAATCCCAGAAGGGCCAGTGTCCTGCATGTTTTAGATGTTTCACTGCTTTAACACACCTGATTCTAATTAATCATCGTCACCAGCTTGTCATCAAAGTCTGGATAGTTCTGTTTAGGGCTGGGCGATATATATCGAGATTTTAATATATATCGATATATTTTCAAACGCGATATGGTACGAGACAATATCGTTTATATAGCTTTTTTTATTTTTTTTATTTTTTTTTTAATGATTTTGATATAGCTTATTTTGTGACAAATTGACTTGAATGTTTTATTTGAGATTTGCACAAATGTTTTGTTATTTGCACAACTGTCAACCTCAGTGGAAAAGTCTGCCTGTTACATTGTATTAATTGCACAGTGTATTTTAATTTAATTGTTATGCAGGAAAGGGATATTTGTTTTATTTTATTCAAGAAGCATTTTTATTCTATATATGCAGGCAGTTTATTTTTATTTCATTTGTTTTATACATTTTGATATTGTGCAGACCTCTGTTAATAAAGGTACATGTGTGACATTTGGCACGAGGCATTGTATTAAAAATGACAGTTTTTTTAAGGGTTTGCCTCAGAAAAAAATGAAGCTAACAGAGATGCTATGCTATAATGCTTTGGGGGAAACCCCAATTATGTCACAAAAAAAATATCGATATATATTGAGTATCGCCATGCAGCTAGAAAATATCGAGATATGACTTTTGGTCCATATCGCCCAGCCCTAGTTCTGTTGATGACCCAGTCACTTGTATCATGGTGCAATGAAGCAGGGAAACATCTAAAACCTGCAGGGACACCGGTCCTCGAGGACTGGAGTCCGACACCCCTGATGTAGATGGACAAAAAGTTGTATTTGGAGAGGGAGCGGTGGACATGTCTTCTCTGTCACTGCTGGTTCTCACTTGATACCAGAATGTATATGATTTGAATCAAGTGTTTGGTTTATGTGTGCCTGTGTTTGAGTTTCTCAGTGTTTATCAATTAAAAGGTTATTTTTAGAATCAGTGATTGGCAGCAGCCAATAAATAATAAAGTTTTTTGTTTGTCAAAGTTGCTGTACTGTTGATAAACTTTGTTGCTAGAATTTGAAGCTTCATACCTTAAAAACTGGGGTTACTTAGTGTGGTCCACATGAAAACCGTCATTGACTTCAATTTATTTATGTGTGAACTCAGAAAGGCTGGGGAAACTAGGCCAAATGTACTCCCGAGTTTCAAAGCCTCATATCTCAAATTCTGTACGAGTTTGGAAGTCACATTTCCTTAAAGGAGACAGATTTTTCTTCTTTTTGATGTACAAATTATGAGGATTGAATAAAAGCTGATGGGAGAGACGTTTGTTTAAGAAGTTTCTGGCATTGTGTAAAAAAAGCAGAAGGGCAGATGAAAAGGTCAGAGACCATAAGCCTCATTAAAATAAGGCTTCTATATGTTCTAGTTCAAAGTTTTGTGTCTCATTTAAAGTTTGAATGATGTCTCTAGAATAAAGTATAGCTGAGCTATAAGGCTTCAAAGAGGACTGGGTTTTTGCTGCTTTCAGCCAAATCCTTTCCATTTCAAATGGTATTCAAATAAGATAAGATAAGGTGAGATATTATAAGATGTACTTTATTGATTCCGGGATAACTAGTCGCTGGCTGGCCCGAGTGCAGTGGGTCTGCTTGGTTGGTAGCCCATGGTGGCGCTGTTGTTATGGATGGTGCACCCATCACTGTCTCTTTTTTCCCTTATTGAATGTAGTGTGTGTGTGTGTGTGTGTGTGTGTGTGTGTGTGTGTGTGTGTGTGTGTGTGTGTGTGTGTGTGTGTGTGTGTGTGTGTGTGTGTGTGTGTGTGTGTGTGTGTGTGTGTGTGTGTGTGTGTGTGTGTGTGTGTGTGTGTGTGTGTGTGTGTGTGATCTATACAAAAATACACATTCATTCAGAAAAGAAAATAACATTTTTTTGTTTTGTTTTTTCTCTCCTTTCTTCCTTCTCTCTTTTCCTTCTTCTTCCCTTTTTTCCCCTTTCCCCTTTTCTCATTCCCCTTTCTTTTTGTTTTTATTGAATGTAGTGTGTCTGTGTGTGTTAATTCATTTTTTTGGTTCTCAAAAACAAAAGAAGGTGATTGGTCATCACTGTCTTGACTTTTCTTTCCTGCTCTTTCATGTCCCAGTCTTTCCTGGTGTTTTATGTCCCACCGTCTGTGATCTTAGTCCTCTTTGGCAGGATTGTTTTTCTTTTTCTTTTGTTTCAAGGGATCAATAAAATATGGTAGACTGTCAAGCGGGCTGGAGAAGGAAGACTAAGAAAGTATAACGTGTCAGAGTCCTACGTTTCTTAATTTAAATTTCATGAACCATTTAATGAATTGCCACCAGAAGTGAAAGCACACTCTTCCTGATTTGTGCAGAGCATCTTCATGCATTAAATATTGGGCTTTTCTCAAGACATGGAAGAATAAAATTAGTAATGCAAAGTAATGTTTTGCATTGGCACTCCCTAATGAGTGCAAGAATACTAAGAATACAACCAGAAACCTAAAAAGGAACAACACAACCTCGACAAAGGTACAAATAAGAAAAACAACCAAAAGCAGCAATAGTGATGCTGATAAAGTGTAATCTGGCTATGAATTAAACGCTATGAGGCTGCGGAGAAACCGTTTTCTATAAATTATATGGCAGCAAAGAGGAAGATCAAAGAGGGAATGTGTGGATGTGATGACAGAGGACAGCTAGTTGGTGTGAGAGTGGAAGAGGCAGAGGATCGTCCTACTGTTAACTGTTTTTGTGTGTCTTTACAGAGACGATCAGCATCACCCCTGGCGATGCCCGCTGGGTGGGGGCGTGGTGGCTCGGCTACCTCATTGCTGGAGCCATCAGTCTCATGTCAGCCGTTCCTTTCTGGTTCCTGCCAAAATCACTGCCGGTGCCTGTTGATACACATGACAGGAGCTGTACTCCAGACCAAACCAGGTTTATCAAAGATTCTCCAACCATGGACCACAAGGTGCGGCAGGAAGAGCCAGCTAATCTACATCAGATGGCCAGTGGTATGATTATGGTCGTCCATAAGTATTGTGCTTAGGAATGTAATACACAAGGTAACCCCTTGGGAGCTGCTTCAATCAGACAGTCAAGAAACGAATGTCATGCTTGCTTTCACCCCTCTGCATGTTGTTTATTCTAATTACAAAAAAAATTTCTGAAATGTATTTTAAGGAGTGTAGTTTTGGTTCTCAACTCGAATTGTTTTGGTTCCTAATGAACCAAAAAAAGCTATTTTCAGTTTGAGAAAAATATGGGTTTTCAGCAAACAGTCATCCACGTCCAACACTTTCCTATTTTTGGCATAAATATCCCAGTACAGATCCGGTTCTTTGGAAGCACAGGCCATGAACCCCCTACCTGCATCTGTTCACTGTAGTTTCTGCTAAATCGGAAGTTCACAAAAGTTCACAGTATTTACCGTCTAATAATAGACCGATGGTTGATTCGACCGTGAAATATTCCTTTGATTTTTTACAGAGTTTACAGAGTGTTATTAACAGAACCAGGAGATGGATACAGAAATAAACATGAGGAAACATGAATACTGTAAATCAAGTTACATTCAATACATGTAAAAAAAAAAAAACAATCCTTACTTCTGTGCCCTCTAATAATGTTGTGAAAAACTGAAATGCATAAATGTGCTTATAAACGTGACATTAATTTAAACTTCCTTCTGCAGAATTTGTGCCTACGCTGAAGAGTCTCCTTGGAAATCCAGTGTACATCATCTACCTTTGTGTGACGATCATCCAGTTCAACTCTCTCATCGGTATGGTCACCTACAAACCCAAATACATCGAGCAGCACTATGGCCAGTCGGCATCCATGGCTAATTTCCTAATGGGTAAGTGGACCGAGTGACGCTTTTAGCCTGTTTGGTCTATTTCAGATGCCATTTATATTTGTAAATAAGATACATGAGGAGATAAAAGCTTGTTTAAAGCCCATGCTGATACGTTGAAAGTCTGACGTGAGCTGGATGGTCATCAGGCGTTTCGTGAGCCAATTTTTCTCCGAGTCCTACTTTCCTCATAACTCAGAGCTGCAGCTTCAGGCCGGTTTATCACAGTGCTTTGACATTCTGAAATGATAAACATTAAAAATTGAATCCCACAGATTAACAAGGTTAATAAAACAACCAACCTGATGCAGTTGGAAACAGTGTGGCAATAAAACCTCTTCATGCAGTTAGTGACATAGGAAATGAGGTGCTGAGAAGCCAAAAAAAAACACATATTCATTCATACCGGGTCATCTTCATCTTTTGCATCATGACATCAGTTCTTTTGAAATGAAAATGAATGTGAATACTTTGATATGAATGAGTGTTCTGACTGTGATCTTTTATTTAAATTCATATTGCCATTTGTGTTTGTTTTCTCTATCACTTTAAAGGTATTGTGACATCATTTTTAACATGCTTTTAACACTATTAAAAGTCTTGGCCAACATCCCTCAAATGTGTCTAAAAGAGTGTAACAAGAAAAACTTCACTCTAGTACTCCATTCCTGGCTTTTTATTACAGTGTTTTTTTGCGCCGTGAAAAATGCTTCCTTTCCCCCCTTTCCTGTCAATCATTGCTCCGCTCCTCCTCCCAACCTCCTCCTCCTCCAGCCATACGCTCACAGCGGCGTCGGAGAGCGACAGGCGAAGCATGCACGGAAAAGCAGGAGGGCGAACCACAGCAAACAATCATAAAAATAAAGGCATGCAAGCAGCACTGTCCCCTTATCTTAAGTCCAGTCAGTGGCCGCGGGTCTTCTTAGCAGTTTTCCTCCGGTGATTAGAACAAAAGAGGCTCTAAACAGCTCCTTGTTAAGCCTCATTTATGGTTCCGCGTTAAATCGACGCAGAGCATACGCCGTAGGGTTCAGCGTATGGTGCGCGTCGCCGCGTAACCCTACGCCGCAGTCTCTGCGTCGGTGTAACGCGGAACCATAAATCAGCCTTTATGGTGCACTGGAGAGGAGAGGAGAGGAGACAGGGAGCTGGGTGGAGGGGGCGGTGATTTAGCGGATCGTTACGTAACGATCCGCCACCAAACCACATGCGCCGTTTTTGCATAGTTATGCGGAAAATCCCAGAAAGCACACAATACACTGAATGTTAAAAGTTTGTTGTTTTTTGGGTGTAATTGATGTCAAGACACCCAACAAAACACAAAAAATCAAGAAAAATGTGTTTTTCATGTCACAATCCCTTTAAGAATGAGTTGTATTTTGTGGTTTGGCTAGGCATGGTTAACATCCCCGCTGTGGCCCTTGGGATGTTCTCTGGAGGTGTTATCATGAAGAGGTACAAGTTGAACATCATGGGAGCAGCTAAATTTGCCTTTGGGACTTCGCTGCTCGGCTACTTCCTGTCTCTCCTCTTCTTAGCCTTGGGCTGTGAGAACTCCAAGGTGGCGGGGATCACAGTGTCCTATACTGGGTCTGTAACACATCTGTACAGCTCATTCATGTTGGTAATATACTGTACATGAAAATAACTTTTTGTTGTATTTCTTGAAATTGTCACTGTGCCTTGATAGTAACATGTGGGACAAAAAATACATGGGTTCCTCCTGAGTGAAAACAACCAGTAAGATCAAAGAGTCTCTGTTACTTGGTGGATTTCCATCAGTTTTTCACATAACAAAAGCGTAATGCTGAATTTCCGTTAAAGGTATCGCTGTGGGCCTTTGGGGGTTTCCACCGGATGCTGTATTTTTCTGTATATCTCTCATAGTTCCTTCTCCTTATCACCATAATCTCTGTATCTCCTCCTGCGAGACGTCCCTTCAAAACATCGAAAAAGGTCTTGACTTTGAAGATGATGGAAAAAAAATGTTTCGTTTTGGACAAATTATTGAGATTGCGACTACGAATGTTGCCGTAATAGTCAACAGAAGACAAAAAACAAAGCCCTTACGTGATGCAGTAATGCAAAATGATTAAGTCGTGTTCCAGCACAGCTACATTTTATTAATGAGCCCAAAACAGCTGGAATCTACATTTTGATGACTTTAGATTGTGTTTCCATTACACTTTGGCGATAAATTAAATAAACGACAAGGCTGAGATATCCCCATTTGAAAGTGTAAAAAGGTTTTTGCGATATTGAATAGTTTGTTTTTTTTTAAATAAAATATAATTTATTATTGTATTTATTTTTCAAGTGGCAATGGAAACATGACTACTGCCTTTGACGGTTGTTTCCACAGTTGCCATGGTTTCTAGTGAGCGCATACGCGCTTAGAGGGACTATGGGTGTAGAGGCGAAGCACAGCAGACGGAGTAGGGAAGGAATTGAAAACTGTAATCATTTAAATTTTAAACTTTAATCCACTTTTTGTTGAAGGCTTTGCTTTAATGTAAATGTAATGTAAGTTTTCTCATTAAAAACAACCACTAAGCTTCTCTTTGTGACGTCCTGTCTCTGTTTGTGTTCTTCTCTGTCTCGTGCAGAGTGGAAGGTTTGTCCGATCGGGACTGGTCTGTCTTCGCTGACTGTAATTCGGGCTGCTTGTGCTCGAGCAAAGAGTGGGATCCAGTGTGTGGAGGCAATGGGATCACCTACGTGTCCCCTTGTTTAGCTGGATGCATCTCGTCCTCTGGCTCTGGAAAGAGCACGGTCAGACCTTTACCTCTGTTTCACTGAGCAAATAAAACATACATTTTAAAGGAAGGATTCATATCATGCAATAGCTTGCTGCCTCAGAATAACGTGACCTTTAAAGGGCAAGCTTCTCCTGCTACGCCGCAAAATCACCATCACTGATTAATCTGCTTTCCTTTCCATCAGGTGTTTGACAATTGCAAGTGTGTTAGTTTGACTGAAAGCCCACCGGGGAACCTGACGGCCACTTTAGGCAAGTGTCCACGCAGAGACAGCTGTGACAAAGTCTTTCCTTACTTCCTGGCTCTGTCTGTCCTCACTTCCTTCATCATCTCTCTTGGAGGGACGCCTGGCTTTATGCTGCTTGTCAGGTACATCAACAATTCCCCATATGGACATAACGACAAATGCTTTAGTAAAAAAATGACAAAAAAAAGACTAAGAGTCAGAAGGAGAGACTTCCTGAGGAAGAGCAGATGTGGGTCGTGTTTACTGATTGGTGGAATTCCTGGAGGCTTGTTGATGGGCAGTACTAACAGCTGCTGGATGTGCACAACTCTGGTCGCTGGTCAAACAGACATATTTAACATATCAACTCTTTCTCAATGCTCTGTTTTCAACATTTCCTGTTAATGACCTCAAATCTTTCCATACATCTTCAAACTGGAATCAGATTCAAAATATATAAGCAGACAGTATGTCAAACTGTTCCATTACACCTGGACATCTCTGTCAAGGAACGTCTTTGCTCATCGCCTGCTATATTCTGAATTAAAACAATTATGTTCTTTCTCCTTTCCTTGTATAACCATGAGAATGGAGTAAAATGCCAACTAAGACGGAAGCATATGCAGCCAAGACACCGAAATGCCGAGCGATGCTGTCATTAAAGGGGACCTATTATGAAAAACACGTTTTTTCTTGTTTTAACATATATACAGTGGTCTCCCCTCACCCTGCCAGCACTGGGGAGACAAAATACCATGAAATTCTGCAAGGTCTCTGACCCCCGCCGGACAGAGTCCCCCAGTGTCACATGGTTTTTTTTGAGCCGATTAGAATCTGCTCCCGGGAGTCCCTGCTACCAGTCCAGGCCGGTTCCCGCGGTCCCGGCCGGTCGGAACCGGTCAGATTCCCTGGTTAAAGCTGCGGTGATGCGCGCTGCTCCAGCAGCGCTGCTCCCGGGCGCCCGGCGTGGCTCCAGGGCCAGCGTTCAGCATCCGCCGGGTAGATCCGGCTTAAATAGTGCATAAATGTTATTTATATACAACTCATATTTTATTTTTTTAACAATAAAGTTTCCATTTGTGAGAATTCAGTGTTGATTTATTTACAGACTCGGGCTGCTCTGGCGGAGCAGGTTTATGCTCCTCCCCTGCTACACGTCATTCAGGGAGCCAATCAGCACAGAGCCTCATTATCATACCCCCCCTTCCCTAAAAATGAGGTGCAGAAAAAGAGGTTGGAAGCGGTAAAACTAGTGACAGGGCCCACAGGCTGGATTTATGATTTATGTAGAAAAAACAAGCTTTAGATTGTTTTTAAGACATTCAAGGCCTGTTTAAAATATACATTAAATGCCATAATAGGTCACCTTTAAACTACTTTTGACTCCGTATTTGCCAAAAGTCGAGGCTGTATTGGAACAATAATTAGATCGTTAGATTTTTAAGGGAGATGCATTAATGTGAATTGACTTTTTTCCTTCTTTTTTTTCTACAACTTTCTGCATATACATAGTGCGTTAGTGCCGAGGTTTGCAAAGGACACCCTTATTTTACATATGTAATTGAATGTTGCAGCAGATCTAAGTTTTGTTGTGGACGATGTGAGAGTGAGCGTGAATGTGTCCTTCATCAGCCTCCTGCCAGTCTGATCTAACAAACTTTAATGGGACCTTAGACAGTGAAGTACAGAAGGACAGACAAAGACAGAAGACCATGATGAATGATGGATTTATAATGCATTGGGGTGTGTGTGTGTGTGTGTGTCTGTGTGATGTGTGTAAATGAGTGTATGATGGGTTTGTGGTTATGGTGGTTGTAATTCCTGCAAGAGCTGAAACGGTCAGAAGCATAAAGCAATGATGTTGACCAGCAACACAATGTTTTTACATTTTATTTTATGCTAACATGAGACAGAGCATAGAAGCATGAGACTCAGCAACTGTTGTCACTGTTCATGACGTTGTACTCTGAAGTGTTGCGAAAAAACAAATACATTTGCTCTGTTGTTGTTGGGACAACCAAGTATATCCACTGAGCCACATTTGGCTAATTTTCCCTCACAACCAACACTTATATTTCAGCGGTATCTTGCAAATGACATTGAAGAAGTACTGGCAGATCTACCAGGATGGGAAATATATTCACCGCCTTCCTCTTTTAAAACGACCACTGCACTACTCTTACCCTTGTAGACATTCTTTGCGTATTTTGCCCTCTATGACATAGAAAGATGCTGTCAGGAAAAAAACCCTTCAAATGAAGCGTTCTCAGCACTCTGAAAATCAGGTATTTTGTGCACCCGAATATTACAACAGGATTACCTCATTTTTTGAGCATCCAATCACATCAAACATGATCAGCCAATAGTAACAATGTAAAGAAGTAAAAAACACAGAGGAAATATAATCTGGCAACTTAAAATGTTTTACTTGTGCACTTGAAAGCCAACTGACATTGTAATTTGTGTCCAGTTTGTTCTGTTTTCATTCCATGGCATTTCAGCAAAGTTGAAGGTTGTTTAACATGGCAGTCTTGTCTCCTCAGGTGCATTAATCCTGAGTTAAAATCTCTGGCTCTTGGAATCCACATGCTGGTGACTCGAACCCTGGGTGAGAACCCCCTGTGGTTTACACAACTTACAGAAAAGCTGACATTCAGCAGTAGAGAGTGCAGTTGTTGGAGGCAGTTTATGAGTATTAAGGCAAAGGTTTTTATTAAGATTTACCATCATATCTTAAATATTATGTCATTGTGTGGCAAATTTATTTCAAAAAATGTATGTATCATATTTTGGCAATTAATTAGTTTGCTCGTTGCATAAAGTAAGAGGCTTATTTCCTGTTGCACAACAGCAGGAATACCTGCCCCCATATACTTTGGAGCCATAATTGATACAACCTGCCTTAAATGGGGATACAAGACGTGTGGAGAAACAGGTGCTTGCAGAATATACGACACCTCGTCTTACAGGTAATCTGGACAGACCTGGGTTAGTTATGTTTTAAGCCATCATTTCAAAAGGCCATATTCCCACAGTTAGAGTTGATGCAGGGCCAAATATCGGATGCCTGAATTAAAAGATGGGCTCAGTTTTCCAGCTGCTTCTATCTTCCAGCTTTTTTTCAAATGTTTACCATGAAGGGAAGGCTTGTTTGATTTCATGAGTTGGTATAAAGCTTTTAGACGTGCTAAAATGTGCTGCTTGACTGTTTTTACTTGTATTTGAACTTGAAAAAACTTTCCCCAGGCTTTTTGTTCTTATCTAATCGATGACAAGGTTTCTGTTACCAATCATTGTCTTTACCTTGACATGAGATGGTACTCTGATTGATTAGATCAGGGGTCGGCAACCCGCGGCTCCAGAGCCGCCTGCGGCTCTTTAGCGCCGCCCTAGTGGCTCCTGGAGCTTTTTTAAAAATGTTTGACCTTTTTTTTCCTTTTTTTCTTCTATTCTCTTTTCCTTTTTTTCTTCTTTTTTCTTCTTTTCTTTTTTTTCTTCCTTTTTCCTTTCCTTTTTAATCTCAAAATTTTGACTTTTTTTCGACATTGAGACTTTTTCCTCGACATTTCGACTTTTTTCTCGAGATTGTACTTCAACGTTAATCTCGACATTTTGACTTTTTTCTCGAAATTTCAACTTTTGTCTCGACATTTTGAATTTTTTCTCAACATTTCAACTTTTTTCTCGAAGTGCATAATGAAAAAAACAATCTTCCCCCAGTTATTACTAATATAGATACATGCAGCATGTGTTGCCTTCATTCTAAGGCATTCTAAGACTTCATTTTTTGCGGCTCCAGACACATTTGTTTTTTGTGTTTTTGGTCCAATATGGCTCTTTCAACATTTTGGGTTGCCGACCCCTGGATTAGATAAACGGGTAAATGTTCTCTGAAATGTTTATTTAGTTTTTTATTTTGGCTGCTTTTATTATATTGGAGGAAACGGTGTACGCAACAAAAGGTGAGCTATTTTTGAGAACATTTCAAAGTTCAATTTAAATGCATTAAAGACAAAGTTTGGGTTTGTTTTTTTATAAACTTATACATTTGAAATGAAAACCAATGCACATGTTGACTGCCTGTATGCTCAGATTTAAAGGAGCTTGAGGCCGGATTGTGGCAAGATTTATGAAAAAAATCTGTGTACATTTTAAGTTTTCTAGTACGGTAATAATGTCAGATGAAGCGTTCCAAACCCAAAAGAATGAGCCCTCTAGTGTATCTCTCCTTTGCCTTGAACACGCTGTGTGCTGCAAAATGTGCTGCAATTCGGTCCCGAATTTCCCGCGCTGGGCTGCGGATGTGACGTCACATGACGCTGCATGCACGTTCTCCCCGTTCTCCCGTGCCAGCTTCACTGTTGGCTGCAGTACGGCCGTCGTGGTGAAGGGTGGCGCTAGAGAGTCTCATTTCTTAAATGGAGCCTCAAGATCCTTTAACCCAGTGATTCTTAACCATAGGGCCGCGGCCCACACTTGGGCCGCGAGCGCCATCTAGTGGGCCGCGAAAAAAAATCAGTTTTGTACGTGTGGGCCGCGGGGGCCGCGGGACTGCATAGCAACTCCCGACCAAATGAGGAGAAGAAGACCCTCAGCTAGCTCTAGGTGTAATAGTAAGAGAAATGGTGTGTATTTATAGAGAAAATCCTTCATTTTGCACAGAGTAGGTTTAGATCCGCCAGGATCAGGGATCGATTACTTGGGTCTGCGCCCAGAGCGAGCGAGCGCGGCGTGATCATTTATCCTGACTCGTCCGCGCAGCCGGGGAGGTCGGTGCCGCTCGGGCGGTGAGCTCCATCGTTACTGCTGAAGGATTGTACATGTAGATGTGTCTGCTGGACTGGACTGTTGTTCGGGCTCGCAAAAGCATCGGAAAGTGACTCTGCTGCAGCGGCCAGAGAGCTGCGGGTTCTGCCGTCTCAGCTGATCAGGCTCGGATGAAATCCGACACGCGCAGTCCTGACAACTTATTAATGTAAATAAAACTTAGTAAGTTACTTAGTAAGTAATTAGCTTGACTCTTACAGAGATGAGAAGCCTAACAGGTGGAAAGGGAAGTTCAACCCGGAATGGACAGATTCATCCTGTTCAGTCTTCCCACTGGGACAAAACCAGTGTCTCATACGTTCAGAGACCGTGGCGTTCAAAGTGCGAAAGTAAAACGCCACTGAAACAAAACGCAAAGTTTTTCATCAAACATATTCACTCAAGTCTGAACTGAAGTCACAGAAAATAAGCTGACCATCTTAAACATGTTTGGGTCCACATTTCAGCTGTGAAGCAGCTTTCTCCACAATGAACATAATTAAAACTAAATATCGTTCCAGGTTCATCAATGAGCACCTTCTCATGTGCATGAGAACCTGACACCATCCAGCCCAGATTTAAAGTCCTGGCAGGAGAAATTAGAGCTCAGTTCTCTCACTGAACGACAGAAAGTGAGGGCATAAGATTAAGGGGAAGAAAGAAAAACTGCAAAACTTTTAAATTGTTAAGATGTGTTTATATTAATTTATTATAAAAATGTGTTGAGACAATTAACAAAGAAAAGGGGAAATTCAAACAGCTGGTAAAGAAATAAAATAAGATAGCATTTGAAAAATAAAATAAAATCTTATTTATTTATTTTATTTTTAAGAGAAAAAAATGTGTAATTGAAGTTACACATGTTAATGGGCAAATATGTACTTTTTTAATATAACAGTCAGATGCAGATGTTGATACAACTATGAAGCTACTTGAATATATATATATATATATATATATATATATATATATATATATATATATATATATATTTATTATGATGTTCTGGACCTTCGCTGCTATACAGTGTTAATATTTAACGGGCCTCGGGCCACTCTGTACTGAAAAAATTGGGCCCCAAGGTCAGAAAGGTTAAGAACCCCTGCTTTAACCCAAAGACTACAGATGAATAAGTCCTTTATTGCCATATTCTCCTTTTTTTTCTTTTTTTTTAACAGGATAGTGTACCTGGGCCTCACTCTGGGCTTGAGGACAGTCTCTTTCTTCCTTTGCATTTGGGGTTTTGCGCTGCTCAAGAGGCACGTTAAAAGTGTGGAGAAGCGGACTCTGAGCGGCGGGAACGCTGAGCTGGAGTCGCTGAGGAAAGAGGAGCACACCTCCATACACTGTGAACAGTTTCTACTGGCCTTGGACTGTGACCCGGACAAAGAGACTCGCTTGTGAGCTCCGGCCCGTCCCCTGCTGCCGAGGCCCAGCTCACGCCTCACGTGCACTGAGGTGAGCACACTGTGGACAGTTTTCATAGCACACAGATGTATATCAGGACTATCTATCGGAAACAGACCATTTTATAAATGTCTCCTTTTTTTCTACAAATGGAAGACTTTTGGAAAACAAATAAACAGAGTACGTTACTGTGTTTTATCCTCTGTTCATTTGTTTTTATGAGTAAATTTAAATTGGATCAAAAATGTATTCAGTATCCAGAGAAAGAGTGAAACGCTGCCATGTCAGCGTCGTTGGATTCTCTTTCATCCATGCTTGTACTCAAGATTCCCACGTCATAGTATTTGGGCTGAAAGGACTACTGTTTCAACTGCTTTTATAAATTTGCTTACCTTTGATGATCAAGCTTGTTACGTAAACCTACTGTACCTCATCTACCTGGTTGTGTCTGCATGATGTTCTCCACACAGCTAGTAAGTAAGTGATTTTAAATGCCACAAAACAGATGATCTCGGGTTGCCTTTTTATTTATTTTTTTTAAATGTTAACTTTTACAGCTTAACTATCAGCAATCATGGTCTCTGTGCAATTTAGCTTTGCCTGCCGAAAATCAGTTCACAAAATTCTTTATAAGAACATCTGCCACACCAGAAGAGAATATCTGGTGTCAGCCTTGGAAAAAGGTCAGATTAGCTGTAACCCTCCTTTAACATAATGAAATGTGTTCAATTTCTCAAAACAAAGCACTCCTTTTAAACTTTTATGTTCAGCACCCTTCTTTGCAGGTGGTTTAAGGGGGTGGAGTCAGCATTAAGCTCCGCCTCCCTCTTGCTCTAGGTGTAGTTTGTGAAACCAGTAATATAATGATGTGTTGCACCTTTTAGATGTAGAGCAAATCAAATATGTGGGTGTAGGTGCAGATAAACGTGGGGAGGGTGGATAATATCTACCCTCATCTTGGTCTGTGATGTCACAAAACCCTCCCCCCAATCTTTTCAGATTTGGGTTGCTCAAAAAGAGCAACGTGGTTGTTTTTTTTTAGGGTTTCTTTAGTTGGTACTCACTTCAGATGCACATATTTATGCAATCAAGCACTGATTAGTTTTTTCATAGGATGTACCCTTAAAAGAAAAACACAGTTACTTCAGTGATACATATTTATTATTGTAGGTTATTAACTGTCTATGTTACAATTAAACTGTAGTAGACTTTTTTATAATGCAGACACAGGAAAAAAAACTTGTGTAATTTATGACATTGAAAAAAAAAAAAAAAACCCTGCTTAGTTTGCTGGATCATCGCTGGAAGGTTAAGTGTTGTTCGATTTCCTGGATCACAAAAACTCAGCTTTCTTTATCCAAACTGGCATCAGCTGATAAGTCTAAACGTTTGATTTGGAAAGGTCCATACAAGGAAAATGTCTGGCATTATAAATCTTTGTGGAAAATAATCTTAGGATTTGTACATCTCAGGTTTTATTTAAAATAAGGTAATAAAGCCTATTATAGATATTTTACATTCATTTTGTTTGTTATAAAATGTTGTTACTGTAACATAAAAAAATGTGTTTTCAAACTCTTAATTGTATGAAAATATGTTGCATTCACTTGTAAAATGTTATTCTTTATGAATTAACATACATTTTTCTTTTTAAAATCGATTTTCGTTTCTATTTTTCTGAATTAATGAGGTAAGATCTGATGAGGGAAGAAGAAAAAAATCTTCTCGCTCCCAGGGAAACACTCCTCTGGAAATAGTAACTGTATAGCATCATAAATCATGATAGTAGGAAATGTTTTTTTTAAGAATTAAAATATTCTTAACAAAAAGAAAACGTCAACATTTCACAAAAACCATGCAAAAGATATTTCTAAAAGAAAAATGCTGTCGTAAATTTAGAAACATAAAATATAACTGCAATACTACTTTGTCTAATTTCTCTGACATACACTGGCACAAAATGTGTAGAATCACAGAAAAATGATTTGAAAATGGGCCTCTGATGCTACAATATAAAAACAAAAAACAAATGAAGTAAAAGTGTGTGCCGGAGCCGTGAGAAGGCGGACATTTCTTCCTTGGATCCCAGTTATTGATCTTTTTTGTCTTCAGCACTCTGAAGATTCTGTGAGTTAAACAGAAGATTCAGAACAGAAGGACTTTTCTTTACAGGGTGAATTTACGGTGGCTGCTCTGTGATTTGAGCTTGTGATGTGTTTACCTGGAGCTGGTGGTGTTCCCTCAACAGCCGGTCGTACTCCTGCGCCAGGCCTTTGGCCTGCCTCTTCATGGCTTCAAGTTCGGCATTAGACTTCCTCACCGCTTTACACACAACACTCAGTCAGTAAAGTAGGCCTTCATCGCCAGCAGCACAGCTGCATTTACACTCAAGAGGGGACTAGATGTAGTCTAGTGTTTATTGGTCTAATACAGAGGTGTCAAGTAACGAAGTACAAATACTTAAATTTTGGTTATCTATACTTCACTGAAGTAATTATTTTTCAGACGACTTTTTACTTTTACTCCTTACATTTTCACGCAATTATCTGTACTTTTTACTCCTTACATTTTAAAAACAGCCTTGTTACTCTATTTCATTTGGGCCTTTAAATAAAAACTATCCAGTTAAATTGCTCCATCCGGATAGAGTGAATTTGGTTGTGGTTGTTTCAGATGTTCTTGTCCAGTTTTGTTCTTACATCCGTTCCCTCAGATTCCTGCAACTAAACTTGGATGTACATTCCAATAAAGGTTAGGATAAAAGATAACATGCCTCTGAAGTTTGACTTTTTGCACCATTACAATACTTATAGGCAACTAGTCATCATATCTCCTGCTCTCTGAAACACATGTTAATGCTCAATAGTACACATATATGGTTCTTTAATATATTTGCATTATACTAAGACACATTCATTTTCAATGGCTTTTGTCCTTAATGGCTTTTTTCCCCCTTAAATTACTTTTACTTTTATACTTTAAGTATTTTTGAAACCAGTACTTTTATACTTTTACTTGAGTAAAAAACTTGAGTTGATACTTCAACTTCTACAGGAGTATTTGTAAACTCTACTATCTATACTTCTACCTGAGTAATGAATGTGAATACTTTTGACACCTCTGGTCTAATAGTCCCACAATTATTTTGCTGACATGACTATATGTAGCTCTTTGATTTAGAAGGAAAAAAACCTAGCAGCTTAGCCTGTGTGGAGAAAGAGATCATCACAAACCCTCGTCAGCAGCCTTCAGCTGACCAGCCAGCTTCTCAGCCTCCAGCTTCAGCTGTTGTTTTGTTGTCGACATGGATTTTTCCCCTTCCAGTAGTGCCTGAACACAAGGGATCATCCTTAATCACCATGGTAAGCTAATCACTTTACATTTGATGGCATTACACTTACAAAATTGAAATCACAGAAACATGGTTCCTCGCAGAACTCCAGTCAGTGGGGATCCTTGTGAGATTTGTGCTACTGGTTACTAAGGCTGGGCGAAATATGGACCAAAAGTCATATCTCGATATTTTCTAGCTGAATGGCGATACTCGATATATATCGATATTTTTCCTGTGCCATAATTGGGGTTTCCCCCAAAGCATTATAGCATAGCATCTCTGTTAGCTTCATTTTTTTCTGAGGCAAACCCTTAAAAAAACAGTCAGTTTTAATACAAAGCCTCGTGCCAAATGTCACACAGGTACATTTATTAACAGAGGTCTGCACAATATCAAAATGTATAAAACTAATGAAATAAAAATAAATTGCCTGCATATATAGAATAAAAATGCTTCTTGAATAAAATAAAACAAATATCCCTTTCCTGCATAACAATTAAATTAAAATACACTGTACAATTAATACAATGTAGACAGTAACAGGCAGGCTTTTCCACTGAGGTTGACAGTTGTGCAAATAACAAAACATTTGTGCAAATTTCAAATAAAACATTCAAGTCAATTTGTCACAAAATAAGCTATATCAAATTCATATATATATTTTTTTTTTATATAAATCGATATAAACGATATTGTCTCGTACCATATCGCGTTTGAAAATATATCGATATATATTAAAATCTTGATATATCGCCCAGCCCTACTGGTTACAAATACATATATACATACATATAAATATAAAATAGCCTTATTGTGGTTCTCACTTGTTTGAGTGTACGGTTGTCCTCCTGGTGTTGTTTGGTTGCTTTCAAGGCACCGTCCACCTGCGCCTCGAGGCCTGCACTGCTCTCCAGGGTGACAGCAGTCTGGTTTAGCAGGGTCATAATCCGACGCATGATACTGCACGACAGCAAACGCGTCAATCAGTGGGAAATAAAGGCAGTCTGAGAAGCGTCAGGAACTCGTAGGTGAATTTTAGAAGGTGCATCAGTGTGTGAAAGGATAAAATGATACTGACAGCCAAAGGAAAAGAGAAAAGCCACAAATATATAGGTTCCTTTGGGCCCTGAAAAGCTTCATATACACATGGTCATACGAGTTTGGGTTCATTTTAGTATCCTCCATGGGCTCGGGACTTGAGTACTTCTGCACCTCCCGGATGGCATCTGTGGGTTGGCATGGAGACCGAGATATCAGCATACTTAATATCTGTACAACTGAAAGTTTCTGACTTCCTGCAGACTACTCACCGAACAAAAGAACGATGAGGGCTGCGATAATTGCAATGAAACACTTGTTCCAATATGGAGATAACCAGCTCCATATTCTCCAGCTGAAAACCGAACTCCATCTGAAAATGTTTAACAGAGTATGAGTGCAGAACAAGGGGTTAGATGGACAAGGACATGGGCGCCCTCTGCTGGCGACTTATGCAAACTGCATCGTCTTTCAGTTTGAATCTACAGGACAGAGAATTAATTTGTTAGATACTGGGTTGCTGCACGGCACTATGAGTTTTCAGAATAACTTTCATGAGTCAGAGTTTGTGCCTCCGTACCTCTGTGCTGTTATAAAGGGTATACAGAGGATGAGGTTGACCACTATCTCTGCATACAGGAAAAAAGCAACAGCTGTCCACTGGAAAGTCATCGTGATGTGTCAGGATTAAGTGGGTGACTTCTGCGTGGAAAAACAAACAATCATTTGGAAGCAAAAGAAGTAATAACTTTAACCAGAAACTGGCAAATGCTTATTTGCCAACAATATGGGTTGATTAAATTAAACCACTTTGTAAATACTACTGACTAAACGAGCAGTGGCCATCTGCACTGGACATAAAAATGCAGACTACTCTTATTTATTTTCCTTTTATTTCTGCTGTATATGATAATATAGGAAATATTGTCATAAATAGCATAAAATGTCATATACTCACTGGATATTAGGGCTGGGCGATATGGACCAAAAGTCATATGTCGATATTTTCTAGCTGAATGGCGATACTCGATATATATCGATATTTTTTCTGTGCCATAATTGGGGTTTCCCCCAAAGCATTATAGCATTGCATCTCTGTTAGCTTCATTTTTTTCTGAGGCAAACCCTTAAAAAAACAGTCAGTTTTAATACAAAGCCTCGTGCCAAATGTCACACAGGTACCTTTATTAACAGAGGTCTGCACAATATCAAAATGTATAAAACAACTGAAATAAAAATAAACTGCCTGCATATATAGAATAAAAATGCTTCTTGAATAAAATAAAACAAATATCCCTTTCCTGCATAACAATTAAATTAAAATACACTGTGCAATTAATACAATGTAGACAGTAACAGGCAGACTTTTCCACTGAGGTTGACAGTTGTGCAAATAACAAAACATTCGTGCAAATCTCAAATAAAACATTCAAATCAATTTGTCAGAAAATAAGCTATATATATATATATATATATATATATATAAAATCTCGATATATCGCCCAGCCCTACTTGATATTATTGTGGTACATATGCTAACCTTCCATACTGTCTTTACCAGCACACACACACACACACACACACACACACACACACACACACACACACACACACACACACACACACACACACACACACACACACACACACACAAGTACTTCCGTGGCATACATGAAAAGGATCATCTGGAGCTATTTATATATTATATGGGCTATTTTTGGCTTTTACATCTGAATCTTCTCTTACTCATCTGCACAAAAGCTGTTTTGAATTACAAGAATCTGCACCAAGCAGTAAATAACTGTTGGCTTACCGGACAAGCTTGAGTGCTGAGAAGTTACAGTCCAGACGGACGCTCAGCCGAGCTCCCACACAGCGGCAGCAGCTGCTGAGATACTTCAGAAGACCCAGAGTCCTAAATAAAACGGTTGGTTGACCTCCTCCGTCGAAGCGTCTATACTTAATAAAAATCAAAGCTGTAAAAAACTCTCCCAAAGCTTTGTTGTGTGTATAAAACAGAATGAGTGGAAGATGATTGCTTTCACTTGGACCACTTTTTCACCAGTGTGTGTGTGTGTGTGTGTGTGCCAGGGCCATCTCATGTTTCATGTGTCAGTACATAAATAGAGCGGTGTGGATCCCCCAGTTCGACTGACTCACAATGAGGCTGCAAAAAGAAATCTACATACTTTAAATTTGGGCTAATTAAGGCGATAATGATGCAAAACTTTGTGAACCCCTGGTCTAAATTTCTGTGAAAAGCTAAGTGAGTAAAATGTGACTTTATTTCAATAAGACTAACCTTCACGATGACGTATCATTTTTCCAAATCGAGATCTTTCACTCTAAAAACAACAAAAAGTGAAAAGGGTTCATGGCGTTTGAAATATGTTAGTGATCCTGTTTTGAATGAGGGAAGTCTTCCAGAAGGGGTGACAGAAGGGCAAAATTGATCGATTTAAACCGCAACTAAACAATCAGTGCTGTTTTTAGCCCAGCCGGTCCTTCTACAGACGTAGAGAAGGCTGTCCTGACTCTTTTCAGTGTTCTACTCAGCCCATCTTGTCCAAAGTAGCTTTATCATCAATGTTGTGTGACATAGAATCAGTGAGCCAAATGCAGTTGTTGCTAAATATAACGAGATGTGAGTCCAGAGCTGTTTTTCTGCATCAACTATACCAGCTTTGGATTGGATTTTTGGCAGTTCATACGGGCTATTTCAGCTTGAAAGAACCAACTTTAGAGAACAGGAAAAATCAGTTTGGTCTTGTTTCTACTCGAATGGCAGCAAACTCGGTCACATCACAGCTCAGAGAGCAGACTCACAAATCAGCTAACATGTCAGGAAATGCTCTCCTGTGCCCGTGCTTCTGTTAATTGATGCCAAAGTCATTCTGGGATACTCTGCTGCATCAAGTCTACATGAATCTTAAATCTTCATTGGATGTATCGCCATAAAATGGACGGGCCAAGAACTCAACCAGGGAATGTGATGGGCTGGTGACTTGTCCAGGATTTATGACCAAAAGAAGAGCGTTTAAGAGTCAGCACACAGCTTCAGCTGTTACAGCTACAAACCACTGGTGAGGCCTGAAATCTGTGTGCAGTCTTGGACTCAGAGCTGAACCTTCAGAGACACATTAATACAATGACAAAGTCGGTCTTCTACCACCTAAAGAACATTTCCAGGATCAAAGGACTAATGTCTCAGCCGGACCTTGAAAAACTCATCCATGCGTTTATGTTGAGTTGACTTGACCTTGAACTGTGTCTTCACCGGTTTGCCTAAAAAGTCGAGCAGACGGCAACAAATGATCCAGAACGTGATAGGGGAAAAAAGTGCTTCCCATACTTGATGAAAACAAAACTTCTATGAACCTCAGAATAGGTGCAGACTACCACTCTCAGTACTCGAGTTGTAAAAAAAAATCAGGGGGGATGGTGGATTTTATCATATGGGGCCAGATAATTTGTGCTGATTACAAATAATATAATATATTACAAATAATAGCACTGACCAAAACACCTGCAGAAATACTGCAGGAATGACATAGCAGCAGTTAAATGCAGCCTTCTGTAAGCTTTAAATATCCACTGGGCTTACATCAAATACATCAAAACACAACAATAAAAAACACTTTTCTGAACTTATCAATATGACTCTGTCCTTCACAGGATAAGTAAAATGGATCACTGCAAAACTCAAAATCTAAAAAAGAATATTTGTCTTATTTCTAGTTAAAATGTCTTATTTTAGTAAAAAAAAAATCTCATTAGACTTAAAGGGATTGTGACATGAAAAACACATTTTTCTTGATTTTTTGTGTTTTGTTGGGTGTCTTGACATCAATTACACCCAAAAAACAACGAACTTTTAACATTCAGTGTATTGTGTGCTTTCTGGGATTTTCCGCATAACTGTGCAAAAACGGCGCACCTGGTTTGGTGGCGGATCGTTACGTAACGACCCGCTAAATCACCGCCCCCTCCACCCAGCTCCCTGCCTCCTCTCCTCTCCAGCGCACCATAAAGACTGATTTATGGTTCCGCGTTACACCGACGCAGATCCTACGGCGTAGGGTTACGCTACGACGCGCACCATACGCTGAACCCTACGGCGTGGGCTCTGCGTCGATATAACGCGGAACCATAAATGAGGCTTAACAAGGAGCTGTTTAGAGCGTCTTTTGTTCTAATCACCGGAGGAAAACTGCTAAGAAGACCCGCGGCCACTGACTGGACTTAAGATAAGGGGACACTGCTGCTTGCATGCCTTTATTTTTATGATTGTTTGCTGTGGTTCTCCCTGCTGCTCTTCCGTGCATGCTTCGCCTGTCGCTCCGACGCCGCTGTGAGCGTATGGTTGGGCTGGAGGAGGTTTGGAGGAGGAGCGGAGCAATGATTGACAGGAAAGGGGGGAAAGGAAGCATTTTTCACGGCGCAAAAAAACACTGTAATAAAAAGCCAGGAAAAGAGTACTAAGAGTGAAGTTTTTCTTGTTACACTCTTTTAGACACATTTGAGGGATGTTGGCCAAGACTTTTAATAGTGTTAAAAGAATTTTAAAAATGATGTCACAACACCTTTAAAACAAGACTCATCACCGGAAAAAAAAAAACAATTTTCACCTGTTTCAAGTAGATTTTCACTTTAAATAAGTAAAATCTGCCAGTGGAACAAGATTATTTTGCTTGTAATAAGAAGATAAATCTTGTTCCAATGGCAGATTTTTCTACTTATTTCAAGTGAAAATTTACTTGAAACAGATGAAAATTGTCAAATAAGTTATTTCTCTGGTGTTATTTTTCTGGTGATGACTCTAAATGTTGAAATAGCAGTAAAACCAAATTCATTGATGAAATGACGGGATGGGAAGGGGGGATGGCAGTTTCACAGGGGGGATGATTTTGACCGTTTTTATTTCAGGAGGGATGCCATCCCCCCTCAACTCGAGTACTGACTACTCTGCTCAAACAAAATTAGCGGTGGGAACACCAATGTTTTCTCTACTATAATGTATCATCCTTTACGCTTTAATATCAGTACACTCCTCTGTTTCATCGTCATTCTGCATTGAGACGTCTGATGTATGTTCTGACCCTTTTGGATCTATCCATCCATTTTATTATACAAGCTTTATCCTTTTCAGGGTCATGGGGGTCTGCTGGAGCTTATCCCAGCTAATTTCAGGCGGGAGTCAGGGGTTCATCCTGGACAGGTCGCCGGTCCAACAGATGCAACTGTTTAATTAAATCTACTGAAATCTGGATCATCCCTCAAGTTTTATTCTTGGTAAATTGATACTCAGTTTTCAGTCCAGTTATTCACCTAGTTGGAAAGAACGTGTTAAAGAGGTTTAGCAGGTGTTTCCACCACACAGAATGCAGCAGCATTCCCACTAGAACAGGGGTCGGCAACCCAAAATGTTGAAAGAGCCATATTGGACCAAAAACACAAAAAACAAATATGTCTGGAGCTGCAAAAAATTAAAAGTCTTAGAATGAAGGCAACACAAATTTATTTTCGAGATTTCGAGATAAAAGTCGAAATGTTAAAATTAATGTTGAAGTACAATCTTGAGAAAAAAGTTGAAATGTCGAGAAAAGTCGAAATTTCGTGAAAAAAGTCGAAATGTTAAGATTAATCCTGAGATCTTCAATCTTGAGAAAAAAGTCGAAATGTCGAGAAAAGTCGAAATGTTGAGGAAATAGTCAAAATTTTGTGAAAAAAGTCGAAATTTAGAGAAAAAAGTCGAAATGTCGAGATTAATGTTGACGTACAATCTCGAGAAAAAAGTCAAAATGTCGAGAGAAAAGTCTGTCGAGAAAAAAGTCAAAATTTTGAGACAAAAGTTGAAATGTCGAGATTAAAAAGGAAAGGAAAAAGGAAGAAAAAAGAGAAGGGAAAAAAGGAAAGGAGAAAAAGAGGAAAAGAAAGAGAAAAAAAGGCAAAAAAGGTCAAACATTTTTGAAAAAGCTCCAGGAGCCACTAGGGCGGCGCTAAAGAGCCGCATGCGGCTCTAGAGCCGCGGGTTGCCGACCCCTGCACTAGAACTAAGAAAGTGTACCAGATCACCCTGATTCTGCGGTCCACACAATGGCTCCCTGTATCTCAAAGAACATACTTCAAAATACTTCTGTTAGTTTATAAATCACTGAATTCTTTAGGACCAAAATACATGTCAGAGAATTGTTGCTGCCATAGCAACCATGGTTCAGGTCCGCTCCGTGTCCTCAGAATCAGAACCAAACATGGAGAAGCAGCATGAAGCTTTTATGCTCCACAGATCTGGAACAAATGTCCAGAAAACTGCAAGAACGCGTTAAGGAATCCTCAGTTCCTTTAAATCAAGGTTAAAAACTCATTTGTTTACAGCTGCTTTTGACTGAATTATTATAACCCTCTGAATTTAAAAGTGAAACACTGTTAATTGCAGAACTGCACCCTAACTCTAGCTGAAGTCTACTGTAACTTGTCTTCTTTGTGCCACAGCAGTGTAACTCGTCATCTTTTTTTCCTCTTTACTTTCCACGTGTTCACTTAGTGAAGTGCCTTGAATCGCCGTGTTGCCGTACAAATAAACTTGTCTTGCCAAAGACAGCTGAGACTCCACCTGAGCCCGAGTAGAAAGAAGCTGCTTCAGATAATGGAAAGATGGATGAACGGATGAACAGAGGGATGTGTGCATCAGTCCTATAAATCCTTCTCTCCACTTTTGTCAAGTATTCTTACGGTACTTAGAATATCAATTGACTTGTTTATGCCTTATCACTAAAGTTTAAGGGATTTCACACGTGTAGTATTATAATCTTAAAGAGAATTATTTCCCAAGGTGAAGCTGAAAAGACTGCAGTGGTGTTGTAGCTGGGTGTCCAAATAACTCACTTAAATACTTCAGCTGTCCAGTATACAAGACAAGTGCCACTTAGAGAGAGATTTCATCACTGGCTATCTGTAAAATTGAATTTTACATCCTTCTCATGTCGAGAAGCGGAGGCTCAGGTTTTAGTTTTTAGGCTGTAAGGACATTAAATCTGCACGATCCTCCTCGGGCAGATTTTAAGGTGTGAATAACATCGTTTTCCAGAAATAGAAGCCTTCTTTTCTACCTCTTAAATTGTATTTATTTATCTATTCATTTACAGACAGTTTTCCCTTGCTACCATATATTCACTTTTCAGAAACCGCGTAAAGCTCCAGGAGGGGGAGATGTTGCATCATGACAAAATACAGTTTTTCCATGGGGACTGGTGATATTTACAGAATTTCAAGAGTGTGGTAACAAACAGAGTTTATAAATAGGGCACTGAAATGCTAATAATAAGCCTATTTCCGAGGATCACACATCATCAGATGGAACAGGAAACAGTTCATTTCATGTACAAACTGCCTTGTTTTTTGCTCATAAACATACGCTGCCTATTTTTATTTCTTTGTTGGCGCAGCTAAAACACTAGGGACCGTTCGTATACTTTGCCCTTTTCAATGTGCTCAACTTGTGAAGTGTACTCACTTGGGCGTCCTGTGTGGAAGCGCCTGATAGCTTTGACTGCGCGTCTCAGGAGTGCTCAGCAGCCAAATGTTTACAGCTGCACCCTGTCAAAGCTTTTCGAGGGCGG
This sequence comes from Cololabis saira, assembly GCF_033807715.1. Lineage (NCBI taxonomy): Eukaryota > Metazoa > Chordata > Actinopteri > Beloniformes > Belonidae > Cololabis > Cololabis saira. Next base: position 13,950,447 of record NC_084591.1, read on the forward strand.
ATGAAAAGACTATGGCAGAAGTGAATGTGCTTCACTTGCTCCTCATCCTTTTAGACGCTGCATCAGACTGTATTTAGAGCCCTCACAGAGAGGCATCTGTAATGACTTTCACCGGGCGCCACCTGCACACCTGCCTGACCCTGTAATCACTCAAGGAGCCAATCATGTAGCAAGAGCGCATTGTTTGACAATTATATAAATCTGGGTTGAGGCTAAACAATTTCTGGTCAAATCAAATATGCAAAGAGAGGCAGAGGAAAAAAAGCAATCTCAAACGTTTTGAGCATGACGTCCAGCAGTCCCTCGCGGTAATTCAACAAGGTAGAAAATGTATTGAGTTATTTATCTCATTATTCCACTTACAACATAAAGTCATAGCTGTAGCTGAAGGTGGCAAGATAGAAGGCATATTTGGATCTAATGTGGGCCACTTTTGGCACTTCTGACTCAGTTATGGCGCTGGTAGATGCTATAAGGGGCAGATGCTTCCCAAAGTAAGTGAACTGAGTCAAACGACACGTGTCGTACGAACCAGAAATTTCATAACCTGGTGTAGGGCTGGGTGATATATCAAGATTTTAATATATACCGATATATTTTCAAACGCGATATGGTACGAGACAATATCGTTTATATCGATTTAAAATTTTTTTTTTTTTTTAATGATTTTGATATAGCTTATTTTGTGACAAATTGACTTGAATGTTTTATTTGAGATTTGCACAAATGTTTTGTTATTTGCACAACTGTCAACCTCAGTGGAAAAGTCTGCCTGTTACTGTCTACGTTGTATTAATTGCACAGTGTATTTTAATTTAATTGTTACGCAGGAAAGGGATATTTGTTTTATTTTATTCAAGAAGCATTTTTATTCTATGTATGCAGTTACATGGTATGGTTGTATGGCAGTTAATTTTTATTTCATTTGTTTTATACATTTTGATATTGTGCAGACCCCTGTTAATAAAGGTACCTGTGTGACATTTGGCACGAGGCTTTGTATTAAAACTGACTGTTTTTTTAAGGGTTTGCCTCAGAAAAAATGAAGCTAACAGAGATGCTAACAGAGATGCTAACAGAGATGCTAACAGAGATGCTATGCTATAATGCTTTGGGGGAAACCCCAATTATGGCACAGAAAAAATATTGATATATATCGAGTATCGCCATTCAACTAGAAAATATCGCCCAGCCCTAACCTGGTGTGGATATGGGATACCAAAAGTGAGTGAGTTGTGAGAGCCAAGCACGGCCCAAAGGCTCAAAGACGTCCAGAGGATGTGGGCCGGGTTTATCTAGCCACAACACTCACCTTGAGTCAATGCTGTCAGTTACTGCCGAATGTTGGTCGAAGAAAAGTGCAGATACGTGCCGTGTTGGGGTCAAACAAGCTACCGGAGTAAAAAAAAAAACAAGCTCACTTGTTACTTTAACGCTTTGCCTTCAGCCAACTTCAGTTTGGTGCCAACTTCACACAAACCTTCCATCCTCTTTGGGCCATTTCTAGACAAAGGTAAACATTTAGCTTCTTTCTTAAAATGAACTACACTCGCCAACGTTTGACGTGGATCAAAACATGTTATCAGGTGTCCAAAGACAAGATCCGTTACTGTTCAAAATCCTTACGTAACACGTCAGTGTGTCGCTGACAACTGTACATGCATCTACCTGGTCATCTGTCAGTCACAGACACAAATACCAGATATCTACGGAGCTGTTTTTAGTTGGCAGGAGGATGTTTGCCAGATGTTTGTTAGGTTCCTCCTAGCAGATCTGTTATGTTCCATCCTCGAGTAACTGCGTTATAATATTGTTGTAAACTGAGCCCAAGTACTTTCTGTTAAAGGCAAACAGATAAGAATGTGTGTTCCCTTCAAAACCATAAGAGTATCAGTAACTGCATAATGGAGGACCTGATAAAACAAGGTAAGTATGTTTATAGATGGCCTTTAGTGCAAGTCAGTAAATTTCTCTTTAACTTGTCCCACATGCTTCGTATAAAATTCTCCACCGGAGCCAAATAACCTTTAAATGAATAAATCAACAGCTGCCAAAAAGGCAAATAAAGTCTGGCGCTCACGTACTGCTGCATTTTCTTTAATTAACAGTTGATGTATGCGTTGATGCAGAACAGCATGTGAAATGATGGATCCAGGTTTTTGGGGGGCTTTTATTTGACATTTACTTAAGATAGAAGGATTCTGTATCTTTATGGACTCGAAACAACTGTGACTCTCTAAACTACACCATGAGACAAAAACCCAAAGGTTTAACATTTTCATTTACTTTCTTTGTTTACGCCTCTGATCTCTGTGCTGCTATGAATCACACAACTGACAGTAATATGAGTATTCCTGCATGTGACAGTGTTTGACTGGCTGGCATCAAAATCTGCCATGCAAGCTGCACCAAATCATCTTATTCTCATTTCGTACGGCTGATAATTTATGTAAACATTTTGCTACCTCTTCTTTTATTATTTAAATTAAGTGGAAGTAGCTTATACGTTTATTGTTGTTAGACATTGTGTTGAATATCAAAAGGTTGAAGAAAATCCTGCCCGATGAGATACGAATTTATTTCTAATTGAGACTGAAATAAAAAATGTACTGGATATTATTTGCTTTCAGTGAATCGTGTCCTGAATTTATAGGCAAGGCAAGTTTATTTCTATAGCACAGATTATACTGGAGTAGACTGGTCAATCTTATCTTTGTGGACAGCTATGGTATCGTTACTTACCTGAATGAGTCATTTCATAGAGTAGACTCGTGGAAATGAGCATAAGGGCTTAATTATTTGTGCATCAGACATTTGGACAGGCTTGTTAAAAAAATCCAGGTCTATGCATTTCCAAACTTTTGACAGGTAATACATATGAATAAGAGTTGTTTGTCTCTGTAAGAGTGAGAGAATGAATAAGAAACACATGGTTGAAGGAATGCAGAGCTGAAGGGCATGAATAGTAAATTTAATTTCTTTTTTTCTATTAAAGACGTTCCTCTTAACACGATAACAAAGGAAACAAAACTCTGAAGGCAAGGAGAGCCAGCAGGAGACAGGTGAGGATCATGGCAACAAGGGGAACAACACGGCGAGCATGAAAAATGGACAAGCAGGAGGAAGAGGAAAGACGAGGCGATATAATTGACCCACGGGTGTGAAAAAGTCAGTGTGAGGCAGACTCAAGCAGGGTGAGAAGGCCGAACGCTGAAAAATAAGGCACAAAACAAAACAGAGAAAAACAACATAAAACAAAAAAAAATAAAATTAAAGCTGCAAGCAGCGATGAACGGGCCCTCGCACCCTTGTGCACGTTCAGGCGTGCTGCAGTGGAAGCGCTTGTATGACTTGCATGTAGATTCTTCAGGCCTGGACGTTTAGCGGATGACACCACCCACGACTCTCTATACCAAACCATTCAAAAGTTATGGCAGAAAATAGCAACTATCAGATATCGACCAATCAGAAGAAGGGGCGGGGTTAATTTGCACCAATTATGTTCAAGGACTCAATACCGAGTCCGATAACACCACCCACGAGTCTTTACGTCAAACCATTCAAAAGTTATGGCAGAAAGTAGGAACTATTAAATATGGACCTACCAGATGAAATGGGGGCGGGCTTTTTGGCGTCTAGCGTCGCCACAGTAACGCTTTTGACTGAGAAGAGTAATGTGCATCGTCGCAGGATCGAGACGCACATTTATATGTATAACACACCTGGGTGCTCGTTACAGTTCGGGCGAAGAAGCGTCTGAAGAAATGGCATAAATTGCGGCAAAATTACACGATTAATTCAAAATGGCCGACTTCCTGTTCGGTTTCGGCCATGGCGAAAATTTGGTGACTTTTGGGGCACGTTTAGGGGGGGCAAAAAGGCCCTCATTTCGTCGGAAGAAGGAAGAAAAAAAAAAATTCCTACAGATACAATAGGGCCTTTGCACTGTAAGTGCTCGAGCCCTAATAAACATAAAAAGGAAATTACAATCAAAATCACATTAAATCACTCTGAAACACCTACACTCATGCAAAAATGAACCTTTACTGCTTCCACCAAACTTAGAGGATATGTTGCAGCCAGGAGCTACTAATTATCATTCCTTGATTAACTGATCATCACTCCATGTTCAGACCTCCATAAAAGCAGATATGGCACTTTGCTGATCTGGTGAATTTAGGCATTTGGTAACAAAATGCCAAGAGGGATAGACATAAGTGACCAATTTTTCCAGTTTGTGGCAGCAAATTCGCCACAAAATTAAATCCCACAATGCTCAAAATACACACACACATAAAAAAAAAACCCATGACAAGACCACTGAACAGGTATGGTTTGTTTGTAAAGGTTACCAGAGCAAGCCTCTTCTACAGTGTGTGGCAGGGTGGAGGTGCAGCCACTCAGGTGATGGGGCACAGGTGTGCTCCATCAACCTCTCCACCCTGCTTGCCTTGATAAGGAGCAGCTGCACTCCAGGGGGGGGCCTGCTGTTGGAGAGGGTGCTGCTTGTGTGTTCTAAATAAAAGAGTTTCTGCACGAAAACCCCGTGTCCTCTCTGTCCTGTCGGTCGGCCCCCGTAGCACTCGCCCTGCTACACAGTGTATATAACAAAACAAAAGCAAAACCGAGGTTCACAAAAGGTCTATGTTAGAGTGGTGGGAATAGTTAAGAACCAACGCTTTGGAATGGCCTCAAAGTTCAGACCTCAACCCAATTAAAAAAATCATACCGGAAACAAGTACCTCGACCTACTGCTGCTAAAGATTTATCTACAAGCTGTTGACTCATGAAGGTACTTATTGTTGCTTGCTGCACACATCTTTCCCTTTTTGACTTAAATGTTGTCCAATTAAAGACAGCACAGTAAAAAACAAAATTAGTCATATTTTGTGTTTCATATGAGTCTTCCCTCCCAGTGTTTCCTCTAGGATTTTTTTCAGCAGCAGGGGCAGTTTGTCCAGTAGTCGCTGAGGCGTAAAGAAATGACACTCGACTCCGGATTTTACTGTCACAAACTATTTATTGAGTGGCCAGTTGAAAGTGGCATTTTCAAGGCTGAATGTAAAACTAAAAACTAAATAAATAAAAAAAATATTCCTTTACAGAGTATCAGTGGCAAAGTTTGCACCCAGGCTCAGAACACTGGATTTTTCTTTTTTTTCTTTTTTGGTAAAACAGCTTTTAAGGCTCTGGTGTATGGAAGTTCTTCAACAGGTCGGTGCTCAGTAGCATCCAGCTGCAAGGTGACCTCTCCTGCGTGATGCCACTTTCAAGGTGGTGCTCTCACGGGTAATTAACATCGTATTAACCCCCCACTCCCAAAAAAAGGACATACAGAGCAAGTTAGTTGTCCGTAGCTCACCTTAGTATTCGCGATTATCTGACCTGGTGCGGGACGCTGCTGTATGAAGGTGGATACATGTATGTATATATGACGCTTTATGTCTTCATAGGTTTTGTTTTCTTGGGATCTTAAATCATTTATTTTGTTATCACTGGAAAACATGGGAAAATGATCTAGTTTTCACGAGAAAACGGAGGAAAGTTATCATGAGAAACAGAGGCATTATCGTGATATCACGGGGAAATGATCTCGTTGTCACAGGAAAATGGAGGAAATAAAATATGATCAATATAAATATTGGAAAAATGTTTTCTCTTTTTCAACTTCTTAAGAATTATAAAATAATAAAAAAAAAACTAATTCATACTTTTCTTTGTTTCAGAACCAAGCTGACATGATGCAACAGACACCCTTAGCAAAGAAAAATATAAATATGAATTGCAAAAATAAACAAGACATGTAAATTCTGACATTTACTTGTCAACCCACATGATGTACGCACCTCGATTCATCCGTCCACACAACATTAACCTTTGACTGTTCTCCTTGTAATGCATCATCTTGCATGTTAGAGCATTTGTCTCTTTTTTTACAGCTTTGCTTTACTGAAAAAATGACATTGTATATCATACAATATCAAGATCACAAGACTGAGACAGCTTCTGAATCCACATTCTTATAAAGGCTTTGGACTAGTCCACCTTAAAATATATTGTGTACTTTTATTGATTGAATAAGAAAATATGGCAAAATGATCATTCAGAATGTATTTTCTGAGACCTTATACTCCATTATTTTCTATTAATACCATTTCACGCATATGCAGATGGATATTTGCCGGCAAACAACATTAGTAATTTGGTAATTTTAATTAATAATTTAGTCTGCAAAAATCAAAAAAAGAAAAAAAAAGAAAGCTAATGATATTTGTATTTCACTTGTTCTAACCTTGCAATTATTAATAACCTGCATCTCTCTCTAATGTGTAATAAAAAAGATATCAAGAATAAAGCAGGAAGATTCGTTTTTATAATAATTTTGCAATGCGTTGGATTTAGTAAAGATCTTTTGAGTGTGAATATTCCTGATTTTGTTTTACTAAGATGTTATTGCGGGTGAATTGATATCCCGTCATGAGGAGAGAAGTGTGGTGGTAGAACCGGGAGACAGCCGTCATCACAGAGAGGAGAGATGGAGGGCAGAAATCCTGTCTCTGCTGTCTCTCGTGCACGTCGGTTGACACTCTGTCAATGCCTGATAAAACAACTGGACAGACTCAGTATGGTTGTAGCTATAACCTCACAAACACAAGGCGTACACAAAGCTGGATGGAATGTACACACATGCACTCACACGGACAGGGCTTGCAGCTATAACACTAAACTTTTGATTTCTTTTTGTCCTTAAACATTTTTGGTTAAGCACGTTAAGAAAATGCCATACGCCCCCTTTTATCTGAGTCACAATATCCTAAAGGAACGTTTTCACAAAATCAAGGCAAATTTTTATAAATGTAAGGTTCGTCTCCACTAAATGAGATGGAAAGTTGCTTATCCCTGTTCAGCCACCCAGGATTTATTTGTTCTATTCAAAAAAGCTTAGATAAGAAAAGGAGGGCACTTGTGCCGTAAAGTGTCTGCTCTCTACTGATAAAAGCAGAGAACCGTATTGTAAAAGGGGCTAATTTGAAGGCAGGATGTGTGTTATTTTCCCCTGCACCAACACAATAATGCCATTAAGGTCATCGCAGGTGGAGGTCATGCGCCATTGTCTCATTCTGCCTTTGATTCCTGGTTTCTGTCTCTGCCAAAGACCTTCTTGTCCGGAGATTATAGGTTTTTATCAAAGTCATACATCTTCCGACTCTATGAAATGATCTTCCATCTCTCTAAATGCAGCTTGGTGAGAGTAACATTTGGAAAATGACCACGAGCAACAATTTGTCAAGCTGTGCTGTCTGGTGTGCTCAATTCACCTTCTTTTTCTCTACAGTAGCAGAATTACAGTTGAGTGTTCGCTGACCTAATGCAATAGAGGCTCCATACAGACAGAGTAATGTGATTTCCCGGGCTTTTATTCTGTGTCTGTGGCTAGATAGAGAAGGGCTCTGAAGAGCTGGCATCTGAATCGGGGCTGGCTGCCTGAGAGAAGCAGCCATTGACAGAGAGATAGGAGGACATAATGTATGTGTTGGGGACAACAGCAAACGGTGACCTTGATGTTGGCTAGAGGGGACAGGCGGGAAGCAATAGTACCTGCCAGGGTCGGGTGATTCTAATAAATCTCACACTGAGGCATTTCTACGCCTTTAATGGCTACGTAGTAGTATATGGACCTCGCTCTGCACACTTTTTATTCTCTTTTTAGTTAATTGTGTTAAAGAGCACATCAACAAGGGCTATGGATCTGCTGTTTCTGCATTACCTTCACTTGTCAAATATTGAACATAACTTTAAAATGACCTTCTTTTTGTCTTATGAAAATGACACTGATTACATACTGTACAGTCAGTATAAATAATACCATCTACTCTGTCTATAGAAGAAGAGAGTAAGTGTCTGACTTGGTTAACTTGTCATATTTTTATTTAACACATATGAAGCCAAAATAAAGCCATGTGAGTATCTCTTCACTACTTACACAGGATGTAGGAGTCTAAATTGGGACCAGGTGGGTCTATTTGTCAGCTTTTGCTGAACTGATCATCAGCAAGTGTCTATGCCTCTATAAAAGCAGATGTTTTGTCAGGTTGCTGGTCTGAAGCCTTCATGCGTGTTATAACACGATGCCAAGGAGGAAAGCAGAGGTGTCAAGTAACAAAGTACAAATACTTCGTTACCTTACTTAAGTAGAAATTTTGGTTATCTATACTTCACTGGAGAAATTATTTTTCAGACGACTTTTTACTTTTACTCCTTACATTTTCACACAATTATCTGTACTTTTACTCCTTACATTTTCATGCAATTATCTGTACTTTTTACTCCTTACATTTTAAAAACAGCCTCGTTACTCTATTTCATTTCGGCCTTTAGTTTTGTTCTTACATCCGTTCCCTCAGATTCCTGCAACTAAACTTGGATGTACATTCCAATAAAGGTTAGGATAAATGATAACATGCCTCTGAAGTTTGACTTTTTGCACCATTGCAATACTTATAGGCAACTAGTCATCATATCTTCTGCTCTCTGAAACACATGTTAATGCTCAATAGTACACATATATGGTTCTTTAATATATTTATATTATACTAAGATGCATTCATTTTCAATGGCTTTTGTCCTTAATGGCTTTTTTCCCCCTTACATTACTTTTACTTTTATACTTTAAGTAGTTTTGAAACCAGTACTTTTATACTTTTACTTGAGTAAAAAATTTGAGTTGATACTTCAACTTCTACAGGAGTATTTTTAAACTCTAGTATCTATACTTCTACCTGAGTAATGAATGTGAATACTTTTGACACCTCTGGAGGAAAGACATCAGCAATGATCATAGAGAAGTAATTGATCAAAGTTCTGGGAAGGTTTATAATGCCGGTGGGATCCATCATTCTACACTGAGAAATATTATTTACAATTCAAGACAGTTGCCAATCTTCCCAGGAGTGAACTCGAATATAAATCCCAACAGCTACGTACCTTGGAAAACACTGCGCTAGTAAGGCCTGGGAGGAAAATGAACATGGCTGCATTATCTGAGCAGGACTTCTGGAGCAATGATGCATGGACAGGCAAAATAAAAGAAGAGATGTCTGGCCATAATGCAAAGTGGGACATTTGGTGGAAACTTAAGGAGGCTTTTGAATACAAGTGCTTCAAAGTAGCTGTCAAGCCCGGTGGTGGAGTGGTGGTGACTGGGGTTTGTTTTGTAGCCACGTGCCAAGAACTCCTCTGTTTATCAGAGTCAAATGTGAAGCCATCTGTGGGATCTGTCTGACAGCTAAAGACTGGTTCGGTTCTGGTCAGGCACAAGAACAATGATCCTACACAAATGTACAGCAGAAGGGCTGACAAGAGAAAAATCAGGTGTTGTAATGGATTTGTAAGGTGTACTTTTGTATTTTTTTTTCAATGCAAAACATTTTATTTCTAAAGCTTTATGTTCAAGACCAATAAATGCAAGACAAACACGCGACTGTAGTGAACAAAAACACCAGGATTTCTTGCTTTTACTATAAAAACAGGGTTCTGGAGACAGAACCAGTCTAACATGTTCCTCTACAGCTGACACTTTCTCATGTCTGCTCTTAGTCAGCCTTTTAGAATAAATCTGCACTAATCAGCCGAACATGCAGCCATTACGATCGGCTTATGCAATGTTGTTTTTGCTGCCAAAAGACCAAGCACGTAAATACTTAAGACGAGTTCAAAGAGATGTATAAATCATTTTTCTGCAGAGAATAACAAGGAAGGAAATGCTTGCCATGGATTACAGTATATGCTCAGAAAACAATAAAAAGTCTGAAAGATGATGGCAGAGGAGATGATTCTGACCACTTCATAAGCTTGAGAGTGCATTATTCCCTGACTGATGAGAGACGCATGTGTGGTTTTGAATGTTTCATGTGTAGAAAAGAAGCGTCTGGGATTAGTGTTTTTACAGTGTCTTACAGGCTTTTAATGCTTAAGGTATAAAATGTGTAAATCTCAAACGAGATACTTTTATCACAAGTTGACATATAGTTCATCCATCCATCCACTATTTTTATACTTTTCTTTAACTTATTGTTTGTTATGTTATGTTTATTTATGTTCATGTTTACTTTTATGTACATCGTGAGCTAAGAAGTCAAATTCCTTGTTCTGATTCTGATTCTGATTCTGAAGAATTGGCCTGTTTGAGCCTCTCCCAGTCATCTTTGGGTAAGAGCAGGGAATATCAAACAGAAGAAATGAACACAATTTGCTAACGTAAGCCGTTAAAGTCTTGTTGGTGCTGCAAATAAAAACTCAGAAATCCTGAAAGTTTCAAGTTTATACAGACAGATATGTTCCGGTACAGTGGCATATTTTTTATTCTATAAGACATTACATTAATGCACAGGGCTTTGTATTTATAAATACGTCAACGTAGAAAAGTTTTTGATGGTCAGAGTTTTATAAAGGATATTGATTTTTAAATATGATTTGTCTAGCCATTGATCTGACTGTGTGCTATCGTGGGTTTGCTTCAGCCTGATCATTGGACTGGGACCAGCTTGTAAAAATCACGCCTTCGGCAAAAAAAAAAAAGCCCTTGTTCCCTTTTTTATTTTTGTAAGGAAAGGAACCCTCTCCTGTTCAAACGTCTCTTCAGACCTGTGCAGTAGCCTCGATACAGCTCTGCCCACAGCTGCCAGTTAAACAGCTGCGTGTCGGACACGAACCAACAGCTTGGAGTGTGGTAAGAATAACTCTCCTGGGAATGTGGTTGTGTCTATGCCACGGACATGATTAGTAATTAGAACTCTTAATACAACTGTACATGCTCCCATCTGTGGTAAGAAATTAATTAAAAAATAAACGTAAACAGAGCAAAGGCAGAGCATCATGAGTGACATCCCGAGTCCAGAGAACAAGTTAAAGAGATTCAAGTTATATCACAGTTCCATTCAGGAAACACAACATTCCAGCTGCTCCCCTTTTTACATTTCACACCAACATGCTGGGCTCGTCTGGCTGTGAATGTCAAAAGACATGCTGTTGTGAAAGAAATAAAAGTGGCTCTGTCAGAACACCAGAATTACACATCACAGATCGTGTTCAATTTTGTGAAAATCCCAACAGTCACATTTGTACTATGGCTTTCCTTATCCTTGTGATGGGCGTGTCTGAGCGACGCTGTGAAGAATATTTATGTTGAAGCCACTTATGTCTGAGGGGTCAGGATTGATGAAATGCCATTTGGTTTTGACTGATGAAACCATAAATACTATGCACCACATGTGCTGGACCTAGAACCCAATCAAAATATGGTAACAAGTATTGAAAAAAAAAAGGAAGAATAAAGAAGCAAGAAATAAAGTGAAATTGAGGCATTAAATGATCCATGTCTGACAGCATTGTTTGGTGCGCACTGTGTGCTGAGAAAAACCATATGATATGTCAGTGGCTGTTAAACTTTTCCTTCTCCTCATGCAGCTTCAGTATCAAGTGAAAATGGACACAAGCCAGATCATCAGACTTTCATCATCATTGTGCATTTCTGCACAGAAAACAAATTAAGACCTCAAAGTCTAATTACCATAAATTGTATTTGTCTTTGAGAGGTAATTTCGGAATGTAATCAATAACAATTATTTCGTTTCATGATCCCTAACAAAGTGTGGAATAGCGCCGGATATTTAAGCAGAGATCTAATTTACAGCACCTGCCCCGGGGGACTAGAATATTTTTAGTAGTTTATCATAAATGAGGCCATACAGTGCAGGTCTTCCTTCCAAAATTAACTCAGTACTATAAATGTATTCATGTTAAAGCTATCCTGTGGTTAAATGTGTCATCTTATAGGTCAGTTCCTCTGCCCTGTCAGTTAATCTGTTGTTGGCCGTGATCCCATCTCCACTCTCAATCAGATGTGCCCTCGAGGCACCGTGACTCCCTGTTTAAAACAGGGCCATAAAAAACCTCGCCTGCATCAATATTCCCATATCAATTCTCTGTGCTGTGCTACAAACCAGACGCCGGCAGCAACAGAAGCATTTGATTGAGGTTGTGTAATCACTCCGGTAGCTGACAGCCTTGTGCTCCCTGGATTTAAAGGGTTCTTTGCTTTTCTACTGCATATACATGACAGGAAAGGTGCTTAAGTATTATAACTGAGATATAATTAAGACAGCATGCACGTGGACGTGAACCTTAACATGTAACGTGTGGAAAAGCTCTGTACACCTCCACTTAATCCTTGAATTCCTCACACTGAGGATTTAGATGAAGTGCACCCCAATGCTACCAAAGCATGGCTTTATGTGCTAATAGATAATGTAACTGGGAATATAGATTCGGTGTTACGGAACAGACAGGATGTTAAACACGCTGGCAGTTTTTGTTTTTCTTGCACGTTTTTACTTCTGACACTCATCTGCAGTGCTATGAATAAATTATTCCTTAGTTGGGGCAAAGTTGTCAACTACACAAGATGAGCCAACAAAGCAGTGCTATCACCAGCCAACTGCAGCCACTTCAAAATACAACTCTGACAACTAATGGAAAGTGTTCACAAACAGTAGTCATACACAGGCATAGAAGAAAAGGCTTCTTATCTGCAATGCAGAGTGGTCATTTATGTATTTATTCTAATATAGTGGATATTTGCTGTAGTCCGTTTGATCTGATTGTTTTCAGAACATTATTGAGTAGTTGTTGCAAGCATTGAATATTGTGAAAAGAGATTAATCGAACAAGAATTTCACTTCACGTTTCACAATTGAGCAGGAAGGAGGAGATAGATTTAGATAATGGACTGATAGAGGGATGTGTTCAGTGTTCTCTCGTTCGGTATAGCTGCTGTTCCACAACAATACTATATATGATCCCTTCAAAATGAAGCAACTGCAGATTTAATGATTGACGTGAAATGGGATGAAAAGAATTTTGGGAGTGGGTCAAGTTTGTGCGATCGTGGAACCAACTACTTTTCTTTCCTATCCATGTGTGCAAAGGCTTAGAATTGGACTAGGACACGAGGGACATGTTGCTACTGTTCTCCAGTGACTAATGTCCCTGCAGTTAATTTTGGTTAGGAAAAACAAAAGAAAACACACACATACACAAAGCGCCATCAGATATAACGAGTTAATGTACATAAAAGGGTTAAAATGCACTTTACTCAAGTCCCCCCTCCAAATCAGATATATTAATGTGATTGGTTTTTCCTTTCCAGCTGGGGGGCTGGTTGTAGTTGTGATTAGTGCTTAGACCCAGCCTACAGTTAAAAGTGTTGTCAGTGTTCTCAGTTGTGACATATTGGACATAGTGGGCATATTGAGGTAGTGAAACAGTGAGTCACTTGTTCTTTTAGTTGAAGAAGCTTTTTGACAAGAATCAGGTTGTGTGTGTGTGTGTGTGTGTGGGGGGGGGGGGGGGTAGATTTATTTACTCATACTAATCTGTATGAGCTAGATTTGTGTATAGGAAATTCAAATTCAAGTTGAAATAGCAAAACAGACTTAGCTAACTAAAGTGAGGTTTAATTTTATTAACTAAAGCTAAATAAGATGGATTTTGTGATGGTTGGCTGAGCTACTGCAATGGTTTATTAGGGTAATTTGAGGAGAAATGTGTAATGGGGTAAAAATTTAAATCCCAAATTCAGACTCTATTAACTCGTATGATTTGCAGACACAGACGATGCATCTGAGGTATAATTTAAGTACCTCACAGTTAAGTAGTTAGACGTGCTCGCTTAGGGGCTACAAATGACCACAGGTCATTTTATTTCTCTCCAAATACGGTAAATGGACGCTGATCTTGTAGCTCGGGAGTCCCATCAATCTGCACATATCAAGAAGCATCTCTGGACATTTTTACTTTCTATATTATGTGTTCATATGTGGATATACAAAGTTGCAAAGCATTTCTGAAACTGCTTCCTTGTCAGTCATTACTTGCCTTTGCCATTACATAAACTTATGCATTAACATATTACTGGATTCAGAAAGGAATAAAGCACATTTCCATTAAAAGGGATTAATAATATTAAAGGAGCTTGAGGCTCCTTTTAAGAAATGAGACTCTCTAGCACCACCCTTCACCACGACGGCCGTTGGGGGTACTGCAGCCAACAGTGAAGCCGGCACGGGAGAACGGGGAGAACGCACATGCAGCGTCATGTGACGTCACATCCGCAGCCCAGCGCGGGAAATTCGGGACCGAATTGCAGCACATTTTGCAGCACACAGCCTGTTCAAGGCAACGGAGAGATACACTAGAGGGCTCATTCTTTTGGGTTTGGAACGCTTCATCTGACATTATTACTAGAAAACTTAAAATGTATACGGATTTTTTTCATAAATCTTGCCACAATCCGGCCTCAAGCTCCTTTAACATTAACTCAGTTGAAGATGCTTCATGATGTATCAAGTAGAGTGGTGGGTTGGGGGGGGGTTATGTTCCCACTATCGTCAGAAGCAAAGCTACGCCCCTGCAAGTGGGACCCTAGTTGTTACAGTACGTGTTCATGCTTTGCATCTCATTTCGCGAGCTCCCAGGCAATAAGGTCAGTAGTCACTGGAGGCTGCGAGCTCTGCTGTGAGAGAAAGTGGCATTGTGATGAATGGGAGTAATCTCACAGCTGTTGCAGATTCTCAAACATTTTACTCGGGGAAGCGCAGAATAGAAAGCCTTTTTGCTGCATTATGTGAGGGAACACAAAATTTATTATAAATATATGTTTACATAACAACTCCTACTTCTGTCTCAAATATATCTCATATACCTTGTTTTCCCTATCCTGTACATGTATTTGTATGAACACAATGTGCTGTATGTACTTTTACAAAAGAACATGCAATATCTACAGTACAGTATATGGCATATCTATGAAACCTACTTTATTTTCAATAAATTATAATAAATTATCTACCTTCTATTTTTGTACATTCTATTGCACTTATTATTTTACATTAATGCTTTGGATTAACATTTTCCCTTTTTTTATCATGACCTGATGTCATTTTTAGCTGCTTCGACTGTATTCTCTTGAGATAACGAGTTTCTTCACTGCACGTCCTCAGCAGAAAGACATTTCAACCGGGCGTCTTTGTCCTCAAACGTCACCTTTTTGTTCCTCTTTGGATCAATCCAGGAGTTGTGAATAATGGCATTATTGGGGGTAGGATCTGCCTCAATGATTGACACCACGCGCTTCTTCATTTTGCTTTTTAGGACTTTCTGAAACTTCTGCCTCGTGAAGGCATAGAGCAGGGGATGAAAGATGGTGGTCCCGTAAGCCATCACCAGGAAGCCCAGTCTCAGCTTGACCATGAGGGTGGAGGGGCCCGTACTCAGGATGACGGTGTTGAGAACTGTGATGGGCGTCCAGCACAGCAAGAAGGTGGACACAATCAGGAGGGACATCCTGAAAACCCTCTTCTGGCGCTCCCGCCTTTCTCTGTGGCGCTTCACGGCCCGGCGCAGGGCAATGATGACAGAGACGGAGGTGCGCATGCCCAGCGTGGGATTGCGGCTGCCGCTGCTCTGGGATCCCTCCGTGGCCTCCTGCTGCGTCGTCATGGCCGTCATGGATGGGCACTTTTTCCTGCGAGCCTTCTTCTTCTGTGAGGTGTGGAAGCGGGTGCCGATGCGAATGTTCAGCGCCTGCAGGATTTTCGAGTAGGTGATGAGCATTACAATGGCGGTGAAGAAGAAGATAGGGATCTGAGCGAGCAAGTGGTAATTGAGACCAGATTCGGTGTAACACTGGTTTTCCACCACCGTCTGGTTCAGCTCGGGATGGCCTTGAGCGAAGAAGCCCACTTCGATGAAAGGTACGAGGAAGCTGACGAAGGACAACACCCAGATAGTGGCCAGCAGCGCCACGGCGCGGCCCATGGTCAGCACTCTGTTTGCAGGTTTTACTGAGATGTCATAGCGGTCGAGGGTGATGGCGAGCACGTTCGCAGCGGTTGCAACGCTAGCGAAAGAGACGCAGGCTTCATGGAAGCAGCAAATGAGGGCAGTGTCTTTTTCCAGGGAGAGCAGCACTACCACAATAGTGAGGGGGATGCAGCACACACAAACCAGCACGTCCAACACGTGGAGGTTCATAGTGACGATGTTACTGACGGAGCTTATGAGGTTGGACTTCATACAGTAGAGGGCAAGCACAGTGAGGTTAGAGCTCAGGCCCAGCAGGATCTCCAACATGAGGAAGCCTGTCAGGGACACCTGGAAACTAACGGGGTAGTTTTCAGGTGTGTAGGCGCTGGGGGGTTCCTGACTGATGGTGTGGTTGATGGGTTCAGTGTTGTCGGTTACTGTGACGTTGCTCATGGTGGCTTTTTCCGTGCAGAGGAGGATATGCATTATCCTGCACGTGGGGAGGAGAAAGAAAGAGAGGGTTCATTGGGAGGAAACAGAAAAGAAAAGTTTGTATATTTTTGCATCTTTTGAAAATTTCAATCAACAGAACTCTGAAAGATATGGTCAAATAAAGCGGTGCCAGTTAAAAAACGGTCCGAATGCCTAACCCCTCGTTCACACTGAAAGAGTCACGGGCGTCCCGACGCCAGCATCTCGCCGCTTGGTGCATTCACACTGAAAGCGTCAGTGCTGCAGCGGGGCGGGGGTGGGCGGGGTTTCAAGCTGCGCTGCAGAACTGAAGGGAACAGTGGGAACAGCCTACACATATAGCGTACACATCTTAATTTTCCTATTTCACCATAGATCACACTTTGGGACGCCTTCTTTATATTTTAGCGTTATTTCCGCGTAGATAAGAGTGAGTTTGATGCTCCTTAACAAGTTTGGTCCGCGGATCAACATCAACCCAGCGAGCACTTGCTCCCGGTGGCTGATTTATGGTTCCGCGTCACACCAATGCAGAAACGACGGCGTAGGGTACACGGCGACGCACACCACACCGCGTCCGTACGCCATCGGCTACGCCGTCGATTTAATGCGGAACCATAATTCAGGCGAAGCTGCAGTCTGTCTGCACTGATACTGACACACCGGGTCGGAGCGGATTTGGTCATGATGTTTAACCTGTGTTTTGTGATTAATAAGCACGGGTTTTAATTATTTTTCGTTGGATCAATGTAGCAAATAAAATCGTCGGGACCATCCAGCTCCTCAACCATCAGATATGTGTTTCACATGAGCAGTTCAGGTAAAACGGCAGTCAAACCAGCAAAAATGTCACTTTGCTGGATGAAATATATTCATTCCTGATAAAATAAGTTTGTTAGTGCACAGCTCTGCTCCTGTACGCATGTGAATCAGTGTATGTTTGTGTCTACATGAAAGTACAATCTGCATTGAGAGTTCTCGCTTCGGGAATCCCGGTGTGTGATTGGACGACGCCTCGGCGTCGCCGCTGCTCATTTGCATAATTCGCCGCCCGCCGCCCCCGCCGCCTCTCCACGCCCGTTTTTCATAGACAATGAATGGCAGCCAGACGCCTATGACGCCCGTGACGCTTTCAGTGTGAACGCAGGGTAATAGTATACACTAGTCTCGCAGATTATATAGTCTCATATCATGCATGCATGCATGACAGGACTCCTTAAAAAGTACTGGAAATAGCCTCAGTAGGCAGCAGACTTGCAGAGACTCTCAGAGAAACACCAGATATTTATTCAAGATAAATCGGGAGGCTTTTGCAAATAATGACTACAGCGTTTGGGATGGGAGGAGCAGATATCAAAACACCTATTGAAGGGAATCACAGGAACTCGTCAGCACATGCACCATTGTCTTCCAACAGGGTTTAAGATAACTTGATGATTTCAATTTTTTTTTTAAATATTTACCTTTCCCTCCAGAATTATCTGTACACCAGGGCTGCGTAATCAGGGCATAAAGTCCATGTTAGATCCTCAGAGACAAGCATCACATCCAAACATAGCCCGTTGAAAAGTGTTTCCGCTCCAGCGGAGCCCCCAAGCGAGGCTTTTCCTTTCACCGTTAGTCCCAGAGAGGCTGACAGCCACAAAAGCACCTGGCTGTCTCTCCAAAGCTGCAAACTTTTTCTTCCTGACCTCAATGGGAAGAAGGCTTGGAATTCAACACCTGTCCTCAGTGGATGTGAGAGAAAATGCCATTTGAAGATTATTTCCCGTTTTTTCGGCTTGAGTGATGGTGAAAGCACTGATAGATATCTAGAGCAGAGATGAAATGTTGGACGCACCTCCTGTTTATACTTTCATGATATTCCCATGCAGGAGGGATACAACCAAGAAAGAAAAAGGAACGTAGACTCCTTTCCTCGCACAGAACTGGAACGTTCTGCTCATGGTGTGATCCAAATCTGTGCTTTTTTGGTCTCGTTGTACTCAGAAAGACTGAAATACGTAGATATGTAGATGTTCAAAATCGTTTAAATCCATTTGCAAGCCCTCCAGCAGGGAGAGTTGTCAATCAGCCATGAAGATTCTCCAGTGGCCAACATTGTAATGTTGTAATGAGATAGGTCAGTGAGTCCGGACAGCATCCAGGCCCATGTCTCCCTTGGGAGCACTAATGGACGAGACCTTCACTCTTCACCTTCCTCATCAGTCTCTGTATGCTTAGCTCCAGCGGCCATCCACTTGTAAATCAAATGGACGTCTCCACTTTGTCCCTCGACATGCTGGACCCTAAATCACTGGAAATGTGAGTACATACATGTCCAACCACCATGACATCGCTGATTACCAGTAAGTATCTGGGCTTGGGAGGTGGCTTGATTCATCAGTTTATGAGAAGGTCATTATCATGAGGTAGTGGAAGTCACTTGGTAAGACGGAGAGCCCGCCTCTCAAATTAGCAAACAGATCCCAGACAATAATCAGACTGAGAGAAGCAGGAGCTGCATATAGCATCGCCTGAATGTCCTTCAGTCCCCCATCTTTGGATTAGAGTGACCTGCGGAGAGAGAGAAAGACAGAGGAGGGTATTAGGTGATAAAGGGAGTGAGAAAAAGCAGATGGAGTGGGAGAGGGAAGTGTGGGGGATGCGTTAGCGAAGATAAACATATTCTCAGCAGAGACGCGACAAGGAAATTCTCATTAAAATAGCAACAAGCCTCTGATGTCTTATCATGTTCCTGTGCAGCGCCTCATACACTTACATCTTAACTATTACATTGACATTGGCGTTATGAAAGTGCTCACACAAAAGCATATATTTTACATCCCATCCGTCTGCTTTCAGCATTAATATCAACTATAGCACCATCCTCTTGCTCTTCTTGTGTAAAAACTAAATCATGACAGGAAAAGGTTGAATTATTTGTACAGCCACACTGTTGATGGTAGGGTCATTCAATTTTCATGGCAGGGCAGACTCGTTAAAGGTTTAGTGCAGCCCGACCCCTTGGGGAACTTGTTATGAAAACATGGTTGCTTCCTTGTGCGTCGCCACATGCGATCCATGTAATCTCTTCAGGGGAACATCTCCGTCAGTCATTCTCCAAGGTTGTTCCAGTGACAGATCCCTCCACTTAACTACATAATGCCAAAATGCTAGCAGAAGTGAACAACAAGTGCTGGACCTCCATGCCGGAGGACTGTGCATGTCAGGATGAAGTTTCCAATAACAGTCTGGCATTAATGGATTGGTGTGTAGAAACAACACACGCTTAAAATAAGATATAAAGACACGCTAGAGCATAAACTGAATGATCAAAAGCCTGTAGTATATTATGTTTGCAGCTGCAGTCCTGAATCATACAAATGGAACGTATCCCAGTCAGTTACTAATAACATCCATTCCAACTGTTACCATATGTTTCTTTAAAAAAAAAAAATTTAAAAAAACTTGCATGGCTTCTGATCTTGCTCATTTGTTGTAACAGAAATGTTTTGCATTGAGTTTCCTTTGCCGTCCTGCATGCTTCATTCAGCGTATGGCTGTGAAAACTGATAAGGATAAGAGTGCTCCATCAAAAATACAGCGAAGCTCACCGAGACGAGTAGACCCAGATGCTCCAGAGCCGTCCGTTCACCGCTCTGTTTCCTTCCCTTTCATTTCTGCAACGGTCCAGGTCGACTGTTACAGCAAACTACTGGTTGAGCTTCTGCTTCCTCCAAAAGTAATCCAGGGTTGATCACTGAATCCTGACGGATGCACAGGAGTCACACTGTCTTTTCTTTGTGAGTTCTAATGAGAAGAAAAGTAGCATCCTGTTATGGATGCTTGTGGGATTATTCTTTTTTGTCCCTCCTTTGTCCCCCTTTTTTGTCCTCTCCATCCATATAGACTGTTGCATGGATATTCTTTATCTAAGCAACTCTGTTCTGCTCCTTTCCTGCCTAACTGTCTTGATAGAAGTGCAAACCATCACACTCCTGGTGTCGCTTGTCTCCCGCTCAGCTCTCCTCTTGCTTTCTCACTCCATCCCTCTCTCTCTCTCACCCTCTCTCTCTCTCTCTCTCTCTTACTGCAGAGGTTTGCAGTGCTCCCTACATCCTGATTGGTCTGCAGTAATAGGTTTAACCCTTCCCTCGCCAGCAAAGGGAAGTATGCCTCTGCCTCTGTCTTCTCTTCCCTGTCACTGGTTGTTTGAGGCTGTAGTGATTTAAAAGAAGAAGAAAAAAAAAGAAAAGCTTGTATTGCGCTTCTTCTCAGAGACTTTAGATGTCACTGTGCTGAACGAACAACCCGCCTCAGAGAAACATGGGAAGATTGTCGTAGGAAAAAACAGCTGAAACGCGGCACTGATTTATTAATTAGCTCTGTCACAACATAATGAACAAGTAATGTGTTTGTGCGCCGTGGGGGAAGTAATGAAGATGGAGAGCAGGCAGAGAGAGGCAATATTTTTCTATTGATTTTGTGTGCATGTATAAGTCTTAATATGCATGTGCAAGTGAGCATGAGAGACAACAAGTCTGTCAGAGGGGGGATTAATTCTTGCAGCTGCGAGTGGGAGAAAACGGATGATGCAGGAAATAATAAAATCACAAAAGAAAAGAGTGCGATGGTTCTGATTGATAGTTTCAATTAAGCTGCTCTACAGATTGGGGGGAGGTTGACCACCTTCTGTTCCTTCTTTAGGTGCAATTATTGCCAGAAACTACTCTGCTACTTGACAGCCTGCTGTAAGGAAGATAAGAAACTGTCTGCGAGGCTGTGTTCACACTCCCGGGCCAAACCCATTTCTTAGCATATTCAGATTGTATCGAGACAGACTCTTTTTGACAGTCTGAGCAGTCAAAAACGCTTGATAAAAGTTAAACACTAGTGAATGTGGTATGGTTTTTTGAATTTCCACTAAAGACATGCATCTATGGAGCCAACCATCACTACTGAATTCATATTTTGTGACTAAAACCCTTTTCAGACACGTGAAACCCAGCATGAATTGAACTAGGAGAGTTAGGAGCTGTGTGCATCGGGGAGGGAGCTCTGGTTTTGTTGTTTCAACTTTTCATGCTTCACCACAAGCGTCAGCCAATTAAAATTGCTGCTACGAGCGAATGGTAGCCAGAGGAGGATGTTTATTTATGTCGACAGCAGGAAGAGATTTGGTTATTTATGATAATAACGAAGGCACGTCAGACTCACCACCTGTCCAACATGAGTCTGCTGTGTGAGCGTATGGATTTGGCTCATAAATCTAATAAAACAATTAAATTCAGTCACTCAGACACTTTTCCATCAATATTCCTCATAGAAAATAGAGATGGAACCTGTTTTTCACATAGTGACCGATGGAGCATGAAAGATTAAATATACACATATGAGAATTAACGCAATATTAAAGCAAGATGAGAAAGGTCAAACAAAATGTACATGCACTTCATGTAGGAAAAGATAGTTTCCAGGAGTGACCAAATTAGCAATGTGTGTAAAACCTGTCAAGAAGTGCTTAATAACAAGAAAGTTATTGTGCGTGAGTCCATTTGGGTGTTAAGCCTGCACAGTTAATAGTTAAAGCGACGCTTGTTTCTTATTGCCAATCAGGTACCAATCAGATGAAGAATGAGATATTATCTCACAGCAGTGTGTGACCAGCATGAGGAGGAGGTGCCCGGCTGCTGCGGCTGTGCTGGTTCTTCCACACGCGACTGAGGCTCCTGTTTGTTAAATGGATAATGGATAAATGTGTTGTTTCTTCAAACTTCAAATGCAAATTCTTCATGAGTGCAAAACATGCTCAGCTCTGCTGCTCATGCCACAAATGTAAATTCCTTACAAATGTGTTACCATTCAAAAGAGAAATAAACAGGCTTTCCAACGGTATACAATTTATTGCCAAGAAGCATAGTTACAACAAAGAAATGATCTACCAAACATAAATGTCCTTGCCTTTTGTGCTAAGTTTACATCTGCATAATCATTTGTTGACCGACAGACAGAAATAATGCTTTAATATTAATGTCATCTCATTTTGGATTTACAATTTTTGCTTTCGGAGCTTGACGCACTGACTGCAATTCTCTTGTGGATTCAAATGTAGGTTTTTCTTAAAAATCTGACCCGCTAATTTAGATTTTCTTTCATCTAATCAGCAGAACACAGCAAAATAATCAACCAGAGAAAGAAGTGGTCTGCTAAATTAATTTGTTGCGTCTGAGTCTTCATTAACATCGTAGAATTGGGCATGCTCAGCGGGGTGATGCTGTCTAAAGAGGTGGATTAAGTTTGTTGTCCCAAACAGTTTGGTTGCTTTTCTGCCACGGCTTATCTTTACCTTTCAGGCGCCAACAAATTGCTGTTTTTGCGTATCTTGTTCCAATAGCTAAAAACAAATATAATCCACTTCAAAGACATGCTTCCTGGTGTCTGTGTCATCCTGATTAGCTTACTGACCAGAAAATAACTTGGATCTGTCACTGCTCTACACTGTTGCCTTCACTGCCTTGTCCCTCCGGAGGACATTGCTCCAGAGGTCTTGTGTGCAATGTTTCAAACCTAAGCTAACCGCAGCCAAACTGAAATGCTTTTAGGGGGGGAGAAGGGGGGGGCTTTTCAGTTTGCAAAGCCTTATCCTGGAAACCCTTCCAAACAAGCAATATTTTTTCTAATTGTACTATAATGAGCTATTGCATTTAACATGACAATTGAAACAGAGTCTGATATGTGGGTTGTTATGTGGGTTATTTCTTTTTTTTGCACTTTTTCTGACCATTGTTAATCTGATCTGGAGTCAAGTTGCTGGGATATTTATTCCTGATTAGAAAAAATGTTTTCCACTTTCACTGAAGAATAACAGATTATAAATTGTCTGGAAAGACCATTCTGAAATAAAATGACAGGAACAAATGCTATTCCTAGATCTTTGGTGATGTCTTGCATTTTTGGCATTGCGTTAACACACATCCAAATCCTCAAGAGCAGCAAACTGCCAAAGTCTTTGCTTTTATAGAACTGCTTCCGCTTGCTGATGGTTAGTTAATGAACCATTGGAGAGGCAAAACCTGGCAATCTGGCAGAAGCAGCGTGTGCATACGTGCTTTTCCACAATCTCTGCATTTTGGCTTACTTTTTGTAAAAATTAATATGCTGTGTAATTTAATGTGTTGTTCATTTTAGGTTGTTTTTGTATAAGAAGAAGTAACAGTAAAAAAACATATCATGGAAAAATCTACAAGTGGCAGAGATTTCAAACAATTGCCACTTACAGACTGACAGTCGTCGAGGCCAAGAACAGGCTTGGAAAGGATTTCCACAAAGGCAGTATTCAAATGTGGATGACAGCAAATCAAAATCTTTCCGGAAGGATAAATGTTTGCTTGTCCAAATTTGTCTTAAGATGGCTTGATTTCCAAGAGACAAATGAAAAAAAATGAAAGTTGAATGTCTTCACACCGTGTCTCATTTAAAATTAGGGATGGGAATCGAGAACTGTTGTTCAGAACTGGTTCCTAGTGTTTCAATTCCTTTTCGATTCCAGTGGGCACGAATGACGTCATCACGCACTTGCGTATCTTATGCACGTTGCGTAAGATACGCGAAGCAATGTGCGTAAACCGGCAGTCAATAGTAAACATGGCGCCCAAGTGATACAAACGCTCGAAAGTCTGGTTGCATTTCAGTAAAAAAGACGCAACAGGGCAACTTGCAATACTTATCAAGTGGATGTTTCGTCAAAGTGTTAGGGTTAAGTTGGGCATACACTGTGCAATATTTTAAATTGTTTGAGACTGCCCCATCTCACACTGCAGGACTAGATCGCGGAGTTCAAAAGTTCACAGCCCGTGATTTATGGTCTCACACTGTACGACCCGATGCTCTGATGCGACCCGTCTGCTCACACTATACGATCATAATCCTCCCGTCGGACCTCTGTGTACTGGAACTCGAGGCCGGTTTTGGGGCAGGGGTGGGCTGTGCCCACCCAAACGTGCGTCCTGCCCACCCGATCAAAGGTTATGGGGATCCTTTATTTTTTTATAATTTTATTTTTTTATATATATAAAAAAAAATCACAAAATATCCATACCGTTTCTGACTGGGTGGGCACTGCACATCATTTTTAGACACAAAACAATGAACGCATACCGCAAAAGTTGTGTCTCGCAAAAGTTGTGTCTCGGCGGAGGGACCCGAAGTCCCAGCAAAATGAGCACAACAGAGAAGAGAAGTGTTCAGAACAGCGCGTACTGAAGGCTGATTTATGGTTCCGCGTAACACCGACGCAGAGCCTACGGCGTAGGGTACGCGGCGACCCGCACCGTACGTGGAAATGCGGTCTTTTTTTCTGCTATTAAAACATGATTTGTGAATTTGAATTTGATGTGTGAATTTGCAACACTTAAACTACAAATATTAGTTTTTGACGTTACATCAGAGATTGCGCATGCTCTCTGCGAAAGGATGAGTCCAATCGGGTCGTAGCTGCTTCAACTGTGCGATACCTGAACGAGGAGCGACCAGGATTTCCAACACGCTTGATTTTCTTGCGAGCTCATGATTTGTGATCGAGAGCTCACGAATTGTGATCGAGAGCTCGTCGTGAAGTGTTAATCTCTCGTCGTTACCCCACGTATACTGCACGAGGCACGAGCAACGATTGGGTCAAAATCCGTCCCGATTCCAAAAAATTGTTGCACGACTGGAAAATCGGCTCAAAACGAGCCGATAATCGCACAGTGTATGCCCGGCTTTAGGGTTGCAAATATGCAAAATGCACTGTTTGATTTGATTTGACTTGATAGTATTTGTCACTGGCTAACAGTTTTATTTTCGAGTGCTCTGTTCTCAAATCCTTTTAAAAAGGAGAATTTTAATTTCTATTAGAAAAATGTTGGACGTTCTCGTGGAATTGCCACAGAATAATTTATGTTGTATTTTGTTAATTTCCACCGAAGCATATTTATTTTATTATTATTAAAATGTTATATCGGTGATACTAATCAACCTTTTATTGTCCCTTTTTTCCAAATGAGAATCGATAAAGAACCGAATCGTTAAGCAGAATCATAAAACTCTTGACGTGTTCCTTCGAGTTGTCTGGAGGGCTCAGATGTGGGTTTGCAGGTTGATGTTATACAGACTTTTTCTGAAACAGAGCAGATGGGGTAGCTGGGCAGGATCTTGAAGAAAACAACAAGAATCTAAGTCAGAACAAAGAAAAAACAACTAGAACAAATGTGGGAAGTGATGACTAATACAAAGCAGGTGTGTTGCCAGAAAACTGAAGCCAGGTGTCAAACAAGGCAAGAAGAAAAACCCAATAAGTTTGTTATTTCAACAGAAATGTGAAGCTTGGAAATTCTTCAGATTAACTCGATCAAGTAGGTCACCACCATTTATGTATTGCTAATGTATATGGTCCAAATGTTGATGACTTTTTTCAATCTTTTTTCACCTTTCACCTTTCTGATCACCTAGACAACACAGTCATCATTGGAGGAGACCTCAACCTGGTATTGGACCCTGGAGTGGACAGGCTCAGTCCACTAACGCAGGTAGTCACAGGAGTGTGCAGTCCGCAAATATTATTAAGCAATATATTAACAATCTGGGTCTTTGCGATGCATGGCTTTCTCTCCCCCCAACTCTCAGGGACTATACTTTTTTCTCAGCGGTTCACCATTCATATTCCAGGCTAGATTACTTTTTAGTTAGCAGCTCTCTGATGAGAGATATCTCAGAATCCAAAATCCATTCAATTGTTATTAGCAATCATGCACCAGTTTCTTTCACTCTGGGGAAGAAGGGGAGTGTACCACCTTCCAGAAATTGGAGATTTAATACATCATTGCATAAAGACCCCGACTTTGTTAATTTTTTCAAAAAAGAATGGGACATATATCTGCAAAACAACGATCAACCGGAAACATCAGCAAGTGTTCTGTGGGAAGCAGGAAAAGCAGTAATGCGAGGCAAAATAATTTCTTCAAATAAGAAGAACAAAGAACATTTAAAAACAAAGGAATTAGAATGTGAAATTAAAGCTGCAAGCAACGATGAACTGGCCCTCGCGCTTACAATTTGCACTAATTAAGATCAAGGACTCAAAACTAAGTCCGATGACACCACCCACGATTCTTTATGTCAAACCATTCAAAAGTTATGGCCAAAAATAGGAACTATGAAATATCGACCAATCAGAAGAAGGGGCGGGGCTAATTTGCACCAATGAAGGTCAAGTACTCAAAACCGAGGTCGATGACACCACCCACGACTCTCTATGTCAAACCATTCAAAAGTTATAACAGAAAATAGGGACTATCAGATATCGACCAATCAGAAGAAGGGGCGGGGCTAATTCATGCCAATGAAGGTCAAGTACTCAAAACCGAGTCAAAAATGTCCCACTGATACAATAGGTCCTTCGCACTGTAAGTGTGAAGGCCCTAATTAGGGCCTGAGCACTGACAGTGCGAAGGCCCTATTGTATCTGTAGGAATTTTTCTCATTTTTTTTCTGTTTTTTTTTAATTTTTTCCCTTCTTCCGAGGATTAGAAAATGGATGGCTGGATGGATGGATGAATGGGTATGCCTGGGTCTGGGGCCCTCTGTTGTCGGGCCTGCGCGGGTGTCGCCTTGTTGGGGGGGTTCCATCTCTCCGGGGCTGTCTCCGGTCCCCCCCGTTGCCCATGTAGCGGGGCGCTCCTTTGGTTCTGGAGGGCCACTTTCGTGGGGGCGGGTGCACCCGCCTGCGTCGACGGTCGGGGTGGCCCCGTCTCTCCGGGCAGGTTGGCCTCTCGCCGGGTGGAGGTCGTTGGCCTGGGGGGTGAGGGCCTCCTGGCCGCATGTTCGGCCCATGCCGGGTGGTCGGGGTTCGCCTGGGTCCCGGTCCACCGCCGTGAGTTCCCTGGCTGCCTCTTCCCGTGGTCCTGCGGGTCCCCTCGGTCGACATTGGGAGGGGGCGGGCCTTGCTGGCGGTGGGTTTCCTCCTGCACTATTCTCGCCCTCTGTGGGTTTGCTGGTGGCCTGGGTTCCGGGTTCTTCCTTGTCGGCCTCTGGTCTCTCGGGGGACGGGGGTTGCGCCCTCCCTCCTCCACTATAGATACAGTTCAGGTGGAGCCTCGATTGGACACACACACACACACACACACACACACACACACACACACACACACACACACACACACACACACACACACACACACACACACACACACACACACACACACACACACACACACATCTGCTCACTCACCTACATACTCACTCTGCAGTTTTGGAGGTCAGATAGTTGCGGTAGCCTAGCCTAGCTTTAATTCGGTCCCGGGTACCTGGGATAGTTGCTGCTTGTGTCTCTGCCTGTTGTCGTGTCTGTTTGTTTTTTCTCTTGCAGATTTCCAGGGCTTGTGTGCTTGTTGTGCGTTTCCATGTGTTTTTCGCGTCTTGGACTAGCAGCGAATGTCACCCCTATATAAATGAAATAAATATTTGTGATATATTAAAAAATATATCATATGTATTTTATATCAAAAATGCATATATGCCTTAGGTTCTTACCAACATGGTATTAACCATGAATATATATGCAGACAAAAAAAAAAGTAGGTCACCACTAACATGCAGAAAGCACCGTGCGTGTATGTACGCTACTGTTCAGCACTAGGCACTCCCAGTCTTCTTTTATCACAATTATAATTACATTCACATCCATTTTTCATCTCTTTAAGATATAAAGAATTCAAGAACCTGGCTCTCTTAAACTAACATAGAAGGGAGCCCTATTTTTGCAAACATCTGTACAGGACAGAACAGTCTCATTCAAAAGAGTTAACTCTGTTAAAATAAAAAATTTCACTTAGTCATTCGGTTTTGAACATTGTGTGGTCTTATTTCATGGGAATAAAGGTTAAAATATAATATATTTGATATAATCGCTGTATTTTCTAGTTGTATGTTAATAAAAACAAACCAAAGACTAAACGTGGATGACTGATAACATTTTGATGAAACAGACTATTGTCATATATTTAAAGCAGGGGTCACCAATCCTGGTCCTCGAGGGCTGGTGTCCTGCATGTTTTACATGTTTCGCTGCTTCATTGCACCGTGATAAAAGTGACTGTGTCGTTAAGAGAATTGTGCAGACCTAAATGATAAGCTGACGATGATTAATTAGAATCAGGTGTCTTAAAGCAGAGAAAACTCTAAAACATGCAGGACACCGGCCCTCGAGGACCAGGATTGGTGACCCCTGATTTAAAGGAAAAAAAAAAAGAAAAAAAAACTGTTTCAATCTCAGGTCCAGACGCCCAGGAGCTTGAGGGTTTACACATTATTTTTGCCGTTCCTTGGACTACAGTTTTCTGGACAGAAATCTCGGATGTTGTTCCTGGAGTCTGCTGGAGGCGCTCCCTCAGTTTGAAGATCACAGCTCTGAACACTCATACCAACCACTGATATCACCATTGCCTCCAGTTTCAAAGATCTTTTCGTTCTTTTCCAGCTTCTCTCTTGTTGTTGTCTCTTCTTCTTATGTTACCGTCTCAGGATTGCTATATCTGTTACAACTGCTTTCTTCTGGAGCTTGCTGACCACCGCAAAGTCCAGCTGGTGAGCCATCATTAGTTTATCAGTGTGGATTTGGGAATCCTTGGGGAATTTCCGTACTCGGAACAGAGATTCCTGAACCAGGGGCACGGTGGCACAGCAAGAAGGTCCTGGGTTCAATTCCCGCCGGGGACACTGCCCACACCCTGGGTGGGGTTGGCGAAAGGATCTTTCTGTGTGGAGTTTGCATGTTCTCCCCGTGATCCCTTGGGTAGTTAATGTGAGCTACCCTCACAAAAACATGCAGCAGTCCTGGGCTACACATGCCCCCTCTGGCCAACCGGGGCGCTAGATGGGGTGGGGAGGATCTGGCCGGATGACGTTATCCTTCCACACGCTATGTCCGGCCAGAGAAACCCAGAGAGATCTGAGCTCAGTGCGGGGCCTCCCTGGGTTGGTAGAGGATGGCAATGCCCAGGACTGACTTAGGTAGGAGCACGGGGTGGGAAAAATGGGAAAAATCTGAGATAAAAAAAAAAGATTCCTGAACAATATTCCAAGTACTTGGTTCTAGTGTTTCATGTCCACCGTACCTGCCTGAATCTCACACCTCGCTGTGATAGATCCTGGCTTCTGTCATTCTTGTGCTGCTTTAATGACCGCCTCTGTGGTCCGAGACAACACTTCATTGGTAAAAGCTTTTTTTTTTAAATATTCCAGGTGTACATTCTCCTCCTTCTCTTCTTCCTCATTGGACTTTGTTTGTTTCCCAAGACATTCATTTGGCAGTTCATCATCCGGGGGTCATCTTGCGGATTCATTTCTGTGTCTTTGTTATTTCTGTGTTATTTCACCCTGAATAGTGGAGATACTTCTTAAAAACAGATGACAGAAAAAGACACAAGGTGCCATTCCTGTCAGCTAAGAACAGTTTAATTAATAGAATTTACACGGGCTATCCAAAACTGACTGAAAAGTGTTTTGGTGGTCTGAGTCTCGATTTCTGCAGCAGTTTTCATAGGTATGTTCATAATTTGGTGTAAATAGCATGAAGTCATAGATTCATCTCACCTTGTATCAATGCTTCAGGCTGATGGTGATTACATCATGGTGTGGGGGTATTTTCTTGGTTCACAATTCAGCAGTTTAAAACACAATGGGCCTGATTTACTAAAGGTTTGCGTGTGTAAAAACGTGTGCAAACTTGACAGCACCCGCAAACCAATGTGCCAGCTGATCTACTAACAGCGTGCAAAGAGGACTGCGCCTCTCAAATGAGTAAAATAGCACACGCTATTCATTTAGTACTTTTGCCCTGATGAATAATCAATATGGGGCGTACCCGCCAGAAATCGCTAAATACTGGGAGGGGAAAATGCAAATATCTCCATTTACCACCCGCAATGAGATTTACCAAGCCTGAAAGTTTTTGCGGGGATTGTGATTGCGTCTGTATTTAATACGTTCGAAAGGAAGGTGCTAATCTCCACATGCAAAAGGAGAAATATTTTATTTGAATGTTAAATCGAGTATTATTCAGCAAAAGGTTGCCACAGGAGGCACATTCATTTTTTTTTTATTTGTGATAGTAAATGAATCACGTGTTTTCATGGAGAAAAAAGTGTTTCTCATTGTGCGCCTATACTTGTTCTGCAGTTGTCATACCCCGGTCCGGTGTTGTGCCGTATTCAGCACCCCTGCCGTGAAAAGCACCCCCTCGTCTGACAAAAATTATATTCTCATTCCGTGTCACGTTCTGTTTAGCGTCCAGTTTTGTGTTAATGATTCATGTTTAAATGCGCTCATGGATTCCACAATAGTCATACTTTCCCACAATCACAGTCACAGATAACAAAAATCGGGTAAATGGTTATTGATGTCATTAATTAATAGCCTGCTTACTGTGTTGTCTTCCATAATATTTGTAAATATATATAATATAAACTCCTAAGTATGTGTTTGTGTGAGTGTGTATATATAAATATATTGAAGTGTCAGTGTGTTGTTTTTTTTCTTGGTCTACTTATCATTGAATATATGAGGGGGTGCTTTTCACGGCAGGGGTGCTGAATACGGCACAACAATTTGCCTCTTCCACTAATATCTCTATAACTCCAACTCGTCAAATTTCATTTTGCGCTTGCGACTATCCTGCTTTCCATCCAGACTCTCCATGGCGCAAAGTTTGCGCCGCAAACCGTAAGACGCGCAACACCTCATTTAAATACTGCTGTTTGCACCTGTTATCAATTGCGCACCCAATCTTAGTTGATCACTCGCAAAACACACAACAACAGCACGCGCAAACTTTTTCAGTGCACACGCAATTTAGTACTCTTTATTTAGGATCTTAGTAAATCGGGCCCAATGTGTCCAACAGGGTTTGTACTGTAGTTTGTTTTGAGGAAAAAATGTATATGTTGTTGAATTTCTAGAGCTTGGGAGAACTTCCTGGTTTAATTGGCTGTGTGTGTAGCCTGGAGGGGAGAGTCTGCATCTGTGAGAACAAAGCAGTGAATCAGAGCGTTAAAATATTAATTTCTGATTGTTTGACAGCAGGTTTGTTCTATGGGATAAATAAAAACACCAACAACCTGTGGAAAAGGGTAATGACAGATTTTCAGGAGGCAACACAGCAGCCCTGTGGTTGTTCAACACGGTCACACATCTATGAGAAGCTTCGTGGTTTGACTCCCATCTGGACTCTGCATCCATATCCGTATGGGCTTCCTTATTTCAGGGTGAAGACGGCGAGGATAGTTCAGAATCTGTTCTCAGTTCTTTTGTTGAAAATGTACTCAATGTTCACATCCATCATCAATGATAGCTGCTCCTTATGTCGTTCCATCTGCGAGCTGTCGGGAGTCTGACTTTTACAGCAAAAAACGTTGGTACTTTTTTGTCATGACCCCTTTTCAGTTTTTCATCAGAAATGCCCCAACTTTCATATGATTCTTCAGAAGTCCTGGTTTAAAGTTTAGTTTAAAGCCTGGTACACATGTGACTGCGAAAGCACTGCACTTCAGAAAGTTCAGTTCAATGGAAGAATGAAGTTAATATTTAATTTGTATTAATATTTCAGAAGGATTTTCCTTTTAGTTTGCTATCTGCTTTCACTATAGTTTTTTTTGTCTCCATTCCACTTAGATGTGCCAGATGCATTTGTCTGTTGACAGTCAACTGTGTGAATATCTTTTCCTATGCAACACTTACTTTATACCTTCTCTGGCACAGGATGCGTGGTATGTCAGTGAGGAACACCCTCTTTGGCCTTCGTCCATCAAATGAAGAAGAGGCAGGCGTGCCATCAATGGATGACTGTACTGAATTCTCATTTTGCACGGCAAACGTTAACAAGCAGTAATGCAACAGTGGGATGGAAGCCAGCAGGGCCATGGCAGCTCACACACTTTATCTCGTTCCTGCAGCAGGCTTCATGCTCCCAATTGGTGTCACTGTGATTTGCCCCACATCTGAAATAGCCCAGCATTAATGGAGAGGCTGGTCTGCTGTCAGCTGGTCTTCTGGAGGAAGCGCCCTTTCACAAACCATGAGGAGCTCCTGGTCCTGCCTCTCATGAGTATGTGAGTTAATACAACAAAGGAGAAGGACAAATAATGTCTCCTGAGCTCTGAGGGTTTTTGTTTCCTCATCTTCGTTTATGCAATTTTGTTCATAACTTAAACACCCCCTTATTCTCTCATTTGGTTCTCCATGTACCTCAATTCATTTCTTGATAGAAAGCACCAAGGATCTGAAAGGAACACCAGACAAGGGCCAAATGAGAGGAAGAATAGGCATTGGTTATATAAAGTGACTTATGCTGCCTCGATTCCTTCTCTCTTTTCGTGTAATCCAAGACAGCCTTCATGATGTTAAGACCTTGCCTCTGCGGGGGCCACACCATTACTTTCAGGATCCCTTGTTCTTTTTCATGCTGAAGATAGTTCCTAATAACATAAGCTGTATGATTTGGGTCATGGTACTGTGTGAACGCCTTCAGTCTTGCTGTTTCTCAACGGTTTTGATTACATCCATTTGCTAAAGTAATTTTTTTCTGAAGAGTGTTAGGTTTTATTTTGTGTAGATATTATCTTCAGGTTGACCAGTATTGGGTTGTTGTTGTTTTTGTCTTTTTTTTTTTTTAATAAAAGATCCATTCATTTTAAATCAATGTTGGTGGTATTTAGAGTCAAAAATCGTGAAACCTCTGTCATTGTCCAAATACATCTGGACCTAACTGTAAGTACTGTAAATATATGAGCAGA